>NC_066375.1:11500000-11810439 GCF_013377495.2 Cygnus atratus
TAAATATTAAATGCCTGTTATCAGGCCTGGTGTTTGCTTTGCAGCCCCAGCTTTTTAGCCTGCTTTGGTGGTTATCCAGTGAAGGCAACAGGTTTATCAGCAAGTTCAAGCATGTTTGGACTGCAAGATCTCTCCTGGTGTCTGGCACGTGAAATTATCCTAATCTGCTTTTAATATCCCACTCTGTACTCTGGTTGCCATTACACACAATCTCTTCACTGCACCTCTGGTTTGGGTTACTAGCTGCTCACTAAAGGTTTTAATCCTCTCCATCTCTATAAACACTACAGCATGCTTATTTTTCCTCCATCAATGCAAAAGTTTGGCAGGATGCCAGAGTCTGCAGGATCAAATGGCAGAAGAGACTGTAGCTGCTTTTCTGGGGAGCAGGGTAGGCTATGGTTATACGGTGAAGGGTAGTCCAGAAATAAGCATGAGGGTTATTAGTGCCTTTGCTGCCCAGAGTGCCATTCAGCACTGGTGGCACACACTGGGAGCTGTGTCCTGTCAGCCTGAAAGTTCTGTATGTCTGTGGTAGCTCTTACCCCAGGTAGGGCAGCCTGAGTGTGGGTCAGTGGGGATTACCAGAGTTGGGGGATCTCCATTTTTGGAGTTTTTCTAGAGGGAGACAGACAAGGGTGATCATATCTAGAGTTTGTGATGGTCCAATCTTGCACTTGAGGAAGGAATACCATCCTTCAATGAGCCTTCCAACCAGCACTTCCAGAGTACTACATTTCTTTTGCAAAAGAAAGTGTTCAGTTATTAGATTTCCATCCTGCCCCCTCCTGCTTTTGCTTTCTCCCAGTGTTCATACATATTCACAATAAAATTCCCCCATCTGTTTTCCCCCTTGACTTCCCATCTGCTTTAGCGGCTTTCTGGACTCTTAAGCCTTGATCTTCAGCTATACCATGCTACTTGTCGAGTTATTGAAACTTGTGCTGGAATCTGGGTATTGAGCTCTGGAAGTACAACAAAGCCACAGCAATGGTGAGGGATCTGAAATTAAAAGAGCAGTTGTAACAACCTTCTCTACTCAAATGGACTCTCTTGGTCCCTGAATAACCACATGTTTGGAGGACCAACCTCCTTCTGATCTCTTGGCTTTCAAAAGATCAGTGTGCATGTGGCTCAATTTACTCAACTGTGTGCTCCCAGGGACTTCAGTTTCACTTCTCATATTCAAACCAGGGATTAAGAACGGGGTGGTAATTGCTGTTGGTCTGTGTCATTTCAGCAGCTTTAAGAAAGAAAGCTAGAGGAAAAAAGATCATATTTTTGATATATTTTTTTCCCCTGGCTCACTGGCACAGGAAGCCAAAACAAACCAGTCTGGAAAGAGGCAATATGTCTTATTAAAACAAAACAAGCGAAACAAAACACAGAACCTCACCAAAGTTAACAGGTTGCTAATGAAGCTTCCTGTCCAAACGTGATTGTGCTTGTCTGTAATAGGGCACTGGAAAAGTATTTTTATTTTTTTCCCTTTTTCACTGTAGATGGTATTTTTGTTTCTTTCTGTTTTGGGGTGTGTGGCTCTTGGAAGGCTTGGGAGAGCTTGCTCTCTGTTGCTAGTACAATAGTGGTCAACCTGTGTCCATCTCAGAACAGAGCTGCTGCACTTGCCCTATTGAGAGAATCACTGGCTCCTCAGACACTTCACTAGAAGCAAATTCTTCCAGATAAGGTCAGTAACCCATTGGAAACAGACTGAGCTATTTGAGAAATGATGCTGTGCTCTGCTCTTCATTTTGGATAATTACGGAAGGTCCTTAGAGAACAATAGGACTGAGAAGAACAGATTAAGCCACTGCTATTTCTACTGTATATATATCGTGCAAGGAAAGAATATAACAGTGTCATAAAGTCTCATGTAGAAAAGGTATTTCAGACTGACCAGGGGCAGAAGAAAATGTGGACAGAATTGCTCAGAGGTCCAGACTCATCTGAACCAATAAAGGGTTATTTTGGAGCTGTTGAGGTGGGTAGGGACCTCTTTCTTTTCTCCCAAGAATGACAAACTTTACCATTGCTGTTTATTCCATTCGGCAAAATAGAGTTGCATGAACCCTTACAGATATGGTTTCTTGGATGTTTAGCTAGACATGCCGTGCCAGTCCCATAGATGAGTTGATCTACAAGCTGGTTGTCACTGCACTCTGAGTATTTGGTTTAATTCCCTCTAGTGAGCTTCCCCAGCACAACATGCTCTGGGACACTGGGGCACACTGTGTGTGTGAGGATGTGAGGAGGGGCTCTGGGGCCTGTGACTCTCTCTGAGGAAGAACCTTAACTGTGTGGACTGAAGAAGGATGTGGTTGTCATGAAGGGAAAATGTCAGGACCAGCATCGAGCACTTTACAGCTCTTCCAGCAAGGCTTCAGGTGTCATTATTGCAGGAACCTTGAATTTAACTCAAGCTGAAGCATAGCTCAGCCATTAAATTATATCCCAGCAACACAGTCAAGGGTGTGACAAACATGTTTTTACATACCCTGATTTCGGGAGATGGTATTGGTTCTCAGGTAGAAGGCTTAGGTGTGTAGGCTGCTTCCTGTGCTTCAACCCTACAGGCTCACCCTTTAGGCAAGGCACACACACCTGCCATGTTTTAAAACACTTTGATTCCTGGGAAGGAAGCTTTCAGGAGTAGGGAAAGAAACTTACCATGGTGAACTGTGCTGTGGAGGAACCTAAGGTTTTGGGGAGATTTTAAACTTGTTTCCCAAGTTGATAATTCCAAATTTTCTATTTTTTCAAATTTAAATTTTAAATTTTCCATATTACATGTTCAGGCCTTGGGTAATCTTTCCTTAGTTTTGCCAAGCATCAATGTCTGTGCCACTTTCATCAGATCTTCCTTCCTTACCACAAGCTGGAAAACTCTCTTCCCAAATCTCTTCCTGGAGAATCCCAGCTGGAGCTAGAATGTCTTCACCCTCTGTTCCTAGTGACCTAAAATCTGCTCTGAGCACTGTGTGGTAAACCTTTACTCATACCTGCAGAGTGCTAATGACTCTGATAAGGGACCGCGTGCAATTTTATTGCCAGCTTGAATCATTTCAGTGGTAGCCATTAATAGAGATTCACCTTTAGGATGATCCCTTTTATGAAGGGACCTGTTTTGCTGCCTTAGCTGCAAGGGTTCCCTGCCTGGGCTGCAGAAGACCTGGCTGTCATGGTCCTGACACTGTGACCCCAATGACAAGGTGCTTTTTTCCATCAGATGTCAGTGGCTAAAGCACTCAGAAATGAAGCTGTGTAGTCGCTGTCCTCCCCAGACCTGATCCACAGCTTGAGGCTCTGGGACTCAGAGATGCCGAGGACAGATTTCTGGGCCTACATCATAGGATATCAGTGAACCAAGCAGAGCTGAGATCTGATGCAGAACAACACTGACTCAGTACGTGTCCAGGGCATCACACAAACCTTAATGGTACAGTGCCATAAGATGTAAGGGGTTAATCCTGCCACCCTCTCTGCAGGAGCAGCATTTTGTCAGAACTGCTGTTGACCTAAAGAAAAGTGTTTTGCTGGTACGTCTGTCTGCCCTCAGCTAGCACTGACAAAGCTTTCTGAGGCATGTGTTAAAGAGGGTTTCTAACTCCTTAGGAATTCCTTTTATTCATAATCCTCTCCCAAAAGAACCCACTAAAAAAAAGGGAAAAGGCTGCAAACATGTAATTAATGCTGATGAACAGATTTGTTAAAAAATAGACAGATCCAACTGAAAGGACATGTTCTCCCCTTGAGAATTTTGTGCCATCAACCTCTAAAAGTCTGGCACAAAGTTTCTAGAGCTTTGCAAGAGTGTCTTAATGGGTAAGTAAAATTCATCCTCTGTACACAAATGTATTGATCTAAAGTGAGCAAGAGGCTGTATTTTACTGGAAGACTGGGAAAATCCAGTCCTAAGACCTGTAAGAACTAGGAAATTAATCTTGTTACAGTACCCTGCCTGCAGGTAACTTGGATAGAAATTGCGATACAAAATTCAGCGAGAACCTGGCAAAGGCAAGAGAGGTCTCTGTATGCGAATGACCAATGCACCATAGTGCTAATAAGGGATGAATGCTTGTGTCTAATGTCTGTGCAGACCTGGATCATGTTCAGCAGCATACTTTGAGAGCAGTAACGTATCTTGGCAACTTGCTTTATTTAGTGTTAGCATGCAAATGTGAGACTGCTCTTGCTTTTCACTCCTCGTATGTCAGCATGACTTCGAAGTGACAGATTTCTACAAGCTATGAGACGTCAGCATGCCATGAGCAGCTGCCCAGAGCTCAAATGAAGCTGGAGGTGGTGATTTTTCCCTACACGTATTTCTGTGGCTGCAGAGATGCATTTTTTACCCTGGTCAACACATGCTTTTGAAACAAGGAGGTTGAGCATGATGCTTTTGGGAATAGCTCTCCTTCTCCAGTGCTGGTAACAGTCTCTTCTCCTTTATTTTTTTAATCTCATGTGCCAAGTCTTCTGTTTTCCAGTGTCTCCTAATGGTGCCGCTTGCAAGCCATCAGCTTTTCTCTTACAAAGATACAAATTCTGTTACTGGGGTCCTGACAAATAAAGACAAAAACATTTCAAGACTTGTTGCTCTGGCTGTAGGGAGGAAGGAGTCAGACCTCCCCCAGGTCTAGATTTTGAGTGGCTTCACTCCATAGGACAGGAGATGCAGTTCATCCAGCAACACTGCCTCTGCTCGTGTTGCCATGGTTGTGTATATAAGAGCAACAAGGCACTCTGCTACATTAGCAAGGCAGGCTGGATGGGACATGTGCTTCTAGGCACAAGCTCCTGCTTGCTTCAAGGCACGGGAATGTTTTTCTGTGTGGAAATGGCCCTTCTTTGATTTCCCAGCCCTCCCCTGCTGCCTGTCACAGGGGCTGCCAGCTCTCCCCAGTCTATGTTGCTCTGAGGAGCCCGCTGGAGAAGGCAGCCTGGGTAGCTTGGCACCAAGGCAGTGGGGTTAGCAGTTGCCTTGCCAAGTGCCTTGCTTTTGTCTCCATGGCTTGGGGAGCTGGTGTGATTTGTGCTCTTGGTCACTGACAGGTCTCAGCTGACAGCTCCCTCCTCCTTTTGTAAAAATTACTTGCAGAGCAGCTAGTTGAGACATGACAAAGTTTTGAAAGAGGGAATTTCGTTTCCTCTACGGTTTCATGAGAAAGGTCACTGTTCCGCCTCCAGTGCCACTCTGAGTAAACTAAACACATGCAGCTGCGCCTGCCGCACAGGGTGAGACAGCCCGATGCACGCTAGGGAACGGGCTGGCCTGGCACCATGGGCAGGGAAGGACTGCTGTAGCACATCAGCTCTGTGCAGCATTGTGTACCTCTGGAAAGGGTCTAGGCTGCAGGCTGAAGTGCACTAGATCCATGTGGTGCCCTGACTGTGTGCAGTGAAGACTTCCACCTTTGCAATATCTGGGTGTCAACAACCTAAAGGCCCTGATGCTTCTCTCACCTGGCTGATTTGGAATTGTCTCTTTATTCCCATAAAACCTTACACATATTGAATAACCGTAACAAAAGAGGAGAAATGGGCTCTGACACTGTTTGGCCCCTATACTTGTCTTATTTGCTAATTCTTTATGTGAGTGACATCCATCAGCATAAAACAAAAAGTGCCTTCAGCTTCCACTTCATAGCAATCCCATTTGTGGGGCTACCTGTAGGTCAGCCAGTACAGCTCTGACCCACTGTGACTCAAAGTAAGCATATCCTTGCATTGTGCATAGCTGAACTGATTCCCAGAGACCGATTTGACATCAGTAGTTGTTACTTAGAATGACTCAGTCTGGCATGGAGCGAGTGACGGCTGCAGCACCGGGCTCAGCAGCCACATGGAAAGATTTCCATTCGCTAGCAAGAGTGGTTCCAACAGCACGTATGCATGACATCTCCCTGGATGCAACAAAGTCATCCCTTCAAGCCGGCAGAGAAGCTTTGAGCTGAAGTGCTCTCTGTCCAGGAGGCCATTGCAACAGAGACCTTGGTGTTATGGCAGTGAAGTCTGACAACCTTGCATCTGGGAAAAACCTGTTTCCTTTGTCACTCTGTTTGGGAGAGGAGCGGATTTTTCTAGCAAGCTGCTACATCTTTCAGGAGTGTCTAACAGCCACAGTGCTCAGTGATGTTTTTGGACTCACTCATGCTGCTTTTTTGGTGGTGGCACCAAAAGCAACCACATTAACTCCAAAATAACTGCATTGTGCCTGCCTGCCAAGCCCCATCCTCTAATACTTTGCTACAAGCCTGTGGGCTCTGTGATGGTGTGGTTTTGGGCCTGTGGTGCTTTTGTGTTCATTGTGCTCGGAAACATTTAGATTCTACTTGGCTGGAACATGGGGAATAACATCACAGTCTCTGTTTACTAATTTTGTTAAAAATGGTGATTCTCAGATGCTTGTCTGCTCACCGGTGCTGACTTCCTCTTGCTTCCAGTTGCTTAGTTTCTTTAAAAAGCAGCAGAAAATTCTCTGTGCCTTCCCAATGGCACATTTTCCAGGTAAGGCATGCCCAGAGGGCTGTTAACTTTCTGTGAATGAAAGAAAAGGGACCTGCTCCATTAGGAAGCAGAAGACATTCTCTGGAATGTCCCATTGATTCACAAGTGGCTCACCTGAGAGCAGGTCACTGGTGTGTGTGTGTATGTGTGTGTGTGTGCATGTGGCCTTTTCATGGCTCACTCTGTTGAGGAACAGGAACTGAGGTGAGCATCAATGCACTTTGAGCATCAGTCATATTCCACAACTGGATACCTAGGTTTTGTGATGAGAAAATGGTTTGCCTTCTCTGCTTTGATGGTCCTTGGTCAACTGAGCACAGTGTCCTGGTGGCTGATTGTGGCCAGATTACTCAAGGTGATTTCTGCCTGTTGGTGTATGCAGCAGCTCAGCTTCCCTTCTGGGGATTTCATGTGGGGAGAGGAAGGAGAAGTTGTAATGCAAGCTAAATGTAGTCTGGCTCTTTAGCAAGATTGGAGCTAAGGAATTGCTGTGCTCAGAGCTTCAATGACTGCAGAGGGGCTGTGTGTGAATCAGGGAGCTCTGCCCGGGCTGTCAGGATTAGAAGTGATTTTCATGTAAAGAAGAAGATGACTCAGTTAAATCTGAATGCTCAGTTAAAAATCTCCCCTCCTCCCCCCCTTTCTTTTTTTTTCCTTATTGAGGATTGGTGTTAAAAAGTAGCAGGACTTTAATGCTGTCACCAATTTGTGAGCTGTAGAAGCACACAACCCTACTACATTTTTGTCCTTCTTACTGGAAAAGACTCTGTGTACACACTCTTAGGATCCACGGGTTGTTTATCAGAGACCAACACTGGCATCCTCCAGGAAGAAAAGGTTTTGTAAAACTTCTGAGACAGAGTGGTGCAACTGTTGTCTCCGGGTTGGAAAGGCAGACCACTCCCAGCATGGAGAGGCTCCTGAGTTGCTCTGCAAGCTCTGCTGGGTGTTCTGTGCTTGCGAAGCTGCTCCCATGGCTGTTATGCCTGGATCAATGTAAATGAAATAAAACCTGAGTGTCTGACTCTCTGTGTCCCCCTTCCTCTCTGAAACTCAGATCTCTTGAGTACCCCACCCTAGGAGGGGTGTCTGCTTTCATCTTTGGAGAAGAGACCTCGTTGTTTAGCAGGCTGTGCTGATGGTGCCAGCTGAGCTTTGTGTAGTGGGGCTGTGCTGGGGGAAGCTGAAGAAGTGATAACCACTGGAGAAGAACAGGGCCTGATGATGTGAGCTGTGTCCTTATCAAACACAGGAAGAAGCGGGAGTGTGTGCTCACACAAACCTGGTGCACAGGGGAAAGCTCATTGTCTGCTGCCAGCCAAACAGAAGCAGGATGGGACGCAAGCTGGGCAGAGCTGTGGGTCTTGTCACTCAGGTGTAACACTACAAGAATTGTGTGGGCACCTTCAGCTCCCACTGGGCATGTTTAGGCAGATGGAAAAGTTCTACCAAAGACAAATGAAATTCCACAAGAATGTATAAATTGCAGCATGATCCTCATAAAACAAGCTCAGCAGCACTTGACAGAAATGCTGTGAACTCTGCTGTTGCACGGCTGGTTATGCTAACTTTTTGTACTGGGAGCCTTGTGGAAGACATGCTATTGGAGGAGTCAGTGAACTTGAACACACCATGTCTGTTCTACTGGGCCTTGTACTCAGGGCTTGAGAAGCCCTTACATTATGAACATCATTTGTAACTTAGCATACCTTTGGAAATGTAAATGTTGTGTGAATCAAGCAGTGAATGCAGTGATGCTGACTGGGAGCCACTGTATGTGGAGGAGTCAGTCGGTGATCACAGTGAGCCTGCTTGTGCCAACACTGCTGCACCTCCAGTGTGGCCTTCAGGCTGTGCTGCGCTGCACAGCCCCCTTGGCTGCAGGGCAGACTCAGAGCTCACTGCAATGGAGGAGCCTGTGGGCAGCTCCCACTTGGTGCCAGTTATCATACCACCTGTGTGGCCTTGCCTTTATCTGACAGTGCAGCAAAAAATTCCCATGAGCATCTTTTCAGCTGGACACTACAAATGATGAATAGAGTTGGTTTCTTGTAAGCAAATCATATAGTTGCTCAAATGACCAAAAGAAGGAACTTCTTTCCACACGTGGGGATCTGTGCAGAGACACAGCAAAATCCATATAGGGTCTGTCGATGGTGCTCAGATGCAGGTCTTCCAGAACCACAAAGGGCATAAGATTTTCTCACAGTCAATATTTCCTTTAATTCTTTTTTACTAAAGCAGCTATTTAATGAAGCCATTTTCTGTTGGTTCTTTCTTATTGAGATACAGAAAGAGCCCTCCCTCTCTCACCTCACCTCTATTCCCTCCACTGGTGCAGAACAGTTTTTGTTTTTGTTTTTGCTTTAAAAAAACACACAAAAAAACACAACAACAAACCAATAACACTATCTTTATATTTTCCTGTGTTATCCGAAAGCTGTTAAGAAGTCTGGAGCCAAGTCCACCTAGGGTTAGCATGGGCAAAGGGTTTGGGGTGGCTCAACTCTGGCTCTGGAAGGTAAGTGTTAAGGGCCCTGGATTCACAGAGGATTTGGCCATGCAAAAGGTGGAAAAGGAAATTAAGACAGAAGGAGAGCTCATTTGCCCCACGCAATGGATTGGCCTTGGGCAGTGGTGGGAAGGATCTGTAGTTTCTGCCTGAAGCGCAGCTCTGGTACTGTCCGGTTTCCAGCATGAAGGTGATTGGCATCTGAACTCATGGAATACAGCCATGAGACAAGGTCCAGTGAAGTATTTATTTTAAAAATAATTCCTCCTGAAGAATGTTGTTTGTCAGCTGTAATTTCTAGAACTGAATAAATCATCATGTGTATGTAAGCACAGCTTGACTGGCATAGGAACAGAGGGGAAGGAGAGCCCAAGAGAGGAATAGAAATTGTGAGAGTGCAGCAAACGTGTGTGAAAAGCGGAAGGAAAGGTGGAATGTTGTGGTAACGTTGAGGAAGGGATGTGGGAGGAGAGTGAATTAGTCCTGGCCTTTCCCTTTGCATATGGTGGATGTCATATATTTGGAGAAGACATCAGGGAGCCTCTTAGGAGCAGGGAATATTCAGCAATCCAAGCCCAAGCTCAGTCACAGCCCAGATGAGGAGAGGACAGCCAAGTAGTGATCCCCTACATCAGGGAGAGGGGAACCTCTCCTAGTTGTCTGCTAAACTGATTGGGAGCTTCAAAATCTGGTGTGAGGTCAGATGGGAGCTTTGCTAGCTCTAGGAAGTTCTAATTTGAACAAGGAAGTGCCTTCACTTCATTTAGTGACAGGGCATAGCCTCAGGGTCTGTTCACAGCTTGCAATGTATCTGCTTGGGCCATCCAGCCTGCTCACCCTATTGTCCATACCGGTCACCTGAGCCTCTTGCTGCGGTATCCAGCAATTGCCACTTACACAGAAAATCTGTGATCTACTTTGAGTGACCAAGATGCGGTTTTACTCTCATTCATATGAACTGCAAAGAGGTCATAACTTGTGAAGAGGAGGAGTGAGGATTCTGGAAGAGGTCTGACCACCAAACTGTCTCCAGTCTCTCCTTGCTCTGCATCACTTACCAACTCCCATTTATTTGCCTTGGCATATAAGGTCACAACCTGGAGAAGCAATTTATAGCAACCCCCCAAACATACCTGATGGCTGTACCTCCAACTCACTGCATGAATAAGAGTGCTTCAAACAGACCTCCAAGTCCTTTCAGGCTCTAGAGAACTGAGCCTGCAGGACCACCTGAGTCAGCATTGCCTACTCAGTCCAATACATAAGTGGAGGAGCCATTAACTTTTCCATCTAGAGAAAGGCAATGGCTATGCCATAACTGCCAAGGTAATGTGCTTTAAGCAGTGTAGAGCTGGGGCTGAAACTTCCTGTAGCCGCTGTTATGGGCATCCACTGCTATTGCTGGTTAGTCAGTACTTGGCTGGCTGTCTGCCCTCACAGCTTGTTAGTGGTTACATCTCTGAGTTGACCGGACTTCTGTTTGGTGCTCATAGGCTCTCCTACAGAGAGAAGGTGCTGGGATAGATCTGCTGGCAGCACTTTCTTAAATCAAGTTTGATTTGATTTACAAAAAGTTTGAGGTTGGCTCTGTAGTTACTGGGGACTGAAAATGGTTTGTTGCTTCCTTTGTGTGCTAAACATAGTTTCTCTCAGACAGACTTTCTAACTCGTCCTTTGACTGCCCTTGCACACCCTCTGCATTCACCAGTCATGTACTGTTAGTGTGGGATGTGGAGTCTACAAAGTACTTGCATCGTCAGGCCTGAAGACCTGGTGGGACTCAGGCGTCCACATCCCACACTGAAATACCACTGACGATCTGGGACTAGGCACACTCTGCTTCCATTCCTCCCCCTCCAAAGCACAGGTAGAGTCATTTTGTCTTCCTTGTCTGTGCTGTAAGCACATTGGATTCATGCAGCCCCACCTTAAATCAGAGCTCCTTTGGAGCTCTTTGATGTTCCCAGAACAAATCAGTATCCTGACAACAATAATTATTGTTCTGTGCCCAAGTTCTTTCCAGCAGGTGTATCACCAATCCCAATGATCAACTGTGAGTTTAAATGTTTTTATTAAGTCCAGGTTTCTGAGTCGTCTTGTGCTGAGATAACATGGAGGTCTAGGAGAGCCACCTTCTCCCTGGGCTAGTTAGGCATGTGTGATGCTCTGAGATCTAAGCAGGCCCTTAAGCACAATATGAACATAGACCAAGGCAGATAAAAGGGTGTTTTTGACTGTTGCTGTGGGTGGATGCAGCCCTCAAAATCTGATCCCATGTGGCAATATTTCACCTTGCAATTACTGCTTTTACTGTTCTTTGTCACAGAGAAATGTGATAGAAAAAAAGCACACCAGGAGCTTCTTTCTATAATTTCTTCATAGTTTTGTCTGTGTAACACAATTACCTCTTCCAGAATATACTGTTAAAATTATCATTCACAATTAGGTTACCCCATTACACAGGGGGTTGGTGAGATGGATCTTTATGATGGCTGGTTGCATCTGAAATTCATCAGGAAATCTTACCTTTATGGGTAATTAAATTTGCACTTTGGAAGCAAGGTGCTTCAGCTGAAACAGAATTCTTAATGCCTGAAAGGCATAATAGGGCCCTTGATTCCCAGTGCTTTCAGAGAGCTGCAAACCCTACAAGAATGGGAAAGGACCTTAGGGAGCAGGGAAAATTCACACGGCCGGTCAAAAATCACCACTTCAAACATTCCTTCAGTGGTTGTTGAGTGCTGCATGGACTTTAAAGCCTTTGGCTTCATGCAGCATAGTGTGAGGATGGCAGAAAGACTATTCTTTCTAGAAAGACTATTCTTCTTAATACAGTAATGTTCTTCTCATGTGCTTCCCACCCTTTGCGCAAGTAACTTCATGGTCAGAGAATAAGTACACAAAAGCATAACCTCTAGGAAGATGCTTTGGAAGAGATCACTTCCTTTTAGGGTTGGCTTGCACTAGGGAGCAATTAGGTGTGCTCTTTGTTGGTCTTTATTTAATAACCTTCCCTGATATGTTTTTTGATCTTGTTCTTTTTGCATCCTAAGTCTGTTGTTGCTGCAAAGAATTGTGGTATGACTTGTATCACTTTTTTCTCATGTGTTTTTTTCCCTGCTCCTGGGGTTGATGAGTTTGTAGAAGGATGGGTGTTAAGTCCTCATCCCCAGTGAATCTCAGCAATTCCCAGAGTGCTGTCTCAAATGTCGAGAAGGTTGCATGAAATTTCCTGACAGAGAACTAGGTAGGGCTTTTTCATAGCCTTGACTAGAGCTGATCTTTGGCTTTGTGGCCCCACAATGCGAATTCAGCTTTCCAAATTGTTTGGAAAGTACTAAATTATGTCTGCCTAGCACTAGCTTTCCAGAATTACCC
Source organism: Cygnus atratus (assembly GCF_013377495.2). NCBI lineage: Eukaryota > Metazoa > Chordata > Aves > Anseriformes > Anatidae > Cygnus > Cygnus atratus. The sequence goes on from NC_066375.1 coordinate 11,512,401, forward strand.
ACGCCTCCTCATGGGGATTAATGGACATGACTCAGTTATGCTGTCAATAATGGTTCCAGTAGGGCAAGTTGGTTTAGCACCATCTGTGAAGAGACAAAGATGTAAGTTTCTGAATGCGTTAGCTAAAATGGAAATAAATCAACTTCCTGAATCTAGCATATGCCCTTGCTGCTCATCATTTTGTAATCCTCTGTGCTTCCTTTCAGTCCTCTGCTCATTGTCACCAAGTACTTAATTCAACCTTTTGGCTAGGAAAATTAAGACAATTTGATGACTAAAAAGAGAATGTTTGTTGTCAATATTTCAAAATATTTAGCTACGTAAATTGAAGTGTCCTGGCTGTCAAATACTGAAAATGCTGGTTACAACCACTGTAGTTCAACACCTCGGAAAACTGGGTTGTGGTGGTATGTTTTAAAGTGAAGTAGAGTTGGCTTTAGGTGCTTGGTCTGATGGAGACCAAAACCCAAGATGCTTGACTTCTGTAGACTCGTTTGGGAAGGTCTTACAGAACTGGGAGATGAATGCAGGCACCATGATCCTCCTTCTTTGTGGGTGCTACTGTTGTGTGTTACAGCACTGGTGAAAGGAGGTAATGTTTACTTATGTTTATATCTGCAGAACCTGTACAATTTTACGTAAGAATAAAATAAATATTGTTCGTTTGAACAACACAGAATGTCTGTTATTCCAGGAATTTGAGAGAGGGGGGTGAAAAGTGCTGTGGTCAGTTTAAGTGGCTGGAGTCATGTCTGGTCTATTTGTCATTGGACTGAATCACCCTGTGCATATCTGGACATGTTTTGGAATTGTTTGTTTACCTGAGTGAATTCCTGTAATTAGATTTTACTTTCTGATAGGGGCAGATTTGCAGGTCTTCATCCTATTGGATCCCTTCAAGCGTTTTAGTGCTGGACGACAAATCTTAGCCTTATTGCAGACCATGCCCAGATCAGAGCCTTGATAAAGCAGATGATAAAGAAATGCTTTGAGGTCCATTTGTCATTGCTTCACTTTCTGTAGGAGTTTTCTGAGAGGAGGAGATTCCAGTACATTTTCCCCATAAAAGCAGATGAGGGAGATATTAAGCTTCAATAATCAAAACATTCATCATAAAGTGAACCAACAAGGAAAGCCAAATTGGCTGTGAGAAAATATGAAGTAGCTGGACTGTGCAAGAGTCAAGTGACAATGAGCAATTTTAACCATACTGCTTCATGTGTCATTTTCTCTACTTCAGATTTTCTGTCTGGGATTCTGTGGACGTCCGTGCAGTTCACTGAATACTGGCCTGGATTTGTTTGCATCGCTTATTTTGCAAAGGCTTCTAAGGTCGTATACATACAATAACAAAGGAACTGAGAAATCACTAATGATTTAGGGTTGTCTTTCCCCAGCTTCAAGGGAAACTGATTTCCATAAGGTGGCGGGGGCTGGAGCAGATCACCTTCCAAAGAGGAGTGGTAAGGTGGTGCATCTCTTTGAAAACCCCAGTTCTAACACATAATAGAAGGATGTAATTTGGATGAACAGTCCTGCTTCTCTTCATGGAACTGGCAGAAGTGCTGGGAATGATGACAAAACATCCTTCACCTGTCTGGTAAATGGCCTCTGCTAATGAATCACCTGCAACTGAGCTCAGCCCATGGAAAGAACAGCTGGTTAGCAAAGGGGTCAAAGGATGGATTTTGCTGGAAAGTATAGATGAGATAATGTCTTCTTACACTCAGGGCAGCAATACTCCTGGCAGATATGTGGAGACAGATGCAGGGGGTGAAGTGTGGGCAGAGAATGGTGATTGTTCTAGCCAGATTTTTCCATCTTACTGCAGCTGCTGGAAACCAATACTGCTTTGGTAGGCAGGTGTGTCTGTTCTCCTTGGAACAGCAAAGGGCGCTCAGCACTGCTGGGAAGCCAGAGACAAGTGGTTTACACAGCATGTAGATCTGTTGAGGTCCTATAGTGTGGGTAACTGAGGAGCAATGAGGAGCAGCATTCAGCCATCAACATTGGGGTTTAGTCTCTGTGGGTTACTCCTTTGATCACACTTTAGTGTGTCATGGGGTGGATATGACATCTGTGGGCAAGTACAATTCATGCTGCTAAAAGCATTTATGCAGCCTGAAATGGCTTCTCAGCCCAAACTCTTCTCCTTGCTGAAGCACCAAGGAGAAGATAACTATTTTCAGGCTTATGGCGGTGAGCTTGGGGCTGCACACGGAGTACCTGAGCATCCCAGCATTCCGTAGCTCCCAGGGCAGTGCTCTCAAGAACTCATTCCCTGTTGCATCTGCAAACAAGGACAGAGAATGGCCAGCTGCATCTTTAAGGGACAGAAGGGAGAATCAGGATTCCATCAATGGAGAGATCAGATCATGATGGTTACTTTGGAGCAAATTTTATTGGGAGTATACAAACAGGAGATGTGAGCCCCAGCTTTCAAGGTCAGGCATGGATGGATTGGGAACACTGGTATAAGTAAGAGCAAAGGAGCAAAACCACGAGACTAGAAACATTACAGAGATGTCCACAAAGGTTCAGGCTTTGTGTTGGTGTAAACTTGAGTGAATGTTTATTCGGCTAAAGAGTAAAGTTGATTTAGAGGGTGGGAGAACAGGATGGAAAGGGGCCCAGTTGTCTCAGGAAAGGAAGTTTTGATGAAAATACCATCTTCTTACCTAATTGCCTTCCCACACATTTAAGGACTGGATGCCCCACAGAGCTTGGTGCAGCAGCAGGGTGGGAGGGTGTTGGTTTGGAGGGCACTTGGACATAGGAAATGCCCATTTCGCCTTAGGGACAAGGCTGTTTACAAGCTGCCGGTGTTGGTGGATTGTTTCTTTAGGTCATGGTGTGCCAAGTATTGTTTAGTTTAATAGCTCTGTTAATAGGATTATATTTGCCTGGACTATTACGTGAAGGAAAATGATTCCTACTTTGAAAGGAAAAGACACTTCAGTAGCGATGTTGCAAGACACACATCTGTCGTCAAATGCTGCTACTAAGCTCAGATGTCTCTGGGCCAGCGCCAAGGTTTCTTCTCTTGCTTTACCACTTGGACCAGGGAGGAACACACACACACACAGACATGCCTAGCAAGCTTGTCAGTAGCTTTGCATGCAGGGCCAGTGCTAGGAGTGTTGAGGGTCTATGCTCTCCATGGAAATGTCCTTGAGTGGGGGATATCAAATTGGCATAACGAATCAACTGGTACCACAGCTGGCGTCCATCCTGAATGACACTGGTTGCCTGGGTAAAGCTGAGCCACCCCATACTGGTGAGCTCTGTGGATGAAGAGTTAGATCATGGTCTCTGCCAGAGCTCCTCTAGGGCATGAGTTTAGTAGTCCTTCTGGGAAGGTCTACAGAGCACAGCTGGGACCTTAGTGCAGCACACAGCTGCACTCTCTAGCTTGAAGGCTGCCAGTCCTCTTCTTCCCTTGTCTCTGCCAAGAACATCTCTGTTCCTTTAAACAGTTGGCTTTTTCTGCTTTACTTCTGCCACCCAAGCAGGGTCTTTACTTCTGTGCCCAAGCATCTGCTGACAAGTGTGAATTGTGACAACTTGACATACGGGGTAGAAAGTGCTGTTAGCAGAATAAGAGCCTGAGAGAAGTGGTTTTCAATTGCAGAGCTCTAAGCATTTTTCTCCCAGTAGGACTGTAGACTCCTTTTCTGGCTTAGCCGTTCAGCCATTAAGTCTGGCTTTCTGGACTATCTGCAACAGTTCAGAAATCAAACATAGATAATTCCCCAGCAATCAACTAGAAGAATAATGCAGCCTGGGACTTAGTCATTGATTTATGTTTAGCCTTTGGAGCCAGGACATGTGCGGAAGTCAGTACCAGGTCTTCAGCAGAGGTGAGCTGTTCAAAAACTGCTTCTGTCCAAGCAGCTAAAACAAACAAACAAAAAACTCTATAGGTTGCACTGTCCAGCATATTCTATAGAAGGGGACCATCATGCAGCTTGCATAGAGCTGACAAGAGGCTAGTGTTTCTAGATGGGTAAGAGTCTGGTGTTTCCCAAAGAAGCATAGGGAATGCAAATAAAAAAATGGAAAAAAATATACATGCCTTTTTTTTTTTTTTTTTCCTAAGGACTTTTCCTTCTGGGAGTTGGAGAAGAGTAACAGGCAGAGAGTCTTTTAAACCCAAGCCCATTCATCCTTCATGATTACCCTATAGAGCTTCAGATGTGATGATCATTGGGGTGAGTAGTAAAACAGAGCAGTGGTGGAAGGAGACCAGGTGCCCGGGTGTGAGCACCCAGATCTGGTTTCCACTTTTGAAAATATTGTAACTGGACCATAGGCATAATCAGAAATATTTGTGTCATGCATAAATCCTCCATTCAGGCTAACATGTTCATGGTTTTAATCCCTTCCCAACTGTCTTCCACACAACTCCTGAGTTTTTCCCAGTCCAGAAGTCCCTGCTGCTCCTTCTGTCACTTCCAGTTGCTCTGTTTGAGCCAGTGAACGTGAATGCTAGCAGACTCATGTTCCTCATGCCTGCCAAGAAGGATGCCTGGCCCTGCTTGCCCTGCATCTGATGAACTTTGTGTGGGAGGATGTCACATTCATGTTTTTCTTCTGGTATCACTCCACTTCTCTGGACTGTGAGCTGGACTAGCTGTCTAGCTGGACATAGAGGTGCAAGCAAGCATTGTTTGCAAATTGTCATGAGTGTAGAACTCTGCCTCTAACCCTAACTCTGCCACAGCAGCAATAGTTAGGCACATTGTTTTGCCATGTCAGCTAAGAAGGTTGTGTCTTAAGTCCTTCCTACAGACAAGTGAGACAAATGTTTCTGGAAGATGACATGGATCTGAAGTGGGTTGATGTATCCTCAGAAGCGGCCAACATGGACATTGCAGTGACTGTGCTCACCACTTTTGCCAGCTGGGGTAACACTTAGCTCACATAACCTGAGGAGACTCATCATCCTTCGACTTCCTTGCTGGTTTCCAGCTGTCATACGTGTGTGCCATATGGCTTTATGTGACAAAGATTCTCACGATTCAAGGTGTAGAGGTGACAGTGCCGAGCACTCTTAAACAAGACCTCCTGTGAGCAAAATTCAGTTGTGAAGCACAGTTCCTGGATATAGTGGACCTCGTGAGGGGCTCTGAGGGCTGGGCTCTGTGCCCAGCCACCTTGTTGCAGAAGCAGTAAAGGCAGATGCTGGGGCACAGAACATGACAGGAAGGAAGGGCTGGTGATGTCTCCAAGACCATAGCAAATGGGAGACAGAGTGCTTATCAGACATTTCTTAATGCAGGAGTGGTAGTAGGAAATGCCAAAGGGGATGTGGGGGTTGGTCTGTCTGGCTCCATCGGCTGTACAATGGTGCATGCAACTGAAGGGAGTCTCTACAAAGGGAGAGACTGCTCTGAGCTGTCTCCTGTCACCCTGCACCTCTGAACTGTGTGAATCTCACAGCATGGTTTGGGACACTGAGGTAACACACAGGATTCTGCTCCCTCCTGTGTGATGTGTGATGTCTCAGGGCAGGACAGGCCCTTGGGTTAATTATGGGCATTACTAATTTAGTCATCTGCACTGAATTTGCCTTTAAAATTACCAGCTTACCTTTGGGAAACTGAAAGGACAGGGCTGAGTAGTGAGGTCACATTAAGTTTTAAGCCTTAGCTAAAAAGAGAAGCAGAACATCTTGGCCATGCTCTAAACAGAGGCAGATGAGACAGACATTTCCATTGCTTATGGATCAAATTATTCAGGGTCGAATGATTGCCAGGGAAGGTCATTATCATTTCATTATGGCATAGAAAGCAGAAAAAACACTTCATTATGTTAGACCAAAGAATAGCAGATGGGGTCCTAAAGCAAAGGCTCTGACTGGGGATGGTGGAAAGAAAAGGAGCTTCCCACTACGAGTTGGGGGGAATGTATGGGATCTAAAATTTATTTTGCCAGAAATTCTGCTATGTCTGCTTGCATGCTTTATAGACAAAGATACTGATTTATGTCTAGAATCATGGAATCATAGAATCATAAAATGGTTAGGGTTGGAAGGGACCGTAAAGATCATCTAATTCCAACCCCCCTCTCATGGGCAGGGTCACCTCCCACTAGATCAGGTTGCACAAAGCCCCATCCAACCTGGTGACAGTCTACACTGATTTAACAGAAGTCTCTGAAGCAGACAAAGGACTCATTTAGCACTATAGAAAGGGATGGTGCAAGCACTGCCCTGTGCCCTCTCAGTCTCCAGTGTGCCTGTGTAAGGTCCCCTCTAGTCTTTATCCATGACTTGTGCACTGTTTGATCACTTGAATCAAGCCTGAATTGGAGGCTTTCACCTGAGGGTCTGGTCCTCTCCTTATAGCTCTCTCCTGCTTGCTTCAAAGTTAGTTGCACTCAGGGAGGTGTATTGCATAGGGCCTCCGTCGTCAAACTGCCATTTGGCCTGAGTCAGGCCATGGGAGATCAGGTAGGCTTGTCAGCTTGTTTTTTTGCAGTTCTGTGAAAAGCTTGGTCTGAGACAGCCTGTTGGCAAAGACTGAATGAGGCAGGCTGGGCTCTTGCGTACCTCCTCCCAATTTCTCAAGCTTTATGCCTACCAGGATCGTAGGTAATCGTTAATGTGGCTGTGCTTGGTGGCTGGGGGAGCTGCTGGGACTCGTGACCCTGATTTGCCAAGCACATGGGCACCACGAACTGGTGCGATTCCAAAGTGCAAGTTCATATATACGAAAACGATAGCTTCAGGGGAGTCAATGTAAGTCTCTGGCACAGAGTGCAAAAGCAGATATATTTTATGTAGTTGGGTTTCTCGCTTGGCCTGAGTTCTCTCTTAGCTAATGTGCTTACCTGTGCTAGTCATATAAAAGCTCACAGGGTTTGTGCGTGATTGCAACAACTGTATCTTTGATTGCCGTGTGGACATAATGCAGATCGTAACACATGACCTGCGTCAGAGCCTGACATTTCTTCATATAAACTATTCAGCAGATGTTTATAAATGTATTTGTAATCTTTAGCTGTTAAGATCAGCTAAGAAACATTTTACAAACAGGAAGAAATTTCTAGATCTTCAGTGAATTTATTTGCAATGTATAATTCATCCAGGTGTATCTGTGAATTGTCTCCTAGCTTGAGAAGCCTAAGATATGTCTGCCTTCAGACAAGTTTCAAGAAGCTCATCCTGTTAGTTGACATGGCATTCCAGAAAAGAAAAAGAAAAAAGAAAACAAAAACAAAAACAAAAAACACACCACTCTTCTCTTTGTGGTTTACTATGAGAAGGATTTTTCTCAGCCTTAATGTCTGCAGGGGGTAGTTACAAAAGCAGTTGGTCTGTCATTAAAGGAGGATGGAGGAGTCCTGTCTGACCGAGCAGTGTGTTCATTCTCCTCCATTAACTCTCTGCTGAGATCTACAGCTGAGCTGACCAAATGGTGTCAAAGTGTCTGTGCTTTTTTTCCCCCAGTATATTCTCCTCCTCTCCTTTTGTGAAGTCTTATCAACTCTTGGCTTACAATGAAGAAGCCAGCAAAAGGAGAAATTGCTTTATGAAATGTCTAGACCTAAGGAAAATAGAGTACCAGGCCTCTCATGGGAAACCCCCTTTCAGAAATATCCAAGAGAAAGATGGTTAGAATTAAGTTTTATAGGAACATTTAAATTCTGTTGTGGAATACTACACCAGAGATATCCCTGTGCGAGGCTTAGACCAACAAACTTGGTCTGTTATGATCAACAGTTGTAACAGTTCCTTTCTTATTGCCCTGTGTCTGTGTCACAAGACAGATAAATCAAAAGCTGTACTGAAAATTCAAAATGAAAATTAAGCCTGACGTAAGTTTCCTCTGAGTATCACCAATAGCCAGACTGCCCAGAGCACCCAGTTCTGCAATGAAGTCCAATTTATTCTTGCAGAAAGGTCCTTTCTGAGCCCCTTTCCCAGGTTATTTTTTATAAGGGCAGGTGATCAACTTGGGACTATTGTCACAAGTTCTCACCTGTGCAGGCTGCCGCATAGCCCTGGGGTGAGTGATAAGTCCAGGTTACATATGCACCATGGCTGGCAGAGTGGAAGAGTTTGAAGTACTATGTGCTGACTGACCACCCAGGATGGTTAGATCCTTTCCATTGCATGATCATCCCTGCTTCAGTGAGCTCTGCTAATCCTCTTGTGCGGTGTGATGTACAAGTTGTAATGACTGTGCTGTAGGGCTGCTCCCAGGGATCCTACAAGTTAGGGAGTTTGTGTTTGGTGAAGGAGTGAAAGCAGGTGGGGCATGATGGATGGGGGACATGAAACGATGAGTAGAACTGCTGCAGGGCTGATGCTGCAGGTTTGCCCTTTGTTTGTAAGCAATATTTCATCTCTATGTGTTGGGGCATCACACTGGGCTTGTTCTGGATGTGGCTGGCCAGGGAACTGTGGGGACCTCAAGTGCCCAGAGGTAACTGAGGCAGTGCTGGGGCAACTTCTGCACTGTGAGTCCTTCTGGGAGACACAGTGCACAATGTAGGTGTACTCCTGGCTGGCATGTGTAGGCCCTACCTTGCCTAGTCCTATTCTAAAAGGATGTTTCCGTTCCTAACTGCATGGATGGGTCAGTCACATGAACAGTTCCGTGCCCTTTAGACTTGGTGCATGCTTGGGACATGGATGTCACAGCACTGGCTGTTTGGAGCTGGGAAGGAAAAACCTAGGGAGAAGCAGAAGCCAATTGAAGAGAAACTGAGAATCTGATGCTGGGAAAGGGCAGAGAGGGTAACCACGGGCAAGGATACACCAGGAAAGTTTGGGAAGCTGAGTCAATAGACCAAAACTAAAGATGAACTCAACTAGCTATTACCACCAAGCCTAAGAATGGTAAGCCTAAGAAATCCTCTTGCCCATCCTAAATGCTTTCTCAGTTCTCAGCTGGCCCTGAGGATTTGTATTTGTATCTGCTACAGCAAAAGAGAGCCAGCTTCTTTTGGCAACGTTTGCTGTTGGGAAGGTAATTCTGTTGGTGTACCTGCCCAAAAGGATGCCAAGTGCCACTGTGTTAGTGAAGACTTACACGACCCTTCACTCTGGTGATCTCATATGTCCTCACTTGCGGTTTCATTTGAGGAAAGAGGTCTCACCTGAGGGACGTGCCGACACACATAGTACCTCTGCTCTTGACAGTGCTGTGTCTGATTTTCACCCAGAAGACAGCTGGCAGGTCTGAGGCTCCCACTCCTGCCTGTGGTGGTGTTGGTGCAAGGTAAGGTTTCTAATGTTTAAGAAGTCATTTGGTGGCTTCCCCAGCGTTCACCTGATTCATCTTGTCTGTTGGGAGGGAAATTCTCTGAAATCCCACTTCTCAAGGCCTGGAGGTTTCCTGATATGTTGGGTCTTGGGCTATAGGCCAACCTTTGTGACCCACTTTGGGTCACCCTCAAGGCCAGTGCTGACTTACACCAGCCTGGCCTAGCCTCCTGCAGCCATTACCCACTGACAACCCTGCCCTGGAGGAGCCACAGTACCAGGGAGCTCCCCAGCTTGGTTCCTATGCTCTGTCCTCAGAAAGCAGGTTCACATCTGCTACTTGTCCTTGATGTGCCATCTAGAAGCATACCAGGATCTCCATCCAGATGCCTGGCCACTAGCCTTGTGGCCGCTCAGAAGGTTCGGTTGGGCAACGCCTGGTTCTACACTCTTCCAGGCTTGCTGCAGCTTGTCCTGCCAGTCCACAGTAGCCAGATGAAAGCAGGACATAGTGTTTGCATCCTAATGTGTGAAGGCTCCATCTCTCCAGTGGGGGTGCTCCAAGCTCTGGACCTAATGCGTGCTTGTGGTAGGAAGTCGAGTCTGAAGAACAGGCCTTGGTTGGTGTTTAATTGCACAGGCAGATGAGTCTGGCACCAGGCAGAAATCCTGTATGAAGCAAAGAGCCTGCTGGTCTCCTCCTTGTGGGCTGGACTGAGTTGCAAAGAGCCAACAGTACGTACCCAGAGCAGAGAGTGAGGTGTGCAGACCCTTCAGGCAGCCAGCATGGGACAGCACATCTTTTGCTCCACATGCTGAGGCCCTGGGCAGCCTAACCTCATGAGTCTGGCAGATGAGCAAATTGCATGGGAGAGGCTCCAGAGCAAAGGCACCTTTGCTAAAGGGAGACAGCAGGGGAGTGTGAGCCAGCCTGGAGACAGTGCTAGATCTGCTCTCTACCAGAAAGGAGGGAGCTGTAGAGAAAATGAAAACAATGTTTGCAAGGACTTCAGGAATTGTTCCCTTGTTAATAGAACTGCAATTTGTGGAAATATGATGGAGGGTGAAGGTCTGCAAATACTTAGAGGAATAATGAGCATTGTAAGCAACAGGCACCACAGGGGAGTATGAGAAATAGATTGTACCAGACAGGCCATTTCTGCATAATTACACAATTAGTGGACTGGGGAAGACAGCGGATAACCCTTCACAGTGTGCTGTGGTGTGGCATAGACCTTTTTGGAGACTGGAGCACCAATTAGCTGGCGTAGCTTGCCATATGTGAAAAGGATTGATGGAGGGAGAAGTGGCCATGCCGAGCAACTTGTCTGGCAAGGAGAAAAGGGGAGATGCTGCCTGGGCAAATGGCCTGTGTGCTTGCTGCACATCATTCCGGTGGCAACATGGAGGGAATGCTGTGGAAAAGTCCCACATTGGGTTCTCAAAAGGAATATTGCAAATACCTGGGAGAGAAGAGAAGAGAATAAAAAGCAAGATGGAGAGTTTTGACAGTGAGCAGAAAAGGATAATCTCAGTTTTAAATCTGCAAGAAACACAGCTATTGCTTTTGGGCAAGAGCAATTCTAGGCCAAATTATGTAATGAGGAGGAGCTGTTTGGAAAGCAGTAATTCTGAGAGAGCCCTGGCTGTATGAGAAGATAATAGTTCAACAGCAGACTGTAATATGAAGTGGTCCTGAGCTCTGTGCTCCCAGGTATCTGCTGGTGAAGGTGTTAGTAGGTGAAATCTCCTTGAGCCAGCTATCGCCTTGACTGTGCATTCATGAACAAGGCAGAGGTGAATTGGCAGTGACTCAAGGTAGAGGAGAATGGGCTGGCTGGTGAAAGGCAGGAGGCCTCCCTTTGGCCTGGAGGAGCCAAATATATGGAGTGGCTGGGAGAAGAGAAAGTGAATCAAAGTCTGGAGATGGCTGCTCTTGTGCTTTGTGCCCTCACACCAGTCCAACAGGCAGCCTGTTGAGGAGAAAAATTATAACATGGATTTGCTGCCACTTCTGTTTTTGCTGTGGACTCGCAAGCCATTCTGCAGGCACTTCTGTCTGTGGGTTAGAGAAGTTATGTAAAAAAAATGCTCTCTTCATAGACCTGATCCTAAGGCAGCCCAGAGCAGGGCACAGATTAACATTCCCTAGCATCGACCAGACATGGGATGGTGATGTCAACAGCACTGACTTCTCTAAAAGGACTCTGTGACGAAGCAGCATCTGTGATGATGTTTTCTTTTCTCCTCCATTCAATCAAATGAAGTAGATCCAATTGTTCTCTTCCTTAAGTCACATTTAACCGGGCAAATATGACACAGAACAACACCTTCTCTGCATAATTTACTCATCCATCTGATCATGCTCTCTACCCACAGCATTGCAGCCAGTGATGCTGTATCTACTTTTCTTAGGCTTTTGAGCTTCCAGAAGATGTTTCTGGGGAAGAACCCTTTCATTTAGATAGAGAGGTAATCTCTAATTGCTTTATTAAACAATGTTCTGTAAAGCAGAGCTTAGGTGTTGCAGTCAATGTCCTTGAAGAACCTTTCCAAGTAGTGTGCTTTGGTGGGAATGGCATTGGCAGGACTTTTCATAGGTACTTTCTGGTCTTGGCATAGGACCAGAGTAAAGTGGAACCCATGTTGAGAAGAGGCTGGGAATCTCCTTGTTTCATGGAGCCTTGTGAGCATTTTCACATCTGACATGTCCTGCATACAGTTTCTGACCCAAGATCAGGTCTCTAGAAGCTTCAAGAGCAGCTTTTGATTATTCTTGTTCCTTGGGATCTCAGTCTCTCCTGCCCAACCTTTCTTCTGCCTAACTTGCGTTTGAATGGGGGAATGAACATATCAAATGTGCCTTTTCTCTCCTTAGCCATGTGGCTATGGGTTTGGATACAATTCACCTTTGCAGAGCATTCTCTAGCTTTGGGCAGCAGCCTTTAGATTGTAAGTCTGAGGGTATGATGGACAGTGAGGGGAAACAATGGATAACGGGATGCACAAGTTAGCGCATTGCATGTAAGCAGCACCTCCTATAGATTTCTCTAGGTCATGCGTGGACCTGGCACAATGTGTAGCAGTGGGTCACGCAGATCCACTCAGATAAGAGATGGAGGTGTCCCAATGCCTATTGCTGCAGGGTCCACACACGCAAGGGCTCTGCATCTGCTTCCATTCCTCCAGTGCAAGACTGACCCGGTGAGCAGGCAGAGGGCTGAGGGGGGTGGGAAAGCTTCATGCTATCACTTAAATATAAACATTCCTAAAAGCAACTTTCTGATTTCTTTGTAGGAGGCCATAACCTGCTGGGGCCTTCAGCACTTCAGCAGAGTTGCACCCAGAGAAAAAGAGAACATAAGAATTCATGGAATTTTCCCCCAAACCTCCTGACCTTTTCTCACCAGATATACTTGAAAGGCTTAGGACTGAAGCATGACTGGAGGAGGCCCTGTTCATTGATTGCACATGAAAATTGCTGTTGATTGCAGAGATATCACAAGGAAAAGGATTTTTATCTATTTATTTATATATTTTTTTTCTTTGAAGGAAATGGCAGACATCTCTAGCTGGGATGAAAAGTGTCTGGGAGGATTTCAGAGGGACTGAGGGCTGCGGGCAGCTAGGTAAGGAGTTGACTTCTGCTTTCAATGTGGCAGGGCTGTCTGGAGAGCACAGGTATGGTAACTGAACTACTGAACTTGTGCTGTCCCAGACTGGTTGGAGAGTCAGTGCCATCCTACAGCAGGGTTGTTTTGAGCAGTCTTGGAGGCTTGTAGGAAGGAATGGGTCAGTTTGTGATTTAAAGCCTATTATTTAAGCCCTTTGGCTGAAGCCTGGTCACTGGTAACATACAAGCCCTTGGTGCTGCTGCTTCCAAAGCAAAGATGAAACCTGTGTCCAAGCTCAGTGCTGATTGCTTGTCATGGCCATGGTGGGCTGTGAGCACCTATTGTCATAAGGAGTGTCACAGTGACTGAACTGACTGCTGCTGTGTGAGGGCACCCAGACATTGAAGGTTGGTGGTGTGAGGCACCCCAAAGAGGTGCTCACAGCACCCATCTCCTCCAGCAGAGGAGCATTGTACAGCCCTGCTTCAGGCCTTCGTGAAGCAGCTGCAGAGGCTGTGGTTTGTCTAAGCTGGCAGTGACTCTTCTGTCATTAATGTCCAAGAGACAGGCTTGCTGAACATGTTGGGATTGGGGAAAAGCCATCTTCAGGAGATGAGTCAGCACTGGCTTCCCTTTCATCCTGTCTGTTTACAGAGGCAAACACAGCCAGGTTTTAATGAGTTGATAACATACACTTACTTCTGTGAGCAAAAATGTGTATGGTTATCAGACATAACTGTGACGTGATAAATCATGTCAAGATGAGGGTTTCGTTCCGTAAGCATGAAAAGGAAAAGAAGATGCAATGCAAAATATCCCACTCAAGCTGGCTGGGTAAGGTCTCTATCAATCATCCACAAGGCCTGTGCTGCTATAGCGCTGTGTTTGCATGCACAGTGAGGGGTAAGGCTGGACTAAGGAGTGTGCAGATGTGAAACGTGAGCATTGCAAAATGCCACTTGTGAAAGAGAGACATCAAGTGATGTTCAGATGGAATTTATTTGTGCCCTTATTGAACAAATAAATAGCTGTACTTGCTGTTTGGTTTTCCTTTTACCTGAATGGCAACAAAAGATGTAGCAGCAAGAGGTGTAAAAAAAAAAGGATGGTATTTTCCATGAAAAATATGTTCCAGCAGACAAAGCTGTAGCACAACTTTTATTGAACTGATGATCCAGCCAGTGCCTACGTCATTCCTTCTGGCACAAGATGCTTGTTTTGAGTAGATAACCCCAGGATCTGTTTTTGACCCTGCTCCTGGAGGTGCTGTCTGTGCCTCGATGACAGGGAGGCTGTACTACTTCCCAATAGCTTTGCTTCAGAGACCCTGCTGATAGGATTTTGTGTATCTCCAATTCGCTGTCCCTCCAGATCAAGCTGGGTTAGGAGCCTGAGCTTTGCTGCTTTCATGATGTCATAGTCTTTTTGCAAAGGCTGCAGTGTTTTGTAGGAACAGGGCTATGGAGAAATGGTATCCAGCTGATTGCCTTGATAAAGCAAAAGGATGCTGACAGGTACAGTCTCATTGTATCTTCCTTTATTCTACTTCTCTAGAAATAATGTATAAGTATTTCTGGCTAACATCAATTTTGTGTTGACTCCACTGTTAAATGGGAGATGACAGTTCTAGGTATGGACCATGTAATGTTACACAGAGGTTCCCCTGAAGTTGATGGCCACCTCCTGGTGTTACCAGTGAGAACAGAGTTAAGCCAATACCAAGAACTTCTGAAAATGCTACAATTTAAAATGGGTCGTTGTGCTCCCGAGATTGCTGCCATAAATACCGTCTCAGAAGCTTGTGGAGTGTGCACGCCTGCGTTTGCTTCTGAAATTTGGAGACTGGAGGAACTGGAGTGGGCTTGCTGAGTGGGTTTCAGCAAATATCAAGTAGCACTGATGGGTCAGGTCTTCTTTGCCTTTTTTTTTTTTTTTCTTTTCTTTTTATATCTCCATCAGGCCAGGGGATACTGTATTAATATTTTTTTTCCAGACACAGACCTTGCTATTGCAAGCTACACTGTATTCCCCTGGAGTGCACACTGCTGTTCTGCATGGGAGTGGTGCCTTATATCCTCCCAGAAAAGAAGCCAGTATGCAATGCAGCAGCGTGACTCTTAGCTGCGGACTCCGTTCTCCACCGAGCCGATCTGGGATTTTTGTTTGAAGAATTCATTTAACAGCTGCCGACTGCAATGGATGCTGTGTGTGGGAAGAGGTAGGGAGGTTCTCTTTCACCTGGTCTTGGTTCTGACTTCCTGGGGATTATTAAGGAGCCTAAATTTATTAGGCTGGCATATAGGCAAATTATAATGAGGATAAGGACATTCTGCCTGGTGAACTCACTCGGCTGCTCACAGTGTGTTGTAAAATCAGTATGCTGTATTTCATATGAGAATCAGCTGCACTTATGCTATGGCTCAATCTTTTGTGTAATTACATGCCTCCTGTTTGTTAAGCTTAAAGTTGTACAGGAATTGCAAAGACTAGAAAAAAATGCTTGTTGATTGTGTTTCAGGTTGTAACTCTCCATAAGACTGTTTAAATAAATATGCACTAAATGCTAATTTAGAATTAAGTATTAAAGTACAGCCATTAAGGTATATGCAGACTGTCAGATGAGGCATGTGGGACAAGAAGACTGAAATACCTTTCCCATAGGTTTTATTATATCAGCATATTCACATGAGGACTGAAGCTGCTTGCTGGATTTAGCCCATATGTTTGTGTGTCAGGATTGTTCAGGAGAGAGTATATTCCATATGTTTGTGATGCTAAAGCTGGATCTAGAGGGGTGGATCCCCACCCTGGGACAGGGGCCAGCCACTTGGATAAGATATACAAGATGCACACCTGCCAAGACTAAAATTGATCTGCATATAATATTCCTTGTCTGTCACAGGTGGGTCTGTGATCACTGCCAAGGTACAAAAATATCCATATGGGGTGTTGCTGCTGCTGTTTCTTCCTTTTACATGCTCTAGGCTGTTTAGGACAGTGGTGCCAGGCCAGATACTTCCACTTTTGCTTCTTAGACTTTGTCACTTTCATCTTCTGACGCTGAGGCTGTGCTGTCTGTTTCTGTGCATAGCTTCACCCTTTGAACACTGTTCAATAAAAGAAAATCCTTGATTATTCATTAATTTGAAAGAGAGGGGAAAAAAGTAGGGCATCTTTACTGCAGTTGTTAACTTTAACAAACCTGCTCCAAACACAAGAAACTTTGACTGAAATGAAGGTATGGATTTGCCCAAGTGGTGGAAGAGCTGTAGTTTATCTTCTGGAATGACGGGGATGGGAGGGAAGCAAAAAAACTGCAATCTTCATGTGAAGGAACCTGTGGTAGAAGATAGTTCAGGATGAAAATAAAATTGTAGAAGATTAAAAAGGAAGGGGTAAATATGTTGGGTTTTCTATTTTTTTTTATTTTTATTTTTTCTTTTATGAGAGATGTCCATTCAGGAGACGTGCTCGCAAGAAACCTATTCCTATGTATTGCTGAAACATAAAAGTCTCTCAAAACTCTGCAGATCTAACACTAGGTTATCACGCTGAGGCAAGGAGACTGTCTGGGCCTCATTATGTCTGATGAATGCTGGCTTATTCATTTTGACGGCTGAGTTAATCACTGGTGGTTTACATTGGGCAAGTGACCATGATGGACTTTCATTCATATGGGCTAGCGGAGGAGAGTCCTAAACATAAATACATTTGTAAGACACTCCTGAGGATTCAAAGAAACCAGTTTCCCAAGGCTGAGGAAAATTGAACAAAATTGATTGGGTATTGAAACATCCACAGGAAAACGTATGTAAGAACTGGAAGCTCTTTGAGCAGAGGCCAAGAAAGCTGAGATTTCTGAGTCAAGAAAGAGGACAAGGTTTAACTAATAGTCATCTGAGCTTGGTAGCAATGAAAGCAGCAACTGGAAACAATAAATATGAACAAATTTTGAAAAGAGAAAAATAGGTAGCAATCCACATGCATCTGGAGATATGGTATATAGAGGACAAGCTAAAAACATCTGGAGGGAAATTGTCTATCAGATACAGCTACAGAATTAAGAGACCCTAGAAATATATTAGTAATACAGAGTTAGTTATGAGTTAAATAGTGAAATAAACATACGGAAATTCATTTGTAATGACTTGAAGATGCAAAGTGGTCAGTAATCACCATTATCCTGCATTCAGAAAAGAAACAATATGATGGGCTACTGTCCTGTGACCAAAAATCCACAGAGGATGTTAAACAATGTCTATTAGACTCAAACTCCAAATGAACAGGCTTGGTAGCTTTTATCTAAGAGTTCAAAGCAAGTTTGCTTAGGTACTTGCCAGCGTATACCTGTTAGCTTCTCTTAATGCTGTATACAATGTACTCAGTCTGGTGATGTCCTACATTCAAATTGCAAAATAATGGAAAATAAGTGCTTTAAGTTTTCAAATGTATCTCACATCCAGGCAAAGAAGCAATCAACTAGCATGTACCAAAAAGTTGTTGCTGTCGGGCAGTTCATTGTTCTGTGAAGTGTTTCTAGTGAGATCATTGTCACCCACAACTTGGAGGTGAACATGCGATCACTGATGGTAAAATGAGCAAGCTGACACAGAGACTGTTGGAGTTTCAAGCAGCAATGGGAAGAAAGAAGCAGGAGAGGGTGATCTGAGTGGCTAGCACACTGGCTGTTTTCAAATGTAATGAAGCTTTACCACAGAGAGAGGTGCTATGAAAGAACAAGAAATTCATCCTAGTTAGAGAGCAGGGGAACTGTATCCTTCAGAGCCAGGACTTGGTAGGAACAGCAGTAGAAACACAAGAGAACAGAATTTCCTTGGGAAGCTTGGTGCCTGAATGTGACTCTTGGATGTTAAAATGGCCAGGAAGGGGTGGCAACAGGGATTTTGCCTCTGTTTTTGCCTCTGTACACAAGAGAATGGAATAGTGCCTGTTTTTTGTGTTCTTAGCTTAATTAGGATTGCAAAATGGGATAGTCGTGAATATGATCCCTGAGCTGGAGAAAATGCCATTACAGCAAGCAATGGAAAAAAGCTTCATCTGTTTAGCTTATCAAAAATAAGATTGAGGGATAACTTGATTACAGTGTGTAAAGTACGTCCATGGGAGAAAATACCAGTTGCTGAAGGGCTTTTTAATAGAGAGGAGAAAATAGAGAAAAAACAATGGCTGGACAGTGAAGCCAGATATTCTACTTCAAAGCAGGCGGACATTTTTAACAATGAGGGTGATTAACCGCTGGGAGAAAATCCCGAGGGGGATGATAGCTCCTTCATTTCTTGATGTCCATGCACCAGGCAGGAGTGCTTCTCCGTAAGATATGTTTTACTCACATGCTTAGAATTGTATTTGATTCATGGATAACTGGATTTACTATGTTACCCAGTACCTTATGGCTTATGGCTCTTTGGGCCTTTGAAGCCCATAGCTGCATCTGGGAATGATCTGACAATACTCGAGCTTTCCAGGTGGGGATCCTGATGGACTTTTGAGGCGATGTCAGCATGGCCTGCCCTACCGAAGGGGATTGGGCTGAGTCACTCATCATATGTTGGACCTGTGGAAAAGGGCTTTGTTAACCCCTAAGCAGATGAGACATGGGCTTAATCAGCCACCTTGAGCTCCCAGAGAGTGAAGACAGATATGAGAAATGCAGGTAAGGCTCTCTCCACCTATTGCTTCCTTTTAGAAAGACCTTCTGGGACAACAAAGATCTGGGTGCAAGGCCAGGTGAAATTGCTCTGCTTATGGTGGGAGCAGAAATATGAAGAGAAAGGCGAACGTAATCCCTCTGCTGGGTTGAAACAGAATGAGAATGGGTTGAAACCCTCTACTCTTTTTCTTAGACCTCACTGCTTCTCACTAATCACTGAAGTTTGAACCTCAGGAGTTGCCCCAAGTACTTACTTCCACAATGCTCCAGAAGCTGTTCAGAACTTATTTGTAGCCAGAGACAGAGTCAGCAACAGAAAAACATCTCTGGACTTAATGTGTCCAAGACACTCTCAGGAGAGCTGCTCTCATACTGTAGCAGTACTCCCCTAGTCCTCCCACTGTAACCCAGTGCATCTTTTCAGATAACTGGGAGCAGTGAGCAAATAGTTAAAGTTTTGCTTCTCCACCCAGTGGTGGGTGTTGTCAGTGTCAGAAACAATATAAGAACAGTCGGAAGTTGCAGCTGGCAAGTAACATTTGGAGTAGCAGTTGTGGGGCATATAGATCTGGTGTGGACTGTCTTTTCCCGAGACTGTAAACAGTTGTGCAGAATGTCCGAGAACAAGAAAAAAGGGAAAGGAAAGAGCAAAAAGAACAAAGAAGGGAAAAAAGGGGAAAGAGAACCTGACCCAGGAAAAGGTACTTCCCTTTTTTAACAAATTTTACTTAAAGGAAGAAGACAGAAGCAAGAAAGCCAGCAGGAAGGTACTTGTGGGTTGCCTGAATTGGTGCAAATGATAGGGAGCATTTGTCAGGCAAGTGTGGAAATCTCTGCATCTCATTCATATTACATGCTGTTACAGGTCTGCTTCCTTCTTGAACTTTTCTTCTTTTTTAATATCCAAAGCCCAAGAATACAGGGCAACGTACTGTTTAAAAACAGCAGCATTCAGCTCCTGTCACAGTGATATGGTAATTGAGGGGCGTTGTGCTAATTCTCTGGGGGTTCTGGTGTGCTGTGCTTTGTTGTTTGGTTGTTTTCTTGCTCCTTCTTGAGGTAAATATCAAAAGCCACTATTTTGGAGGATCATAGGAACTGTTCCTTGAGACAGACCAACTCTTTCAGAGATCAGATTTAAGTTATAGCCTCACTTTTTGTGGTAACTGCATTGGGTTGCAGATAAAGATGTGGGTGACAAACCTTCACTCTGCTGATATGCTTATTAGAGAAACTGGGCTATTCTTTAGAGAAGATCTGACTGTTCTTGCTGAATGAGCAAGGCAATACTTAAGATGTTGCTGGTATAAAATGTCTAGATTGCCTTTAACTGATAAGGTTTGATTCCTGAGTAAATGGGGAGTGGAAACTGGGGAAATGCGAGAACTGTCTTGGAGAGAGACAGAAGATTTGATGGTAAAGCAGCGCAGTGTTATTTCATTCTCTGTCATGGTATCAGGGAGGGATTATCCCTGGCTGTTTCTTATCTGTAGTTTATCTGGCAATGTATTTGGACAGAACAGCAGCTCTGTCAGGACTTCATGTTTTATCAGCATTGAGAAGTTACAAGCTGGACCAGTTCCTGGAGGAATCTGTCAGACAGTGTAGCTCTTCACTTGTCTGGATGCAGTTCTGCTCTTGGTCATGCTACCATGGTGCTTGAGAACGCTCTTGACCTGAACAGGCTTGCTTTGGCTTCACACTGGTATCACTGGTAGCAGGGTTTATTTGTCCCTACCCTTTTTCGTGCCTTTACTCTGAGCACAGACACCCAGCTCTGTTCACCACCCAGTTGTGTCCTGGGCATAGGGTCTTTTGTGGGCACTGCCCCAGAACTGCCAGGATGGCAGTGGGTGCTCATGCGGTGGTAGTCTGACCTCAAGCATGGTCTCCTACTTGTGACATCAGAACTTAGCTGCTACTGTGGGATCTGGGAGGAGACTTTTGGGATAGCTTTGGGATGGAGAGCACAGAAGCACCAAGCAGAGGAAGCAGCTGCTTGAAGATGACTGGATTTGCTCAAGGGGTTCTGCAACATGCAGGGAGTGAGGGCTGTCTCACAGCCATTGGCAGGGACAATCCTGCCCCTTAAGTGCACAGATGGGATAATACAGTGCCTGTATCATGGGCGTCTCCTCTATTGGGAGCAAGATGGAGGGGCTGGGGGAATTGAGAAGATTGGGCATAGTGGGCATGTGCACTGAGGCTGCCAAGGGAACAACCACCTGCCTTGAACCTCCCGGACCATGGCAGGGCTGTGGGGCTGCATGTAGGGGAAAGGACCAGGCATGAGCTGAGGGGTTAGACCACTCTGTTTTCTAGTGGTGTATCACAGCTCTGCAGTAGCTCCCTGCTCCAGAGGAGGTAGGTAAAGAGAACTTTCACCTGTAGAGTTACATGTGCTGACAATCTAGTCCTCTGCTGAAGTGCACTGTGGGGGTGTTTTATCACATATACATCCCACAACAAGTCAGTTTGGCCAGAGTGCAGAACCCCTTTTTCTCTAGCAATGGCTGCGGAGTGGAACTGGGAATGATTGCATTGACCCTTCCTGTACTTCCTGTGTAGCCAAAGAAAACAAAGGTTCAGGGTTATACTTACGCAGCATGAACAGATTCCTTTTATTGCATCTATTAGTAGATTACTTAGACACAGATCATTCCTTTGCTTTGTATTGCTGCAGAGGTTGCCCATTGTTTGCTCCATATGGCCATCAGAAGAAGATGGTTGGTTGCCTGTGGTGTTTCTCAATCAAATCCCACTTTGATTTGGGTTGGTTGGGACAGGTGGAATTTGTGAACACCTTCTCCTAGTGTAGGTCTCTTTTCCTACATGGTCTAAAGGGCACTACAGTGGTGACTTCCCAAAAGGACTTTTAGAAGGGAAGAATTCCTCCCCCAATGCATTCTGAACAGATGCCACGGTCCTGGTACGTGGACTTTCACTCCAGGTAGCTGAGTATCCCATGGACTCTATTTTTTCATCTTGTGTCTGGACCTCTGACTGTCTTTCCAGCATGCTCAGGCTGATGTAAAAGCTTAGGCCTGGCACAAATCAGGGAACAGGAAGGGCACTGCAAGGGAATTTGCGTTCTCTATTTTTTCCCAGGTTGTAATATTTCCATGCAAATGGAGTGTGCTGACCCCTCTGAAGCCAGAAGGCAGAAGAGGAACCTACAATAAGGCTTAAACAGACTCTCAGGTGACACAGACAGGAACATACATTTCAGTTTGCCAGTGTAGAGGAGACTCAGGAGATTATTGTGGAAGGAAAGCTTTCTTTCTTCATGCTGTGTTCTTGACCCATTTGTGGTTGCTAAGGGCCAAACTTTGTTACCTATAGCACTCTGATAGTCTTGATCTAACTTTTGTGCTCATAGATCTCTGCATAAGAAGTTTCCCCTAGTCAGCCCTTCATGGCATGTTCTGTAGAGATCCCCAGGACAGTTCTGGCTGGTTTAAGGCAACTGCCCAGTGTGATAGAGCTAATCACTGCCAGTGAATTAGAGCACCAAAAAAAATTCTTATTGATCAAGAGAGCTGAAACAGTAGTTTCAGGAAAGAGCACTGATGTGCTATGAAGATGCTACGCTTCCCCTGAGGACTCAAACTTAGGTAAGGAGAGGTTTTAACATGCAGCTTTTAACATGATTTTGTGGCTTCTATGAATGTGGACAAGAAGCTAGCTGATCTCATGTGAAGTGGTATAGCTTTGTTTTGAGTACAAGGGCTATCTTTAACCTAAATTCATATTTGTATGCCTCTGGTCATGAAACTGTCCTAAAGTGAGTGCCTTGGCTCCAGATTTAGCCAGTGGAACAGCCTTTGGAGGCCTCCAGAGGGAGATGATGTCCACCTATGAAGAAGCACCATCAGGATCCCTCTTTTAGATGTATATAACATACACTGAAAGACAGACAGACTGTGTCCCACTATGCACATGTGGCAGGCACACCCTGCAGGGGCGATGTGAGCTGCAGAATGTAGCAACAGACCGACAAATAAATGTATAGTGCTCCCACAATGCTGGCAAAGTTCAGGTCTGTAAGAAAGTTTCCTGCAAGAGATGATGGTACTTTATCAGATGCGGATGGCTAGGGGCAGTCAAAGACTTGATACTGAAGCAAGACTGGGGAATGGAAAAGCAGCTGCCATCTCTCACTCTGGAAGATCTGTGGTAGACTTTGGAGAACTGGGCCAAACTGACCAGTGAGAATGCAAAAGTTAGAACAGAACGTGGAGGAGCAAACACCAGAGCTTTGGCAGTGGAGTAGGAGGCCAGTGCACCAGCCTTCCTGGGGAGACAGGCAAGAGCAGCAACAAAAGGAAGGAAGCCTTGATAGCAAGGTAAGCAAGCAGCAAATTGGAAAGGGAAGGGCTGTGAGACTGGACAGTCTGTGCTTCATCTGTACTTCTGTGAGGTTGCCTGGGGAGAAAAGACCAGAGAAATGCAAAGCATTCAGCTGGTTAAATTCTCCAGCAATTCCAGACATTCTCTCTTATTTTTACTTGGTGGTGAGGAAAACATTGCGTGTGCACTGGGCTTTTGTTGTTCGTCAGTGCTAATAAGGCCAGAGGTACAGGAATTATGCCATTTTCTTGAGCTGCCCATGGCAAAGGTTAATACTAGAAAAGTTCTTGGAGAGCAGGTGAAGAGTCTCTGCAGAGAGTATCTCATTTTTCAGTAGGAGCCAGCTTGACCTCAGTTCTCAGATGAGTCAGGATTTGATAGAAAGGTTATGTAGAAAGGCATTGTGAAATTGAAATTCCAGGAGTCTTAGGGAGGAAGGGCACTCCTGAGCATGAGGCAGTTGTTTTATTGAAGCACAAGCAGGTGTATGTTAGCCAGGTCTACCAGCCAGGGGTGCTTTAGAGTGCTGCCATGTTAATACAGAGCTCAGTGAGGGATGTGAAGGTTCCTTGCAGATACCAGGCGCAGGCTTCATGGTGGAAGTTCATGCTATTGGAGTTACTCAACAGTACTGCAACCAACATGGCTACTTCACTGCTGGTTAGGGTCCTTCTGAATGAGTTCCATCCACATCACAGGGTGAACATGCTCTTGATTTGTTCTTAGTCTTCTGTTTGTAGGAAATATACCAGTTCCAAGGAGCTCATAGAAAGATTAACCAAAAGGTTTGTTTATAAGAGGGATAACCCACAGCGGATATCCTACAGTAGCAGTTTTGTTTTCTATAAACACCCAGACATGCAAGGTACCAGCTGTCAGCTGTACTCCAGGATCTGTCCACATGCATATTTTCACTAGAGCATTTCCACTGTCTAAACTAATGGACTGTTGTTGCCATTGCCATGTGGCTGAGAGCAACGTGCAGTAACTTGCTGAGCTTTGGGAATGGAGGGGTTCTGAGTCACAAGCTCCAGTGATTCATGCTGGGGTAAAGGAAAAGGTTTTTGCTTCCAGCTGCTTTCTGGTCCTTTTTGCTGGAGCTAGCTAGCCCTCCAGAATGGGCTCACAGTGTCATGTGTTAATACAAACAGAAGGGTTATAGGACAGAGACACAGCAGAGCTGAGGAATGATCCTTCTCTCCTTTCAGGCAGACTAGAGGTCTGGGATCTCCTGGCTGAGGAGCAGCATGGAGCAGAGTGGTCCATTAGTAAAAAAAATCCCACTATGGATCCAAAACCTCATGAGTCAGAGTCCTGGGCATATAATTACCAATCCCTTTTTGGAGGTGGATGTAAGTAACCTGCGAAAGCCAGTCTCTGGTGAGAAGAGGAACATCTGGAGAAGGGCTGAGCATAGCCTGGCTGCTGACCTTTGGGGTCATGCCCTCAGCTCATTCTCCTGCCTTTGTTAGTGTGACAGGTTCCAGCTGCAAAGCAGCTAAGTGAAAGCTCTGTTGCCATGATCCTTCTTTCTGCAACTGGACTGCTAGCCTTGTGCTCAGAGTGCTACCCTAATCTCCAGTCTCGTCTCAGCACTGAGCTCTAGAGGGACTGCAGCACATGTTTGAACTCAAAACTGACTGGAGAAGATGGGAGGACACCAGGGCAGGGTAAGTGTGTGGGCCTGCATCCCCTTTCTGCTGCATAACTCCAGGGGCAGTGAGAGCAAGGGAAAAGAGCCTCTTCTTCCTCTAACCCCTCCTCATTTCCCCTGGGACTCCAATGAATGCTTTCAAGTATGTAAGGGGAGTTCAGTATGGAGATCATATGATCCCGTGCCTTTTTCAGTGCCTGGACACTTTGCTACAGAAGGGCCATGCTCTTGCAGTAAGCAATGAGGCTGTAGGGAGGATGTGGAGCTATGGGTCACATATGGCTCTTGCTTGGATGTGCTTCTTCTCTTCTGGAAGTAAAGCTCAATGAAAAATAAAGTGTTTCTTGAAGAGAACTTGAAGACAATAAGTCCAAGAGCAGCTGAGCTTGCAGTTCGTGATTAGGACCAAAAATATTGGCTGGTTCCTTTGTCTGAGAAATTGCTGGTCTGTGAATTCCCAGCAAGGGCTGGCTGTCCACTCTGTGCTGGAGACCGTGTTCAGGGCAGAGGCCAGGGATCAGTGAGATAATCTGATGCTATTCTTTGGGATGGCTCCAGCTCATCATCACTAAAGATGAGGCTGGAGGTGAGTGGAAAGCCAGGAAGGCGCCCCCAACAGCTCCTGGTTCACACAGAAGTTTCTTTGGTGCTGTGTCAAGCTACTTACCCTAGCTTTTGTCATCCTAGAGGCAGGTCACCCTCCACCAGCATCGGGGATGTGGAAGATATGCTGGCAGTAGAGGCAGTTTGGGATGGCAAAGACCTGTAGTTCAGATGTGTCACGTGTTGCATTGACCTCTTGTCTGGGGCAGAATAACAAAACACATGATTAGGAAATGTGTGTCCATGAGGGAACCTGTCACTAGACCCACAAGGACCCAATTGGAGCAAAACTGCAAGTTCCTTAACCATCTCCAGAGAACATCCTGAGCAGTGAAAGACTTGCATGGCCTCGTGGCCAGGACACTCATCCTGGAAACCATGTTGTACTCCAGGTAGAAATCTGTGTTTTGAACTGAGATGACCTGTGATTGTCCCCCTCTGACAAGGGCAGCGTTACGGTGCTGCATTTTTGAGCTGTGCCAAATTGTAACAACAAATACATGTAATCACAGGAAGAATTAAACATTTAGGTAATTAACAACTCAGGTAATTAGGTTTGGCAGACTCAGTCAGCAGCCCTATGAAGAATTTTAGTTCAGGCATGTCTGGAAGGTGAGAACTCATCAATATGAGGGAGAGAAGCTTTGCAGAGAAGAGCTATAAGGTACACAAGGCTTGTCTCCATGCAGTAATGGTGATGATCACACTTCTGAGGAGCCAGTGGTCCTGGAGCTCTTTTGCAGCTTGTCTCATCCTTACAATGCCGTTAAATTTTTGACTACACATGCAAGTCAAAGCCCAGCTTATCTTGCTGATTTCTCTTGCCTGGTGGTGAGTGAGAGGGGAAGGGAACTGTATTTGCTCTCCAAATCTGAGACTTCCTGGCTGGCAGCTCAGAAAAAGACAGCCACAAAAGTATGAGTTGGACAGAAAGGTGTTCTTCAGGGAAGCAGTGAAACTTTAAATTATCTTAAACCCACATTAAAATTAAGTGCCCATAAATTCAAAGCAGATTTCCTACATTGTTCACTGACGTTTGGAAGCCCTTCAGAGAAACCTCTTTTTGGTGTCAGAATTTGCACATTTGCTTAATTTGAGGGTAAAATCAGGTTAAAATCTATCAGCCAGGTTCTCAACAGATGTTTCTCTGGCCTAGGTCTTATGGCTTTGTTAGTCTGTGTATGATGTGTACCAGCTGAGCATCCAACCCTCTTGCTTTCAACAGCTTTTTGATTGGAAGGCTGGGACTTTATTTCAGCTACAAAACTGTATATGTGTATATGTGTACATGTGTTTGTGCTCACATGAATTTTTCATTCCACTTTGAAGTCCATGGCACTTTGCAAGAGTCCCCTGGTTCCTGATGTGCTCCAGCCCTTGTGGAGGTGTGGGGGATATTCAGTTTTGGCTAGCAGATTACTCCAGCAAAGCCTGTACCAATCCTATTGCTCCTTGTATGCCTCTTGCACACCTCTTCCTCCAGTGAAACCACTGGCAAAGATCCCCCACTGAGCAGCTTTTTCTCTGGTTCAAAACACACCAAAAGAGCACTTCATGTTCAGGATGTTTCCTGCCCCTTGGCTGGACCTGAGCGCTCTTGGAGTAAGGTCCAAGGGATGGGGAGTTCCTTTCCCTTTGCTAATCTGGACTCCCCCAGGCAAGCTGCTCGAAGCTTTTCTGCCTCAAGTGCAGAGATTACCTGCAGTACAGTGATGTTCCCAGCCAGCAACAGCAGCTGCTTGGTATCACTGCCTCACCAGTGCTCTCTCTTCCAGCCTGCTGAATCTCTTTCCCACTGGGGATCTTTACACTACTGCCTCAGCTGGTGCTGGGCCGCAGCCCTGAAGTGTGCCTCCGTGCATGGTGTTCACATTTGCTTCCAGCCATCTCTGCTTGTTGCAACAGACCACTTATCCTTGGAGTACTCAGTCTTCCGATCTGGAAGTCAAGGATGGGGAGCAGAAGAAACCCCCCCATGTTTCAGGTGGAAACAGTTAGAGACCTGCTACTCCACCTGGACTGTCACAAGTGCATGAGGCCAGATGGGCTCCACCCAAGGGTGCTGAGGGAGTTGGTGAATGTGATTGCTGGGCTGCTTTCCATCATCTATCATCCAGAGAGGTCCCAGATGACTGGAGACTTGCTAATATGATGCCCATCTATAAGAAGGGTTGTAAGGAGGACCCAGGGAACTAACTACAGGCCTGTCAGCCTGACCTCGGTGCCAGGAAAGGTGATGGAACAGGTCATCATGAATGCAATCACACAACGTATGTGGGACAACCGGGGGATCAGGTCCAGTCAGCATGGGTTCATGAAAGGCAAGTCCTGCCTGATCAACCTCATCTCCATCTATGACCAGGTGACCCACCTGGTGAACAAGGGAAAGGCTGTTGACATAGTCTACCTAGACTTCAGCAGGGCCTTTGACACGGTCTCCCACAGTTTCTTTCTGGAGAAGCTGGCAGCCCATGGCTTGAACAGGTACACTTTTTGCTGGGTTAAAAACTGGCTGGGTGGCCGGGCCCAGAGTGTTGGTGAATGGAGTGAAATCCAGATGGTGACCGGTCACGAGAGGTGTTCCCCAGGGATTGGTGTTGGGGCCCATCCTCTTTAATATCTTTATTGATGATTTGGATGAGGGAATTGAGTGCACCCTCAGTAAGTTTGCAGATGACACCAAGTTGGGGGTAAGTGTCGATCTGCCAGAGGTTAGGAAGGCCCTGCAGAGGGACCTGGACAAGTTGGGTCGATGGGCAGAGGCCAACGGGATGAGGTTCAACATGGCAAAGTGCTGGGTCCTGCACTTTGGTCACAACAACCCCATGCAGCGCTACAGGCTTGGGGCAGAGTAGCTTGAAAGCTGTGCAGAGGAAAAGGATCTGGGGGTGCTGGTCAATGCTCACCTGAACATGAGCCAGCAGTGTGCCCAGGTGGCCAAGAAGGCCAACGGCATCCTGGCTTGTGTCAGGAGTAGTGTAGCCAGCAGGACCAGGGAGGTGATCGTCCCCTTGTATTCTGCTCTGGTGAGGTCGCACCTTGAGTACTGTGTTCAGTTTTGGGCCCCTCACTACAAGAAGGACATCGAGGCCCAGGAGCATGTCCAGAGAAGGGCTACGAAGCTGGTGAAGGGCCTGGAACAGAAGTCTTATGAGGAGTGGCTGAGGGCACTGGGGTTGTTTAATCTGGAGAAGAGGAGGCTCAGGGCAGACCTTGTTGCTCTCTATAACCACCTGAAAGGAAGTTGTGGGGGGCTGGGGTCAGCCTCTTCTCGCAGATAACCAGTGATAGGAGTGGAATGGCCCCAAGTTGCACCAGGGGAGGTTTAGGTTGGAAATTAGGAGACATTTCTTCTCAGAAAGAGCAGTAAGACATTGGAACAGGTTGCCCAAAGAGGTGGTAGAGTCACTGTCCCTGGGGGTGTTTAAGGAAAGGTTGGACCTGGTACTTAGTGACATGGTTTAGTGGGTGACATTGGTGGTGGGGTGATGATTGGACCAGATGATCTTGGAGGTCTTTTCCAACCTTAATGATTCTATGATTCTAGTCTCTGATTCTGTGACACACAGTGCGTTTGCCAAGCACAAAGCAGATACTCTATCAAGCAAAAAGGAAGAATCACAGTGGAAAAAAACAAAAAAAGGTGCCTTCTGCCTGTGGTAAGCCTCATGGTGCAAAATCCAGGACCTACCCCTTTGACTGAACTGAAGAGAGCACCTTCCTGCTGGTAGCAGTGTTGGCTGTCACCCTCTGAAACTGACAGAGCTCTCTGTTTCTACCTGGACACCATCACAGCTCTTCTGCTTGGTGAGGTGCCCAGCTTCAGCCATGCACATGCTAACTTGCTGCTCTCTGCAGGGGAGAAGCCTCCTCAGACACACTATGAAGTAAAACAAACAAACAAACAAAAAATCACATACCTGACTTCCATTGCATGATTTGCAAGTGAGAGGAACACTGATGGTGGGAGAGGCTTGGTATACAATACAGTGGCTACTGCTGCTGGCACATCACTCCCTTTTGGCTAGACAGCCGGCAATGCAAGGCAGGGCTTTCTTGGCTAGAAAATTTTTAGAGCCAGTCTGTACTGCTGCTATGTCTGCTCCATGATGTGTTCATTGATGGGCACAGCAGCTTGTGTAGCAGTGTCATTTCTACATCATACACTATCACAACGCTAGGCTGGCTGACTTCTGCTGTGAGCAGAGAAAATTGCTGATCTTGTCTTGTGAAATCTGGCTGCCTAAAAATGATGGAGGTGCTAATGTAATGCAGATCCAGAAGGTCTTGCTAACAGGTCTTGGATCAATAGGTCATGGTGCTGGAGCAGGGCAGGCCTGATTGCTGCCACCCAAGGAACAGTTTGTTTCCCTTCCAGAGGTCATGCGCGTTCATCTGCTCACTCAGGCTTTTGCCTGGAGGGTGAGGACAAGGAATGTGATGAACTTCACTTTGGTGCTGAAGTATATTTTACTTAATATTTGTCAATAAATGAATTCAGGTTTCTGTATTTGTGCTGTGTGTCTGCGTGAGACGGTCCTTTAATGAATGCTATAATGAAATCTCTGGATAGTTGATGGGTAACAAACAGCTAAAACATGCATCGCAAAAGAGGTCCTAACATTGCAGAGATGCCAGTTATATAATGTTGAGAAAGAGATTCAGTCCAAAACCGAAATTATCCTGGATATTACATGAAATGATGACTCAGTACCAAAAGTAGTGTGTGTATAATAATGTCCATGCTTTTGCTTTATGCAAAAGAACATTTCCCACAGTCTTGGGTGTTACTTCCCCCAGTCCCTCCAGGTGTGAAAAGTCTTTGTCCAAAATCTGAGCCTTTTTCCCTAAAAAGTTAATCTCAGGAAGATGGGATGCCTATTTCTGGATCTTTCCCACAGCCCACTCTGCTGAGCCACAGGCACCACCTTTCTGGCCAGCAGAGCTACTGAGACCATTTAGGAATAAGGAGACTTTTCTGCAGTCTGAAGTGGATACATTATGATCAAGGAAGAGAACTTATAAACTCCTGTGTGTCTTGTTTTGGGACACCCTGTAGTAGGTGGATTTCAGGAAGACATTGTGGCAAGTAACAGTGGTAGCTGGGTGAGGAAAAGGTCAAAATCTTGGAGGAATGTTTGTGGGTGATGGTTAAATAAACACTTGAGTTTCCTGCAGGAGGCAGGTGGTGAAGGACAGTGCCCATCCTGTGCTGCAGTGGTGGTGTGTAGGCACCCATGCTGCAACAGCCCTTTCCTTAACAA
The DNA here is from genome assembly GCF_013377495.2 of Cygnus atratus. Taxonomy (NCBI): domain Eukaryota; kingdom Metazoa; phylum Chordata; class Aves; order Anseriformes; family Anatidae; genus Cygnus; species Cygnus atratus. The sequence continues at coordinate 11,542,771 of NC_066375.1, forward strand.
GGCTGAGGATCTGATTCAGCTTTCCTGATTGACGGTTGTGCGCTTTAGGCATGAAGATAAAGATTTGTTGATAAGCAAAGAAGAGCTGTCAAGTGAAAAAGGTTGCCATGGGCAAACAGTCCTCACCCAGCCACTGTGATGTCTCTACTGCAGTTAGGGAAGAGTATTGCTACATGAAGACATCCTGAGCATACAGGATGAGTTTGTATAAGTCAGTATACTCTTATGAGCATACATAAGAGTATGTCTACATGAAGACATCCTGAGCAAGCTTTTTTGTCATTTGCTTAGATACCAGTGGAGGTAAAGTAGCAGTAAAGGCAGGCTACAAGTTTGGGCTGTGTATAGCCCCATATGTACTGATTACAGTGCATGCTTCTACCTCTTCAGCAATCCTCTCTCTCAGCTCATTTGTCAAGGCAGGCTCAAGGATGCTGATCTGTGCTGCCAGTGACAGTGTAGGTGCTGCAGATGCTTCCTAGGGCATGTCACCTCAGCCTGCACAGACTTCCCAGGCTTTAATTTTTTAAATAATACCTCTAGCTCTTCTGCTGGCAAACTTCAAGGTGTAAGAGTGTATTCCTGTTTCTGCAGACATCAGCTGCAGTGCTGTTGTTGTTGTTGTTTAGATCTTTTCTAACCTGCATTTCAGGGAATTGTTTCTTTCTCCGGTTGAGCTTATCCAGAGCTCCAGCAGCTTCCAGCTGCTGATGGGCTGAAGGCGAAGCAAGAGGTGACAAAGAAATGTTGTGTGATGGAAATATGTTAATAACATATTTCAAAACCACCTCTATCTCCATACCATGTATTTAGTTGTTTGTTTTAATTACTAGTGCTTCTGGAGAAGTTTCCTTTTCTACCCTATACTTAGAAAATGTGGGCAGGACATGCAATTTTAAGAACAAGTCTGGCGTTAGCAGGACCATTGCTCACTTCACGTGTTGTAACATTTTGTGTTGCTAAAGTTTTGAGTCAGATAGTGTTTGAGAGAGATGACATGAGTCACAACCCTGGTTTTATGACAGGGTTAGGTACATGTCTTGTTCATTTTGGGGGGTTAGAAAAAAAAAAAAAAAGCAGTAGCAATCTGAAGCACTGCCAATAGTTTCGGTGTTATTGCCAGAAATGTGATAATCTGGTATTTCCCGTAAAGCCCCAGGTGTTGTACTTGCTTTATTTTCTGGGAATCTCCAATTTCTCTATCCTTTGTTATCACAGCAAAGCAAGACAATGCACCCTTTCTGGGGCCTAAACATTCAAAATATCAAAGGGAAATAACAAACCTCAAACACATCTCTGGATGGATGGCTCATTGTATTTATTCCAGTATCATCATTTTTGAGAATGAGAGGCATAATTTATTATTTCCAATGCAGCTGGGCTGAGTGTGTGGCATCTGTCTGTCCATTCCTCCTTTCCCCTGCTTTCCTTTGTGGTCTTCTCTGCAGGTCAGAAGAGACTCTGATTGTCTCTGGTACACATTTCTTTTCTCACCCTCATGGAGAACCACATGTCTCTGAGCCTTTTCCTTCTCTTCTGCCACGTGCAAGCTTAGCATGTGCCTCATTGTAGTACTCAGGAGCCCTGGCCTCAAAATGGCTTGGGTGCTTCCCCTAGCAGGGGTGTTTTTCTGCACTCAAGCCTCGGGGCTTGTCTGCACAGGGAGGCTCTTGCAAAACATGCTGGGCATAGGGTGTGAATTTAAAGGGAAAGAACTATTCTGTACCAGATTCCTGCCCGAAACCCTCTTATTCTGCAGAAAAGTGTGCCAGTACTTCTCTTGTGTTGCCAAGTAGACTTGGTTAAGCAGCTGCACTAACCTGAGGAGCCAAGAGCTTTGATGGCAGCTTGGTTCCAAGCTGGCCCTGGGTTGTCGATGATGCATGGCAATGACCCTGATCAGGGGGAGGCAAAGGGGTAGAAGGGACGAGACTGGTGCACTCAGGCTTCCTTTTTACCCAGAAAAAGCGGGACCAGTTGAAAGCAGAGACTTAATTACGGTTTGTTGGTACCTTCTGGAGAAGCCACCCTGAACACAGAGCCTCTGCAGAACAGCCTGAGTTGGGAGTCCCCCTTCCTCAGGTTTGGGCTTGGATTAGCTGCTCGAGTCCAAACCTGTTAGAGCAGCCAGGGACTGAACTTGATGAATTACCCCAAGTCAACAGTCCTTCTGTGCTGCACTCGTGGTCCACGTGAGCTGGCTGAATGACTGGGGTGGTATGCTATGGGAGTTGTGTGTACGTGTGGTATTTTGGTTTGTAGACCACAAATACATTCCTTACCATGAGTTTATCAGACTGGCCATCCTAGCTGTCATCTGTGACCCTCATTTGCCAGAGCATTAAGATTTGTATCCCAACTGTTCCCTAAAGCCTTCTCTTCAAATCCACCCCTCAAATACTGTCTCAGCCCCACCATGTCACAGGTCTCAGAGAGGCTGTAGGCAGATGGTCCTCAGGGGACCTGACTACAGAGCACAGGTGGACTGTGCCAGTTTGAGCTGGAAGCATGGTGGTGGTCCCCAGCACTGCTTCTGGTGGTGGACAGAGGTCTTGTGCCCTCAGTGACACAGGTAAAAGGCTGCTAGTGTTTTACATGTAAAGCATTACTGGGGCTCTTGCAAGAATGGCATGTGGATGGGGAAGGGCCTCTGCATTTGAGAGTTGGGGAAGGGACCCTGGAAACAACTTGTGCCCCACACAGGGTTGAAACTTGAGGTCTCTGAAAGGCAAAGGGACACAGAAAGTCACGTAAATGAGGCATAGTGGGACTGGCAGAAAGGGCAAGACTTTTGTATGAAGCATAGGCATGCTGTTAGCTGGATTAGCTAGGATAAACTGCATGGGGGGTTATAAGCCTTTGGGCATCAGGGCAGAAACAACAGCTCTGTCCTTGAGAGAATGCAGAAGACTTCCCTACTGAGAAGTTGTTCAAGAGAAGTGATACTTGCTGCCATGAAATGGAGGTCCCTGTCTAGCAAGGAGCATAGTCTCACCCAACATGGCAGCCCCTCTGCAGCGTGGTGGTCTTTCCTGGCTGCATTCTGTGTCTGTCACGAGTCCCCATGTATCACCAAAGCCTTGTCCTTCTTCACTGCAGGAGTTGTCCAAAGCTCTCTCTGGTAATAGAGCTGGCTGCTTAAGGACTCATCACAGCTGAAATGATTTATTCCTCATTGCAAATAAGCCACTGGAAGTCTTTCAAAAGCCATCTTTTTTGACCTAAGTTCAGCTAAGCTTTTTAGCAGCATCAGCTTTACAAGAAAAGTTAGAAGTGGAGGGGAATTATGTGTGAATAATGTTTATGTTGATAAACAGTCCTTGCAGACCAGTATCTCCTTCTCAAAGTCATCTGGTTATTCATAGGATCACAGAGAGTGCCAGGAATTACAAGCCAACTGCCCCAGAAAAACGTGATGGCTTGCTTGTTTACTCTGTGTGTCTGTTAAAATGCCAAAATATCTGTATGAAAGCAGGTAATACTCTGCCAGTATTTAGATTGAAGTTTTCAGATACAGAGCACTTCATAAAATCCTGTCACCCCAAATTAATTCCAGTTGGTAGGGACAGGAGAGCATCACATGGGCTGAAAACTGGGTGGAGGACCATGAACAATGGATTAGAATAAACAGCAGTGTGTCAAATTGTCAGGGGAGCAAAGGAGAGCACAGTGTTGGGAGCTAGTCTTGCCAATTGCTGCCCTTCATGGTGAACTGTGCATAGTTAACCTCCTCTGCATTTCCATGGGGCTCTTAACACAGTTTAGGGGAGTCACAGTACAGTTAGTTAGGGGATTTAGTGTACAGTAACGGTAGAGGAATATAGTCCAATGGGTTGAGTGTTAGCAACTGTGATAAATTTCATGAGATTCTTGACGGTCAGAGAAGAATTATGCACACATTTGTAGTCACTTTGGCTGGTTGTAGCCATATGAAGTCTATGAGGCTGTTCAAAGAAGAGCACAACCCAGTAAAACAGATCTCTTGTACCATGTGGCACAGGCCTGATGCTCCTGTCCTGTTGCCTGCACTCTTCCTTGCTGTGTGGCATATTAAGATGCTGTTGTGCAGTAGGGTCCTGCTTATCCCCAAGGTCATGGTTCCCTCTGGGCCTGGATTTTGTGGGAGAGACAGAATGGAATGGATGTCAGTTTGTTGTCATTCCTGTCTACGGGGCCATGTGGGCTCTAGGCAAAATACCAAAAGGGAGTCAGTGGCCCTTGACTGAGCTCATGAAATGTGCTGTGCTCATGCCAAGTGCACAAGGCTAGGAATGTCCTCCATTACATGGATCAGTGAGGCTGAAGGGACCACCATAAGTAGATACGGCAAAGGGAAAAATAGAGCAGCAAACTCTCACCTTCCTCTGGGTCCTACTACCCCATCCAACTTCTTCCTTAGTTCCTTATTCCTCTACAGCCAGTACCAGTCCCTACCAGCCATGCTCCCTTCTCTTGGCCTTTGCCTACTCTCAGGAGATTAGATCAAGTGTGGTTTTCAGTCAGGCCAGGTGGAAAGTGTTGAAACTGAGCCAGGGTCACTAACTCTTCCTCTGCCTGTGTGGCTGCAGGCTCAACACAGCACAGATATGGCCATCATGGAGCCATCATGTGGCCATCAGCCATGAGCCTGTCTGTTGAAAAAGGGTGGGTAAGGGCATCTGGGGTTGTGAAGACTGTCAGCCTTCCTCTGTATGTGCACAGGGGTCCTGTAAATGCAAATGGCAGAACCTAGTTGAGCAGGAAGGCTTTCTTCTCTTGGTCTTTCAGGCCTAATGATCAAATGGAGGAGCTGCCACTGCAGGGACAGACAGAACATGAGGGTGAAGTGCAGTCACCTTTCATGAAGTGTGAGTATAAGGGGAAGCACATCTACATCCTGCAATCTCAGGGAGAGTGTGACCAGAGAGCAACACAGTTTCAAAGCAGCACCGAAGTATTTCTGATCTGTGTGTGAGAGGAGCTCTTGGTGCACCATTCCAAACTGGCAGAAAACCAGAAAAGAAGCACCAATATTCAGGTCCTTGTCTAAGAAGATGATCCAGACTCTCTCAATTTAACGAGGATAAGACTGCCTGGAGCACATCAGTGAGATGTGAGAGGTGTTCAACATTTTCAGAAATGAAAGGAGGGTGAGACTGGGGCTTAAGAGCACTGTTCAGAGTTTTCAAGGTCACTGATTTTGCAAAGGAAAGAAAAACAATGATGCATCTCACAGCCAAGGTGAGTTGAGATTGGAAGGGCAAAAATGAGTGATTCTGGTTATTTTAGCTGTGGTTGGTAGCAGCTGGCATGGACGAGAAAACAGAAAGGAGTGGCAGTGTAAAGGACTGAAAGACAAAAAGAGTTGAGCTACATCTTTGGGAAGTGGTGGAACATCTCTTTTGCATGTTGGGGGCCAAAATTGCCTCACTGGTCACAACTGATAATGTGGCTGGGTTCCCTATCACCTGCAAACTACTATGCCCTTGTGCTGACAGCATTTCTTTTAGGGACTGTAGGCCTTTTCCTGGAGGGGATCTCGTGTTGCCTGTTGGAGAGATTGTGGAATCCTTGAGGTCATCCAGGTCCCAGGGTACTCTGTGGGATGCAATGTAGACATGTAATGCCAGATTGTTTATGTGTCTGGATTGTAGTGAGTTAGATGGATGCTACAGGGCTGATCCCACCGCAGGGCAGGGATGTGGTCTGCTCAACTTCTGTAGTTTTCCTCCAATCTCATTCTTGCAATCCTGTGATTTGTTATCTACCTGAACCTGTCTTTGGGTCTTTCCAGGTTGGTTCTGTGGGTGCTGAAGATGGTAAAGGTTCATCCAGGCCTTTCCAGGAGAGTTCCTCAGCAATGCTGCACCTCTTACATGTTTATCAGAAACTCACTTGAACAGTGTATTTAGATTGTCAATTTTGTACAAGAATTTTCCCCAGCAGAGGATACCTTACTCTTTCCTTCAGGAAAAAAGAAAAATCCTTTTCTTTTCATACTGTTTCTCAGCCCCCTGAACATCGCCTTTGTGGGCTTCTAGGTGTTTGCATTCCTTGGCTGTTAAAGGAGCTATTCAAGGATAGCTTGGGGAGACGGTGAAGGGGAGTAGCAGTCAGACAGAAGAAGGGAAGGAACGGCTCTGGAGGAGTTTTGCTTAAGCTGGTGTGTCTGAGTAGAGTCTTCTCTTGTCTAGCTCAACTGCTTCCTTGATTTTCCCTGTCACTCTTTATGGAGATGAGAACCATCCATGGTTATAATACACAATGAATCCCACATTATGTCTTGTCTTTTCTCAGGTCTTCCTTGGATCCCAAACTCCTTCTGCTTGTTGTCACTGCTGCTTATAATTGGTGCTTGTGGTGGCATCCAGAGGTCTTGATTGCAGCATTGTTCCCCTTGTGCTATTCACAGCACAGAGTCATAACAAGAGACAGTCCCTGCCTCAAATATATTAAATGGGATCTTTGAGAGAGGAAATGGAAGCACAGAGAAGGGATGTGAATTGTCCCACTTTACGCAATATTTCTGGGATAAAACCCAGCACTATTAATAACTTCTTGCTCAACAACCATCTTTGTTCAGAACTCTGGTTTTCACCTTAAGTTGTTTGTGTTGTGCAGGATCTGTTTGCAAGTTTGGTGAAAGTTCCCACCTTGTGAGCTGCAGCTCGATGTAAAGTGGGTCCAATAATTCCCTATCCATGTTGAACTCAGAAGGCTCCTTCGACTAAGGCCACCATTATGTTACCTTTTGTCTTCTGTTCACCCTTGTTTCACCACTGCACAATTTGTCTTGTTTTTGTTTGCTTGCACTCTGCAACATCTACTAGAAAATGACCTTTATCACCCCATCCTTTGCTACTTTTCTTCATGTCCTTCAGTGAGAAGCTGACAACCAGCAGAAGTTTGCTCGCACTGAAGCCTCAAATTTGCTATACCTTCATTCTTATTTATTGCCCGTGAATGTTCTATGAAATAGACTTTCTGCCGGAAATGTTTGTGGAAGCAGAAACTGTTGATTAAATTGTAACAAAGAGTCACAGGAAGCAGATTTTAAAATTGCAACTGTATGTTTGTGATAATATGAGCTCTGTCACTGCTGTCAAGGACTAGAATTGATGGAGGCCACAAAATCTCTTTATCCAACCAAAATGAGCCAAAGTTGCTTGATTTTTTTTTTAAACACAAGCCACAAACTGCTCATGAGCAATTTACAAGCCAAAAATTAGCCAGCATGGCTTTCCAGAGAATAGTTCTGAAGAATATTGCAGTAAGCAATATTCAAATATAAAAAGAGGGAAAATAAGGATAAAAAAATTAATCAGGAAGAGCTGACATCCTTGAGACTCCTGGCAGCCATAAATCAGCCTGGTTAGGGGACATTTCAGTGTAAGCCACCCATCGCTGTGCTTCAGTGGGGGTCCAGAGTTATTCAGAACAATGCTGGGAAGCCACACTCTGGACAAGACAGGAGACATGCTGTGTTAGTGTCTCCACTGGGCAGTGCCCAGAGTCCCAAATGGAATTTACAACTAGCTGCTTCCCTGCAGCCCACAGAGGAGGGTGGCCTCTTCTCTGCAGGGCTCAGTCGCTCCCCCAGCTCAGCGAGCACACGGGTGCTGCAGGCACGGACTGGAGCCAGCCCCTCTCTGCGGATCAGGTTCTTTTGTGTGAATGGTCCCGCTGACTTCAACAGAGAGGTCAATGTGTGGGAAGAGGGAAGAATTTGGCCTGACACAGGCCGTTGCTCCAGCAATGGCAGAGACCCAGGGCGTCGTGGGTACTAGGAGAGTTTTATAGTATAGGGTGGTAATTCCATCCACATTTGGTGGTATTCGGACATGCATGTATCTGTCTGCATTGGAAATGCTGTCTCAGGGATGATCTTTATTTTCTTTCTTTCTCCTGTTTTTGGATGAAAAACAGACCTGTGGTTACTGTTTGAGGTTCTTTTGGTACCAGTGCTTTAAAGCATTTCTTAAACTAATAGAAAAACTTTTAATCTTTCTAATATAGCATTACAGAGAACAAACAAGTCTTTAATGCAAGCCCCTGGGTCTCTTGTGGGGAGATCCCGATAAAAACACGGCTTTCTGTTTTGGAAATACCCTCTGGTGGATTTGTTAAAACCCTACTAGAGACAATGGTGAACTTTCAAAGTAAGCAGAGACGTGGAAAAAATATTTGTAATAAAGACAGCAAGTGGTTGGCTTTTGTCATGGAATGGTAGTGAATATGATTTTATAGGTTAAAAGTTAAAAATTTCCCCCACCCCAATGTTAGAAACTGCTAATTGAATTTAACTTGTCAGACATCAAAGTAATTGTTTTGTTTTTTGAATGCCTGTTATGTGCAGTCTTTCCACCTGGTCTTGTATGAAATGCTGGGATGTTCCCTGGCCCAGGACTTCCAGGGGAGGTTGAAATACCCAAAAAATATTGCAAGCTGGGCTGCCCCATCTGACCTTCTCTCTACCTCTGCCTGACCTCAATTAACATCACCATAATTGGTCCCAAGTTTTGCGATCTACTATACTTGCACATATCAGGCATGTTTGAAAATACTTGTTAAAACTGACTGTAAGTCTTCGTGGGCAGGGCAGTAGGCAGATTCTCTGCTGGGATTTTGCTGATTTGGGATAGATTTGAAGGGTTTCTCTTGCAGATGGTGCTGCATGCCTTATGGTCTACCTGACCTCAGACTTCACATCTTAGTAATTTAACACTTCTGGGACCTTCATTCTCTTTTAGTACAATATACTGAGAGGGAAGGAAAAAGATGTCCAGATGTGCTGTGCTATCTAAAGCTAAGAGTGCATCCTTGGTCCTTGACTTTTACACCTAAATTTGATGGGCATGAGGCTGAGTTAGGCAGAAAGAAAGAGCAGAAGGCAATGTGAACATGCAGTTAGTTGGTAAACCTTGTGCCTCATTCAGAGGCTCAGCTACATTTATCTGTTTGTAGTGGCACTTCTTGCTGGTTTAACTGAAGGAATAGGTAGCTAGCATTTGGGGGTGTTCTCTATCCATGGTGACTCTTGCTTTTGCAAGTTTACTTGTAATGGTCCATAATGGTATATTTTCTATCCTCTTGTCATTGGTAGAGGCCAGGTGATGCAGACAGTTTCTTTTAAAAGGGTTTCACTTTGCTTTGACTGAGGGTTGTTTTGTTCTTTTTTTTTTTTTGTCTTTCCAATGTTTTAAAGAAACACTTCCATGGTTGATAGCACCATAAAACACCAAATAGTTTTTTTTCATCCTTCTAATATTGATGACATTCCACTAATGGCCATTTTACAATAGCAAATCCACCCCTGTAACCTGAAACAGCCTTCAGCTTTGCCATGACTGTAAGGGATCTATATATGGTTTCATTTTTTTAATTTTTTTTCTTGGATCATTTTGTCTCCTGGGGTGAGGATTATACTTTCCTTTGGTGATTGAAAGATGATGGATGCCACCCAGGTCCTTACAATGGTGATAGGGCAAAGAGTTTGTGCTTATTATTCAATGGTTGAAACAAAGAATTAATGTATTTTAAAGTTTTGGATGCTTTGGATAATTTGTTTGTTGGATGGGTCTTGACTGACTGGTGGTCTATTGAGTACGGGTGGGCCATTTTTCAAGCTGATTTTGAAGATAGAGATAAAACTATATTTTATGAACTGCAGTTTCCAAGGTCATCTGGAAATTGAGCAGTTCATAAAATGTATCTTTGTTTAAAGATATATTTGATTATATAAAATATGATCCCAGAATCAATTGGGTACAAACAAGATGTTGCCTTTAGGGTTGAAAACACATTGTTAGAGGCATGAAGAGCAGAAATTGTCACTGCTGTCTCTGTGTGGCTATTGTTTTTGGTTTTAATAGGAACAGAATGAATGACATTTTTCCATCAGACCACTTATGCTCAACTATACCTCCAGGACAACTTCCTGGCCAAAAATATTCAAAACAAACAAACACAATAGCAATTCTACTCCAATTACGTTGTTTGCAAACCAGCTAGTGTTCATAGAGTACTAGGCTTGGCAAATCCAACCACTTCAGCCCAGGATTTTAGTATTGGATATTTGTACGTGCATTCTTTGTAGCTGTTGTGCTATTCAGGTAAGCATTTGAGTGGCCATGTGCATCTGTACCTCCATCACTTCTGACCACTCCATGGTATAAGCATACCCTAACTGTCTGAACAATTTGGGTGAAAAGCCTGCGTATTGGGAATACACCCTTGCCCAGTGGCCAAATGCTGATTGATTTCAATGGAGTTGAGATTTCAGCTTAGGGCTTTGGGCCAAATCATATAGCAATTTAAAAACTTTCACTTGGAAGAAGAATAACTAAATACTAAATGTGGGAAAGAGAAATGTGGAGGAAGAGGAATTTATCAGTTGCTTGCTTATGTAAGTGGAACCAGAATTTGTAAGAGGAAAGTGAAATTGCTGGCTTAGTGGCACATTTTCCTGTGGTTTGAGCTGCAAGAGGTATCCTATAGAGAATGAACCTAAGTCAGCAAACCCTCTTGCAACTTTCCAGTCAATTTTCTTTGGCTGATAAAAATGGTCATGGAAATACTGATTGTTGTAACTCAAAGTTTGAAAAATATGTAGTGCTACAGATTGGCATTGTAGTCAGTTTTCCCTGAGACAAAGAGCACTAGAGAAACCTAGTTAAGGGAAAAAACTTATATGGGAGGGATGCAATGGGACATGCAGAGAGCAATAATGTTCTGGCTCCAGCAAGGTTTCCAAGCTTCATTCCAACACCAGCTCTGCAGAGCTCAGTCATTTCAGCATGTTCTCATTTCCAGTTATTTGAGTCCTCTCCAGGACTCTTCCCAGGAATGCAAAGGTATGTCTCAGACTGCTGTTGGCATATATCTGTGGGAAGGGCACAGCAGCATAGTGCATGTTAGGAACAGAATATGTCTCTTGGGTCCTTGGAGAGCTTTCAGATATTAACCTCAGCTGAAGGCTCTATCTTTGCAGTTACTGCACAGATAGACTCATGGACAGTGAAGGCAAGGTGGCCAGCAAACTGGGCCACATCAATGTTTGCCACAGTGGAGTCCCAACTGTCACAGATCATGTAAAAGAGAAACATGCCATTTTGGTTTCCATGGTGCATACCGCTGCCCAGGACTGCAGAAGTGTAAGTGAGCTGCTGCAGCAGGCAAAGACACTCACATTAACAGCTGTGAGAAGCTCTGACCATCCTTTTTGCATAAACTGGAAACATAACTTGCATAAAGCAAAAGACATATAATGGACACTATTATATTTTATATTCCCAGTTTGGAGCCTGTAACTACCCACTGGTAGGTTGCAGCAGAGAGTGGGATGAGGTGATGTGTCAGTTACACACGGAGGTTCTCTGTACAGGCTCTAGACTCTTAGGTGACTTGTGGAGGTTGTATCTGCCAGGGTTTTTTGCTACCTCCCATATTTTTGATAGGGTTTTGTGTTGGGGGATGGGGGGGTGTAGCTAGGTGATCTTTAAGGTCCCTTCCAACCCAAACCATTCTATGATTCTATGATTTAGTTAAATAACGGCCCTGTTACTTTCAGTGGCACTGGAGGGTCATAGACTCAGAGCAGTTCTTCTGACTTTGCCGTCACAGAACAACAAGGAATAAAACTCTATTCAGATTCCCAGCTACAGAAGCCACAGCCTTTTTAGATGCACAGCCATAGCTGCATTAAGCAAGGGTTTTTGTTTGTTTGTTTTTTGTTTGTTTGTTTCTGTCTTTCCCAAGTGGACTTCATGTTCTGTCTGGAGGGAGCTTTCTTCAGAATGAGTCCCTGTTTGACAAGTAGTGTTTGCAGCGAGTATTGGAACAGTCAAAGAGTCAAGGTGGGAAGGAGCTGCTGCTACTGAAATTTTTTTTTTTCTTTTTTTCTCCTTTTCAGGTTTAGGCCAAAGCAGAAACAGGCTGAAGGAGCATCACCTCTGATAAACATAGCAGAGACAGCAACATGACAGAAGCAGTAGGGCTGCCTTAGTAAGAAAGTAAGATATATTCGCCCAATGTATTAGCCCAGTGCAGATTGTGCACCAAACACAATTCTAGTCTTCAGACCTGTGTGGTGAAACATTGTGCCGGGGCACACCTTGTAATAGAGATAATAGAAACAGAAAACTTTCTTTTGGTAAGAAATGCCATCTTTGCAAAAGTTTCTGTATTTGAATTTGGAGCAAGTCTAGGCTGCAAAACATTTCCATGGGAAGATGAATACTAAAATTTTCCATCTGGGAGAGCATTGGAACTCTCCCATATAAGGTGCCCTACATTAAAGGGAAGGCCTATGGGAAAAGTGGGACTTAGAACCACAAAGTAGTGGGGGATCTCCAAAAGGACCTCAGAGAACAACCTCTGAGACAGAGCCTGGACTTGTGTCATGCCTGCAGATCTTGTAACTCAATGGCAAGGAACATGGAAACCTATAGGACTGTGCCTACATAGGCTCTCTTGGTGTCAAGATTTCCCTATTGAGAACTGTGAGTATTGAGACCCCTGGAGAAATTAATGGACCTGCAGCTTCTACACCCCAGCACAGTAGACCAGAAGCTAGATGCCCTGGCACTTGCGTCAAAGGGCTATCCTGGGGCCAACATCTTGTGGAAAACGTCCCATTTCCAACACAAACCTTAGGAGACTGCAGTTCCTAGGGACAAAACTGTTGGCTTGGGAAGGGTCTCAGTTCTGCATGTCACTGTGCAGCTCACCTGTGCAGCTTCCCTCTGCTTCTGGCAGAGGAGGGGTGTCCTCACCTGAGGATTACAGTCAGGGGCAGTGTTGGCAAGAGTGTGCTTTCAGCACACTCTGAAGTTAGAGCCATTGCTCTAATGTAGGCATGTCAAGGCATCACCTGTGAGTTTGTAGGTCCTAACTCTCTTTGCATCTCCCCTTATTCCTGTGAGAAAGCACTTTTAGCCTCTCATTGTTGTGACCATGGGAATTCAAGCTAATTTACCTTCTTCCTCAGCTGCTGAGAGAGACACAGAAGGAGCCTGTCCTCCCCAATTCAGCTACCAAAACATTTTACCACCTCCTGTGTGCCTGGCAGCACAGGGGAGTCTCCAGTAGCTGCCACTACATGGAAGAGGACAGGAAAATAAGTCATGTCTACTCATGATGTCTATTGCCTGGAGACCCCAGATGTATTTGTAGGTTGTCTGTTTTTTAGGATCTCTTATAGTGAACAAGACACAACTCTTGAAGTAGTGGTTGTGGCTAGCATTGTTGGCTCTTAAAGAGTTCACTGAGCACCTTTCCCAGGGGTACTTACGTCTGCTTTATGCTGCTGAAGTGTTGTTTATATAGACATTTTGTGGGTGGGATGTGGTTTTGTTGCTGTTTCATTGTTGGACTCTGTTTGGGCACTCTGCCCATTTATGGTTAATTATATTTTGACTTCTGGCTCTAAGGTGCTTTTAGGCATCCTCAGAAGTAAAAGAGGTGCTGTTATCATCAAAGTATTTCAATGTAATATCAAATTTAATCAGAAGTGAATTAATTAAAGCAGGGCATACATATAAGCCCTTGTAAGGTGGATGTTCAAGCAGCTCATATGGTGCAATTTTGGGATCACTTTTTAGACATTTGTAACCTTCTCTCCATAAGATGGTGGTAACTTAGCAATAGGCTCCAGGACTGCTGTCAGCAGGCAAACCTCTCCTGCAAAGGCCTCTTTGTAGAACATGACTCTTGAAACTGACTAAGGAATTGTGTGCATTTGTTGATCTGGGTCCTGGCACCTTTTAGGGTTACTTTAGTGCTTGCAGCCTACACAAGTAGCATAGGCTGAGATCTAATGGTTACTTGGGTTTAATCTGACTTTGGAGTGAGAAAAACCCAAAGAAAATATATATTTATTGTTTGTCCCAGCTCTATCATGGTTAAACCTTCCTTTCTGCAGCACGCTATATCCTTGACATGGTCATGTGTTAATAAAATTTCCTGGGGTGCAGCTGCTTCTTCTGTCCAACACCTTGGGCTTTGTGAGGCTGGTGGGTCTTCACCTCCACAGAGAGAAGACCTGAATTTGGATAGAGGAGTGCTTGGCTGGATTACAAGGTGACCAGAGGTAGGGGTCCTAAATGTTTACCCGAAGCTACCTATAGCTACAGTTGAACAAGTACAGACACAAACCCTCTCCTCATTTTCATGAACCCAGTGGTGGTGGTGACTGTGTGATATGTGTTGCTCACCTAGGTGTGGAGGAGACCATGAACTAGCAAAACATAAGATTCAATAAGATTCAATAAGATTCAATTCAATAAGATTCAGATGATGAGGTGCTGAAAAGGCAACTTCGGGTCTCCAGCGCCACATGGATGAAGTGATTTGGGTGGGCCTGGTTTAGTGTTTTGAGTCTGCCAAAATTTGTAGTGCCTGCATCAGAGCAGCATTAACCTGTGAAGAGGAGGCTGGGAAGCAGGCAGCTGGTGGAAAAGTAGGGAAATTGGACTTGGACCTCCCTTGGTATACTGCTGAGACTGTTTGCCAGGTATGGCATGTTGTCTTGACTTGTTTTTTCTGACGTATTTGAAAAGGTAAAATGAACCAACATGTGCACAACACTAAGAAAACGGGACACTTAAAATCCTCACATTTGTTTGAACCTAGCTTACAACTTTCTGAGCTTCAACTTTGTGATTTGTTTGGGGCAGAGATAGGAAATGGGTAGATGGTAAAGCTGGAAATGAACCAAGATTTAAAACATTCTTTGACATATTCCAGTATTAGCTAAGTGTGCTGCTTTAGTCTCTCAGGCTACTTTAGTTTACCGGTAGAGAAGTTTGAAAGGTGATTCATTCATAGTTTACAAGTACCTAAAAAGGGAAGAGGTTTCTGGTTGTTAGATGGGATTCAAATTTACCAGAGAAAGGCAGAAAGATCTGTTGGCTGCAAGCCAAAGTTAAAGAAATTCAGTTTAGGAAGAAGGGCTGCAGTTTAAACAATAAGAACAAAAAGCAGTGGAAAGTCTTTGGCTGGCATGCAGCAGGCTTATCATCAGTTAATGGCCTTACATGAGGATTTCTGTGTTTTTCTACAAGATGCAGGAATTATGAAGAGAGCATTTCCAGATCAGAGCAGCCCTTATAGGAGACAAGGTCTGGGCTTCCACACTGGCTGCGCTGCTTCCCGTTCAGACAGAGCAGCCTGTGCATGGTTCTGGGTGCTGCATCTGCATGCTCTCTGCCTGCTCTTCCCAAGCACAAGCCACACTGGTGCACTAAGGCACACAGATGTGCTGGACATCGGTGAACTCAGCGCTGTGTCTATGTGCATAGTACTGTTCCCAGACACAGTCCAAACTATTTTCCCTTTAACTGACCTGTCTGATTTAACAGGCAAATTACAGTCTGCAAATTGTGACTTGTGAGCTGAATGCACAGTCCCTTTCTCTCCTGTAGTAAGACAGCCAAAAACATGCAGTCTGGGCCAGAAACATGTTCTCCCTTTTTCTGGGCCAGACTCTGCTAGAGGAGTGTGAGGCAGGCAAAGCCCCTGTCTTGTGTGATGTGGACTCCATCTCTTTACCTGCCTGTTGGGGAATGTCAAGCACGTTATCATTGGTGGCCAGGAGCACAAGGGGCAAGAGACTCCTATGTCGGTTTGGCTGAGATGTATTTCACGTTGGAGAGGAGGAACTGGGGAATAGAGATCTTGGAAGATTTCATGCTCATCCTTGTCCATGTTGTTCATGATCTCTGGGTTTCTGGGCTTTGCACTGCTACTGTCAGCATTTTCTGTAGAGAGGGTTGGGATCAGCATATCTTTCTCCCAGGCCATGCTGCCTGCTTCATAATACTGCAGACATCCAGCCTGGAACTAATATGAAGCACATGCACCACTGCCAAGGTCAGGACCTTGCCAGTATTTAAGGCATATGTATAATGTTGGCATGGTACACAGTGACCTCAGCATACAATAGCAGCCAACTGACACACACATTCAGACAGAATAAATATTTGACAATCTATTTCTCTATTCCCCAAAATGACCCCTATGAAAACAAGGTCCTGTTTACCTTTCTGACTTGCTGTGCAGAGTGTTCTGAGAAGAGACAAGCTCTCTTCCCCATTCATTGCTTTCCTGCTCTTTTGGATGACCCATTTCCAGGCAAGGACCAGGGATATTGGCTTTGCAAAACCCAGGGCACCATGGAGTTTCACAGAACTTCTGAAATTTGGGGAAAGTTGAGATCACTTTTATTCAGAAGTCTCTTTCTCTGTACCAAAGCACAGTGACCTGGGAGGCAGTGCAAGACTTGTGTTCAGCCTAAAGGAAATGCCCATAGCTGTCCAAACTGTTTTTATTACTGTTTCTGCTGCATTAACACATGCAGCCCTCCCCATCCTGTTGCCTGTGGCACAGATTTCTAGGGAGCCTGCAGCAGGCTTGGGTGTGCAGAAATAACAGGAGGGTAAAGTATTCAGTGCAGTTTATTCCTTTTCCCTTGGTGTGCTAAACATGCTTCCTTTGCACTCCTGATTCTAAAGACTGCTTATGTGCCTTCGAGCCAGAGTAGCTGAGCTGTGCTATTCAGAGCCAGCTGAAAGTCTGGTGTGCCTGGGACCAGACCTGCTGCTATGCCCACTCATAACAGACACCTCTCCTCTCACAGTTGCAGACGTCTCTTGTGGTTGTCTTTCACTCATGGTTAGCTTGGCCCAGACAATTCCTGTTAGTCTGATCTGTTCTGTTTCTGTAAAAGCTTGTATCTTTTTGATTAAGGACAATTTAGTTTCCAATGGCCTCACATATAAAACAAAGGAATAAAAGAGTCCTCAGAGCTTCCTGCCAAGTGAACATATGCCTGATGATTGCAGTGCTTTTTATTTCTTTCGTATAAGATCACCTTCAGTGAAAACAGTCTTTAAATAAAACCAATCTATGATAATTTAGCTTGGCAAGGAGGGTGAAAGAAGAATACATACAAATCACAAAATAGTGATTTGTCTAATGAAACCCATCCAATCCCTCCTCCTTTTATTTCTGCCCCTTATCACAAGATCAGAATGCACTAGGCAGTTAAAAGAAAGCTCGTGGATATAAGTCAGAGGAAATACTTTATCTCTTAACATCTTAGACAAGTGGAAACCATTGTTACCAATATTCTTAAGGCAAAACTAGGAACTTGTTATTTTCTTTTTTAAGGTTAGATCTGAAAATGAAAAGGGGAGCTGGAGGAGTGCAGAGGTGAAAGAAAAATTGCAAGCCTGCTAACCCTTGCATGTCAGGTGTAATATAAAGCCTGGCAGAGATTGATAA
Source organism: Cygnus atratus (assembly GCF_013377495.2). Classification (NCBI taxonomy): domain Eukaryota; kingdom Metazoa; phylum Chordata; class Aves; order Anseriformes; family Anatidae; genus Cygnus; species Cygnus atratus. The sequence goes on from NC_066375.1 coordinate 11,560,033, forward strand.
GAAGCGTCTGTCTCTCTTCTGCCTGGTGTTCCAGGTGCATGGCAAAATCCCCTCTCTGAGACACTCAGAAAAGCTCACATGCAGAGCCCAGCTTCAAGTTGGCCAGCATGACATTACAGGTCCTAAGATACTTTTAAACAGCTTTATTCTTTCACCATTCTAACTGTGACCTGAAGAATTGCTGTCACTCCTTTCTCATCCTTTACACATGTAGGCTTTCATTTTAGCCCCTCTCAGTGGCTGTTGCTTTGCTGGTGATGCTGTCATGCTAAAGATTGTCCATTTTAGCAGCTGTCCCTCCCTGGGGGTGGTTCAGATGTTGGACCACACAAACAGGAGTGGGAACATCTGTTGTGCACAAGCAGGAGGAAAGAGGCATGGGTCCCTGTGGCCCACCTCTGTTCTTTCTGCAATTAAATGCTCCAGGTGGGGTTGGTGGACCTGTAGGATTGGCAGCATGTCTGATGCAGTGGCAGAGATCATGGAGGTGTTGGTAATCATTAACAGCAAGGGCAGGATGCAGAGGAAAACAGTCTCCAAAGAGACTGAGCTTCTGCATCCTGCCTCTGGCCTGGCAGGACAGCAAAGCAAGCCCCTGCTCTAGAAGGAGATGCATGGAACCACTCTGAGTAAGGGCAGCCATAGAGCCATCAGATCTGGCCATGTGGTGCTGAGAAAAGAGGGAGCCGACCTGGGGGTGCCTCCGTCACCAGTCAGTTGTTTCTGACTCAGTGCTGCCTCCCTGCTGGGTGCTAGTGGAATCTGGGGTGTGGAGCTGGCATGCATGCCCCCACCCCTCATTATGCAGCAGTGGGGATAGCACACATGTTTCAGACGGGGACTTGGTGGGTTCTCATCATGTGTGTGCAACGTCTGAAAGAGGCAGGTTTCACATTGTCTGGTTTCTCTTTTTGTAGCTGTCCCTCCCAAACTGAAGAAACTGAAAAGTCCAAACGTTCATGTTGGTGAAAAGATCTCACTGAAATGTGAGGCGACTGCTGGCAACCCTCAGCCATCCTACAAATGGTTTAAAGATGGCAAAGAGCTGAAGAAGAGCAAAGACATCCGGATCAAATATGGGAATGGGAAGTAAGTATGCTACGGGGCTGCTCTACCTCTGCTAACAAACACTGAGAGTCTGGGTCTTGGTGAGCGCCCTTGCAAAATTCCTAACTTGCTACAAGTGGTGCCGACCTCTCCAGAGATGCTTCCTCAGAGTCACAGGACCATGTACAGGCTGTTTGCTATGCCTGGGAGTGTGAGAAAGGTTCAGGTGCCATCTCTCAAGCACTGCTAGTCCCATTTTCCTCCACAATGAGCAGAGAGAGAGGAATGAGGCACACACAGAAGAGAGACATAATTTTTAGATGGGGCTCTCCTTGGGGAACTTTGTCATTAGATGTCTGAGATGGGCATCCAGTGACCTGAGATTACTCCTTCCCTGCTGACTGTAGGCTGGTTGTGGGCAGCTCAGGTCACCTGGGGTGGAACCTGCTTTGCGAATGCAGAAGCTACTCAGAACTCAGCTTTTGCCCCACAAGCCTACATAGGGCCTGCAAACGTGGGAGGAATCGCTCTCTTCTCTCCTCAGTTTAGGTGGACTCAAAAGCATCTCAGTCACAAAGATGCAAGGACACCCTGTGATACTCAGCCTGACTAGGGCCTGCAGCCACCTGCCAAGGTGATGCCTGTTGGCTGGCACATAAGAGCTTGCATCACTGCATCCAGGGCAAGTCCCATCTGCCCCAAACTCCCCACACAGCAAAGCTTTTGGGCAGTGCTCTTGGTGTGTGTCATCCAATGGCCATGGGCCATGGCACCTCATTCAGGCAATGCCAAAACACTGGGTGAAACAGGCCCCAGTGAGCGAGCTAAGTTCAGATCTGTTGGTTGAAACTGTATTTAAGAACGCATAGCTTAGCTGTAGCCTTCCTGATGGAGGACGCAGGAGTGCTCTTCCATCCATACATGCCTTGGGTAGTGCCTTCTACAGAGGTATCTTCAAGGCTTTTTGGAACTGTTTCATCCCATTCCTGCAAGGGTAGATAAGCACCTCTCCTGCTGCCCTTCCTGCCATGAACAGACCAGAGTGGTGCATGGCACAGCTGGGAACACAAGCCCAATGCCTGGGGGCAGAGGTAGCAGAGTCAGGTGGCCAGACATGGCAGGGCTGTGCAATTCGATGGACTGCCAGGATAGACAATGGCTGAGAAAGCTGGTTGTATCAGTAAACTGGTGCTTATTCATGGAAGCCCCATAGCAAGGCCCCATTGCAGGCCATAACTGGAAGTGGCCACTCACCTTAGATGTCAAGCAAATTAAAGTATTCAATGTGCATCATTTTTCTTGAGGGTTTCTTCTTGGGTAATGCTGCAAAATCAAACAGGTAGCCAAGGAAGGGGAAACAGCTGCAGAGGTCTGACCAGGGACAGGAACCAGTGCAGAAGGGCTCTCACTGGAAATTCATTTAAATTGATCCATGTTGATATCTTTTCAGGGCCAAATATTTATACATGATATATCCTAAAATTATCCTGTAAATGTGACTATGCTTACATTCATATATCCTGACTTAGCCAGCAACAAAGTCAGCTTGCAACTGTCTAATCCCTTGGAAATCTTAAAACTAATTCTTTGCCAGCATATGTTATGTCTTAGTATATGAAAAATAGTTCATCTCTTTTCATATGAAATTGATAGAGTATCCATTTTAAAAATTAGAAGCCACTAAAAATCAGTTAGAAACTCTTCTTTAATTGCTCAAATGGGTCATTGTCAGTTGCTCTAATTTAATTTCAATCCTGTTGGTTAATTTTAAAGTCACGCTCAAAATGGTCAGCCTCTGTCAGAATAACTGCAGGATTCATGGACATTTTGACACAAGGCAGAAGGGTGGTCAGTGGAAAGCTTAGGCCAGAAACATCAGCAGAACCAAGATGACTGGTGGATGTGGTCTGCTCAGGAAGAGCTGTCTCTGCTCAGCTGCTGTCACTGTTTCAATGGCCCTTGTCAGCCTTATGGCCCGAGTCTTGCCGTTCCCTGTTTGCCGATGGGTGTCTGGAAGTGGAATGACCAAAAGGAAGGTCTGTACCTCACAGTTCCACCTTGGTGGATGCCATGTCCCTGTGGGTGGGCAGCTTGTGGGTCCTGAGTTCATTTATGCTGATTTCTCAGGCTGCTGAGGAGCTGTTCCCCAGAGCCAGAGAGGGTTTGTCCCAGCCCAGACACCCAGCAGACCTCACTGCAGAGGGATCTGGCAATGGGAGGGATCTGCAGTTCCTCTGCAGCATTTCCGTGCTGTTCTCCCAGAGATCACTGTCCTTTCATGCCTCCCATGCACTTGTGTCCAGTGTAAAGCTGTGACAGGATGGCATCCCACCCACCGTGGCACAGGGGCATACAATCCCTGGGTCAGGGGTACGAACATATGGAACAAGGTTGATACTCTTTCTTCAAAACACTGCTGTCAAGTCAAAACTTCACATTTACTAGTTTCCATGGCAACATGTTGGCTCACAGCCTACCAGTGACAAGCCAAAAACATGTGCATGTTAGAAGTGCTTCCTGCTGGCAAAATAAGCTAAAGGATAGACATTTTAAAGAAAGCTGAGCACCTGCCTCCTCCAATATCTGAGGCTCCCTCAGCAGCAAAGCTATGAGTCCCAAAGTGTCCGTGCTCATCTGCCACCCAGTATTGTTTACATTCTGGACTGGTAGACCAGACAACACAGAGCCTGGAATCTAGTAGTATTGAGCTGAGACGGCTCAGAGAAGATAACTCCTTGCCCCTTATTGAGCAGACAACAGTGCAAGAACACTTCTCCAAGTAATTCTGGGAGGATAACCAGTGTGTACCCAGTCTGCCACGTTCAGCTTTCAGGCTGTTCTTTCCATGGCATTTGCTAGGTCTCAGTACTTGAAAATTGAGGGCAAAGTGATCACTGGCATTGGACCTGCTTCCTTCTGGACTTGGCTGCAGGCAAAAAAGTACGTTAAAAATTGTTCTGTGCTGATGCAGGTTGAACAAGGGAGTCCTTATGACTCTGTGTGTCATCATTAAGTAGCTAATGGGGATGAGTAGCGGAGGGAACCAAAACTGGGCATGGGAGATGAATGCATGTCATTAATTCCAGCCTGTTAGCAGAAGTATCCTAAACTGTAAAGCTGAGAAAGGAAGGCTTACTAGATGATGATTAATTCAAGAAGAATGGGATTTACATGTGGCTCCAATTAGAGATAACATTGGTCTCAAGATAATCGTTTGCTTTTTCTTACAGTGAAGAGTAGAGAGTGGTTTGAAAGGACTAAAACTGAAATTGAACACTGGGGAGGGACTTCCACAGGGAAAGCACAAAAGGCAAAAATCCTCAGACCATGCAGCTCCTGCCCGGGTGCACATCATCATTTATTTAAGAGTTTGATCCAAAGATCTAACAGAGTTGTTTGCTGCAGCTAGGCAAAACGATCCCTGCCAGGTGATGGAGGTGTTGTGCATACTGTGTCCCTTGGTCACATGAGTCCTCTGCAGAGCTGGGCACAGCTTTGGGTCTGACTCTATCTGTAGCTCTGTGGTCCTTAGACAACATACAGGTTTAGGATGGGAAACAAGAAGAACATAACTACCCTACATCACTACTCTTAACCGCTTTGTCCTTGACTTTCCTCCCTGCAGAATGGATATTGCCCTGTGTGTTTAAACAGCCTTAAGATCCTTAGCTAGAAAGATAAACTGAAGCCCTCTTTTGCTCAGATATGATCAAGCTTTTATCTGATCCCACTGGCCTTCTTAGAGTTAAAGAATAAGAGGAATATATGTTATCAGGAGGAGAGGAGCAGGTAACCATGTCAGCTCTTCAGCTTTTCCAATCATCTTTCCTCTTGTTTTTTAAACTTACCGGCAAAATTTCTGGTGCCATCAGGCAAAGGAGTATTTTATTTTATTTTTTTCCAATGGATATTTGCTGGAGGGAGGAGAACAATTCTGATTCCTTCTTTTTGAACTGTGTGTTCCATCTGTAATTAGCAACAGGCTGGGGCAAGCCTGGCTTGCATGGAGAGGAAACTTCTTTTTAAGGTGGAAGAAAAAAACACAGTTGATGGAATCTAGAGAATTTACCCAGAAAGAATTGCATACTACAGTGAAAGTAAAGCATAGTGACTGGTCCACCCCTTCTAATCTGCCAGAAAGATACCGTTTACTGCTGAGTGCACCTGATATGGTTCAAGGCCACTGGGTCCCAAGAAGTTAAGGTTGAGGTTTGACTTTCTAACTGTCCTGGCAAATGATCGAATGACAACTGTGGAGAAAGCGAAGGTAGTTTCTGTTTGCTGAGGTGCAGGGAATCTACCCCACTTCAGGCTCACTCAGGGCTCTGAGACATGCAGATTGTCCACTGAAGGTGGGTGGGGTGTCCAAGAGCCTGGTAGTCTGCTCTCTGTGGCTGTCCTTACAGCCTCTTCTTTTTGTGTGCTCTCTTACCAAGGGAGATTCCTGGGCTGATGAAGTAGGCGTATCGTTAGACTGGAGAAGGTTGGCAGTTCAGTTTGGGACAGGCTGACCATATGACATCCCTTGGGAGTAGTGTCCTACTTTCAGTATCACCAGGAATCCCTATTGTTAGCCTGTAAGTGGAGCCAAGGGATACCCTCCTCTCCTGTTTCTGTACAGTAGTCCCTCAGGCAAAGCTAGCTGGGGCAGATTCATTGCTGGGGTCTTCCTTGTATAGTTCCCTGCAGTAGATTATTCCCCACCCACAATGAATGGGGCTGTGGTCTTCCCTGTACAGCTCACTGCTCTGGAATGAAGGCAAAAAATAATAGTAATGCCAAAGCAGCAGGGGAAAGAGAGTGCCAATAAAGATAAATGATTTCCTAATTAAGCCTGGAGACAAGGAGGGGCAAAGAGAACTGTTGAAGCCTTGTGGGAGACAGAGTGAACCCAAGTAGGCTATACCACCACTCTGGCAGGGGTCTTCAGGCTGACATTTTTAAACAAAGGAAAAAGCTCACTTGACAATGGATCTTGCAAGAGCAATTCCAGATGCCTTGAAGCTAAGACTCTTCTCAAGCACCGGTGTTGTTACAGTCACCAGGGAAGCTTCTGTCTTGCTAACTCTCACGATGTCATTATAAGTCTCCGATATTTGGGATTTGGTTTAGCTGCTGAAGGCAGTTTATTGGAGGGGGGTTTGAAAAAGAGCATCTCCTTTGTTTGACTGTTTGTTGTTTTAAAGGAGATGATGATGGACATCATTTTGGCCAATGCACCTGGGACTGAACCAGGGAACTTGAGAACTGAAAGGAGAAGTGGTTGGGTCTTGAGCGAGAACAATCCACAAAGCCTGCAAGCTGGGGCTCCTTAGAGTTTCAGGGAATGGTTATTTGATCAACAACAATTGACTTATAAGGGCTACTAAGTTATAGCCAGATGCTAGGCTGCTTCAACTGATGGTGTGTGCAAACTTAGCTATGGAAGAAGGTTTATATGCCTGAAGTTTTGTCTATTTTTTCTAATTATATTGTCTGTTTTTTTTTTTATATATATATATATATATATATCCTTTCCTTATAGATCTTACCCACTGCAGCTGCAAAATGTCACAACTTATGCTGAAGCACCTTCTTTGAGACATGAATTGAAATCCCATTCATCCAGTTTAATGCTTTACCTGGCACTTGGGGGAGGAGGACTGGGGTGCTGGCTGAAGCTGTAGGCAGTTCATCTGGGATAGCACGTTTTATACCCACAGTCATGAGTTTCCCCGGTCCCCATTATACTTCATGGATCAGGCACTGGCAAGTATCTGTGACACACATCATCTGCAGAAAAGAGACTTAGGAAGAAATGAATGACATCCCCAAAACTCCAAACTCAGAAAGGAGCCTCGAGACTGTAACTGAATCTCTTGCACAACACCATGTAATATCATGGTGATGCATTTTGCAGAGGTTTTGGAGGGGTGACACCATCCACCTGAAGGTGTCATCCCATGCTGCTTTTCCATGACCTTATGTCTCTGTTCCTGATAGACATGCTTTTCCCTGATCTGAATATTTGCAGCCTGGCTTTGCATGTCTGCATTCCTGTACTCTGCACATCTCCCACAAAGACTGTGGCTTTTAGTATGGCATTTCCCTCTCTACCTCCCCTGATTCTTCAAAACTATTTAGTTTTGCTCTACAAGCTCTCTCTGGCCTTCCTTTTCTGTCTGGCAGTCCCTGAAGTTTTGGTCCTACCTCTGAATTGCCCATCCTATCAGTCTCCATCTAATATGTGATACACTTCTAAACAAGGAGCAATATGCCTTCTTCCCAGCAGCACCAACCTTTTCTTCTCCTCCCAGCTTACAGAATTAGATGTGGTTTCATTGCTGAGATAGTGAGGCCTCTGCATATTGTCCTAACTGCATACCTGCCTGGGGTTTCTTGTCTCTCTGTGTAGGTTATTTGCTCTTTGGAACAGGGAGATATCTGTTCTGCATTTGGTAGTGTGAAGTCCCTGGTTCTTGTGTATGTGAGATAAACAGGAAAAGAACCTGCTCTGATCTGGCCTCATTATATTGCTCCAGGATCTACATTCTCCCAAATGAATTCAAATCTTGGCATTGGGGTTTGAGGGAAATTCTAAGTATTCTTGGGATGGATCAATTGCCTTGAATTCCAGGACAAGAAATACAAGGGAACCCACTCTGACATCAGGTCCATGCCTCAGCTGTAGCCCAAAACTCAGCTTTTATGTGTGTGTTGATTTCACGCTCTGGTAGCTGCCACAGACTTGCCAGCACAAGAGCAGCAACACATCAACAGAGCAGCTACAAAGTCCACTCTGGGAATGGGTGTGTGGTTGGATTACGCTGCCTCTGCTGCCGTACACCTTTTCTTGTTGCCTGGACATCAATGGCAATTCAGAGATGCAGCCTGGGGCTGAATTTGAGGATGGTTGCACAAGTGACCCTGCTCTTTGGAGCGTACTTATTGATCTTTTCCCCTTTTGTTGACAATGCATGACCCAGAAGGGACTCCCGCTCTTGCTCTCAGACCAGTGTCAGTGTCAGCTCTGCAGACTGAGGACTGGTCGAATCTTTCTTTTAAAATCAGCTTGTCCCAAGCTTGAGAACAGAGAGAGAACAGCACTGCTGAGCAGAGAAGGGGCAAATCTGCTTTTCAGGTTAGAACAGCACTTTAATGTGGGGGGACAGGGGTAGGAGAGAACAGGTAAAGGGGGTCTGGGGGTGGTCGGTTCTATCCTGGGCACCCACAAGGACATTAACTGTCTCCCATGCCTGCTATTCCCACAGTCCCAGCAGGTCGAACACTGAGTGGGGCAGGTGATGGTGTGAGGGGAGGAGGAAGGAGGACTTTGCCCATGGCAGAAGGGATGGTAGCTGAGTTGAAAAGTCTGAAGCTTCCTTTTATTACCCCTCTTATTTGATTGAGGGTTGTTTTCTTCCCCGCTTTCCCATTTGCTGTTCTTAAAGCTGATCCTGAGCTAGCCAGGTCATGCCCTAGAGTTAATAGCAGCCAACACGGTAGCTGTTTATTGTTCTCAAGCACTCCATGGCACAGCTGGCTTGCCCAGCTCTGTTGTGCTGCTCTGTAACTGAAGGCAGGGAAGAGATTGGAGTGGTTTCCATCTGGCTGTGCAGGGAAGAGGATGCTCCTGGCTGCCATTTCTGCCCTAACAGAGGTGCTTTGCCAAGGCCATCCCCATTCTGCTTCACATTCCAATGATCTTCTACCTGACTTTATCTCACTGCTTCTTGGGGAAGATGAATGTGTTCTCTAAAGTGAGGACACTGAGAGCCCCTGCTCCAGCCACCGGATATTTGGTGGTCGCTGGATAATGCTTCTCGACTGTAAGAGGAATAATTGGATATTCTGAATCTTCTTGCCAGTCATAAACCTACTCTCTCAGGGCAAATTCACCACCGTGCTGAATGCCAGGACAAGGCACCAATTAAATCTTTGTTGGGTAAGCAGTACACATGCCACAGTACTGGCCTTTCTGCTCTCTGCAGTATTGCTGTGCTTCCTGCCACCAGCTGTCTGTTCAGAGAGGAAATGAGTTAATAGATAACCACAGCAGTCTATTCAGTGTGTCCTTTATGATGGTCAAATCTGGGAATTTTTTATTGCTAGGATCTCATGTATGTTTACTATGGAGAGTGTTCATTGACAATTTAGAGTCTAAATAAGGCATAGTCTTCCAATTCCCCTCAAAACTAATTCTTTGCCTTTTTTATTACTTATGTGTTAGCTACCCTATTTTAGAAGACTAATAAAATACTATAATAGTTGTAATCCTAGAGCTATTTTTGTCCTGCATGATGCATAAGAAGTTGAACTCACATTGGGATCACTGAATCTTCAGTGAAACGTAGGTGTCTCTAAGGTAGCTTGTGGCTGCTGCAGTAGGCATTGAGGTGAATAGCTTTGTGAGGTGTTGACCGGGAAAAAGGTCCCATTTCCACTTAGCAGTAGGGAAGAGGAGAAAAATGATTCAAGCTAACCAAAGTGCTAGTGGGAGCATGACTTCTGTCATGAAAAGTTCCTCTCTAGATGAGATGAAGTGCCTGTTTCTTTTCCTCTGACTGTACAGGAGGCCTCAGGGCCCAAGCTCATATTTAGATGTCTAACTCTGAGATGACGAACTTACAGCAATGAGGCCACCCTTCCTGGCCAGAATTTGCCAGGATCTTTGTGTAGGCCGTGGCCAAGGGCAGATCTCCATGTTTCCCATTGTAATCTGGAGATTGGCACTCCAAACTGCCCTCTGGGGGACTCTTTCTTTTGGCTGAAAAGGTATTTTTGGGGATCCTGTTCTGGCCAGGCTGAAGGTCTCCTTGTGAATTCTATCCCCCAGAGCTTGCAGACAACATATTCCCCATGGCTTACTCCTCTACTGGCACTACAGGAGATAATTAGTGCGTGGCTAAGTCATATGTGCTGAGGGTCAGAAAATACAATGAGGCAGATTTTCCCCTGGAGTAAAGAAATGTCAACAGAGTTGCACTACAGTGAAATGATGGCATCTGTCAGGGACCCTGGCCCTTTCACTGAACAATCAGCCCAGGGCAGTGCCTTCCTCCAGAAGAATGGCATCGTCTGGCAGCCAGGCACCCTCCTGAAAGCACACGACAGGGTTTTCCCAGAGGCTAGTGTCCCCAGGAAACACTTTGCCCAGGAGAGAAGAAGGGGACTTGGTACAAAACTATTGTGAGCAACGTAATTCCTCTTAGTGCTAATACTTGGTATTTCTTTAAAAACACACCTCAGCTGTCAAATAAACAAAATGTCTACCCCCAGGGGCAACAGGAAGAACACAAACTTGCAAAACTAATTTCCTATGCAGTTTTGAGGTATTTCAGAAGCACTTGAAGGTAGTAAGATAGAACAGAGTTGGACTAGTCATCTTTCTCTTCGCTACACATAGGTCAGGTAAAGTCTAATCTGTTTTACATTCTCAGTTAAGTTCATCTAGTGTGCAAGCATTATCCATGTGAATTAAAAGGTGCATGACTAATGCTGTGAAACAAGATATTTCTCTGACTGTTTATGTGCTTACTGGAATACGGAATTTCTCTTTACTGTGTCTATGCTCTACATTAAATCTCATCTGCTTCTGTACCTTTCATCTCTCTCCCTGAAGTCTGTTACTTGACATTATACATCATACTCCTCAGACCATTAGGCTGGGTTTAAAAAGCAAGAAAAAGCTCATGATTTTTCAAGGGGATCTTGCAATCCAGGAGAAATTCAGCAAACTGTGATAGAAAATAAAAATAAGCTCTTTTGGCAGTATAACAATCTTGAGCATTAAAACAAATAATCCTCTTTCGTTTCACCTTGATGCTGAGGTTCTATAAATACCAGCATTGCTTTTTATTCTGATCACATTCTCCTCCAGTTCCAGGTAAAAGACCACATGTCTCTCATCATGTTCTTGGAGATGAATCTGTCAAGTATGACCCCTTTCATTAGCTTTTTGTGTCACTAAATTACTTACTAATTTGTATCTTTGGGACTTAAAAACCTTTATCTGGAAATGATCACATACCTAGGTGATATTCTAATGCTGTAATGGATTTTTCCAGTTACTGCATGCAGTGAAACATGCTGTGCGTGTGAGATCATGGTGTGGCCAATAATCATTAGAATATCTGTCCTCTGGCAGCTGAAGGCAGCATGTTCATTAATGCTTTCAGCTATGCACCAGATATCCTCAACATGCTGGTGTGCAAGGCTGGTGTTCTCTACAGGATTCTAGGTTAAAGCTCTTCAAAGCTGTGTGAGCATCCCTGTCTTGCTGCTTTCAACACGTGCTGCTTTTCTTTTTGTGTTGCAGCAGTAGCTGCAAGCCTGACTAGGGGTGGTTTATGAAACAGATGGTGTGTTCTGTCAGTGAAGGTTGAGACAACTGAGAGAAAGTAATGGCTGTGCTGAGGGCAGTCTTGCTGGGAATCTGTGCAGTACTACTGGGAGTCCACCTTGACCCTTTGCTGTTACTACACCCATCTCTTTCGAGGGAGAGGGGAACATGGTCCTGCACTGAGCACTACAGCCCCACAGTGCCAACAGCCCCCTTCCTCAGGTGCCCATCATACCTCCCCAGTAAGAAGCAGCACCCAACTGTCAATGGGCAGCAACAGGCCCTGGCGGCCCTTAAATGCTTTGTGTCTCCTGGGTGCATGTTAACTCCTGAGGCATCACAGCAGTGAGGGCCATAATGCCCAGGACTATTTATTGCAGGTTACCCTCGGAGACTTGAGAGATTTCAGGGAAGTATACCACACTGGGAGCCAAGGAAGTTTTGCACCACACTGAATCAGCCTGCTAGTTTAGGTCCCCTTGTTTGAATGTGTTGGCCCAAATAAATGTCTTTGTACTGTGGATTAGGGGGATTCAGGAAGCACACTGTCAAGATTCATTTAAAAATTGCTCCACCTGGGGCCTAAACTTATGCAATTGAACACTTGACCACATCCTGCAAAATGGGGCAGCACCTCTATCCTGGGAGCTGTACCAAGTTATCTCCAGTGCTTTTAATTTACTAATATAACTAGTGAGATGTTCATGCTGTGTCCTTGTGCCCTGGCTCCAGCAGAACAGCATGTCAGGGTGTTAAAGAGATGTCAGTGTGCTTCTGTGAAGGATTTTGTATAGAATATCTTTTCAACAGTCCGAAGAAAAGTCTTTCTTAGATGACATACGTAACTTCGCAAATATTTCCAAAGCTAATGATATTTTTCCACATAAGAGGAATTTTATTTGCCTTCAGAAACGTAGGCCAGGCCAGTGGGACCTCTTTTTGAAGCTGTCAGTGCTGACAAACTTCTCAGTCTAGTTACTGTATGACACAGACTTGAGACAAAAGCTTGTAGACAAAAGGGTAGAAAGCAGAGAGAGATATTCCCACCAGAAGAGAACACAGGGTGTTTTTTGGTAAGCTGTCTAAGCCAGAAAGAAATCTAATAAAACAGAAAGCCTAATGAGGGAGTGAGTCTCAATCAGCCTTTGGTGTGTGTTGAAGGCCGCTAAAGATCTCTGTTGAACTAGTTAACAAAGGGTTTTGCCTTTTAGTCAGAGGCATTCTGGAGAATGAGACATCAGTCACAGGTGATGGGAAAGGTGATGCTCTTTTCCCCTGTACCACCACAGAGCTGCTCCCACTCCCATGAGACACTGAGCACAGGTTGTTAGGTCACATGGGCAGTCATCACATATGGTGTCTTCTGCTCTTTCTAGGTGTTTCTGGCAATAAGATGACCATGTGGTGTTCAGCCTCACATGTTTGTAGTGCATTGGAGTGTGTGTTTTGGGGGGAGACAAAGTACTTGTCCCATTTGCCTGGATACAGCTACAAGCTATTTGCTAGGTCAAACCACAGAAATTTAGTTTGCAGGATGGAATACGTGGGTGCACTACCCTATGACCATAGTATGCGTGTTTGAGATAGAGCGTGTGGCACTGCTGGACATGGCCAGGGAGGCATGCCACAGCAGTTGAGCTGCTTCCTTGCTGAGGAAGGTGCAGAATGTGCTGCTCATCTCCTCATCTCCTTTTGCAGACAGATCTTGCTGTCCTTCAGTAAAGTGGCTTTTCTCCGGTACAGAAAGTCTGTTTGCTGGGGAGCTGGGGCTCTTGCGTTCAACCCCTCATGAGACTTTTTGACTGTCCATATGTGGCCTTTCTGAAAATGAGAGCAGATGTCAGACCAAACCATGGCATCAGGCTAAGAGCAATGGGATCAGAGGAGATGTTCATTTAGGAAATCGTGATGGCTGTGATTCCTGGGAAGGGTCTCATTTGAATCCTGACCTGGTCTATTCAGCTTGTGAGACTGGGCAGCCCATCTCTTCCAGAAGGGGTGACTTACTAGGCTGTGTAGTAGGGCCAGGAATGGTTATCAATTTATGAAGATGGTTAGCAACTGAATAAGAAATGTCTGCTGTACTTTTCAACAGAAAGATTTCCAGACTGCAGTTCAACAAGGTGAAGCTGGAAGATGCTGGGGAGTACAGCTGTGAAGCGGAGAACGTTTTAGGGAAAGACACCGCAAAAGGCAGCCTGAATGTGAGAAGTGGTAAGTGAAGAAGCCAGCAAATGTCTTGAGCCATCTGTCATTCAAGCAGAAAGTGGGAGGTTCTGCGCGTGATCTATGATTTTGTTTCATGCTTTCAGAGTATCAAGTAAAACAATCTTGGGAGATAAGAAAAATTGCAGCTTAGCATAAATGTTTATCTTTGTTATCTGTCACTAGCAATGTGGTTAATTTACATTTTAAATAAACTTACAGTCTATGTATTTTTTTTAAAAGGGGCAAGGAGGAAAGAAAAATGGTGAGCTTGATGTTTTATTTTTTTTAAGAATTTCTGAGAAGCAAAACTCACCAGAACACAAGTAATTAAACCATAGCTTTGTGATGAATGAAGTTGCTTCTGGTTTTCATCCTAGAATGTGTGCTCCATCTCTTAGAGCTCAGTGGATGGAGTCTGAGGTTAGGTGGTTTTATTATTATCTTGGTTATAATAATTATATTGCTTAACATGATGGTTTGGATGCACCCTCCAGCTCAGAAAGTCCCTACAGTGGTTGCCAGAAGCTGGACGGGTGTGACCAAGGGAGGGATGACTGTGTACAAGCTATGTTGCCTAAGCTCTTCCTCCTGCCGTTCACAATGGCCACTGTGGGAGCCTAGACTCTCTGCGATGCAGCCTGTTGGTTTCTCTGCTGTTGTGCTTTATTAGCACTGGTCACATGTGAAGGAAGGTATTTTTCTCCCACTGCTTTCTGGCATTATTTTTCTCTATTAACCTCTGCCTCAGCAGTGTTTGCAGTCATGAGTCTTTATTTTGTGAGGCTGGAAAATCACATAGCCTCCTCCTCAGTTGCTCTGCCTGTAAAAAGCCAGTGCTTTCAAAACCTGGGGAAGACAACCCATGCTCAGACCTTCTGCCTGTGAAGTTAGCTTTGCTTTCTTTCCAGCCATGACAGGAAAGGTGTCCAGAGTAAGCTAACTGAAGCAGTGCCACTCCTTTTTTTCTGACTCACACTCTGTCTGTCCCATTACAATGCAAACAGTTCCAGCTGCATGCATGGGCAGTGAGTGTCTTCCACCAGAGCCCTGTGCGCCAGTTCGGCTCCTTCTTTCCAGCCACTAGCAATCCGCTTGCAAGAGGAAGACTGAATGAACAGTGCCAGTCACAGCAAGGCCCTGATCCTGCACACTGCTTATGGCACATCTGGCCATACAACTCCCAGCTGACGCTTCCTGCATGTGTGGGTAATGGCTGCATCTGGCAGGGTGCAACTCTTCGTTCTCAGGAGGGCAATGTGTCTGGCAAGGGCAGGAGCAGGTGGCTTTCTCATTCATGTTGCAGGGAGTGTGAGGACACACCTGAGTTGCCTAGAAATGTGTTAAGACTAGAAAAGCAACCAAAGACACCAAAAGATCTGCCCTGTACTTTTGCCTAGTGGGAGCTGCAGGCTGCAAGGTGCTGCAGGTCTAGTAGACAAAAGATAGCCCTGCTTGTGGTGGTGTCTTGATTAATCCATTTTCTAAGGAGCCTTGAAAATCTGCCTTTGGCTTTCAACACTCAGCTGCATGCACACCTCACTGCTGCTGTTTGAAGGTCACCTGGCAGGATAGCAGGTATTTGCAATTAAATGCTAGCTGCAGTCCTTTGCAAAGGTAAACAAGACGATGATGATGATCACTGCAGACTTGCCCTTCTGTCACCCTCTTTGCACTCTTCTGTTGCTGCTCCCTGGAGCTACCCAGAGCAGAGCAGCCTTCATCTGTGCCTGTGCACTTCTCGCTCATGGAATCTCCTTTCCTTCCCTGTTGTCCATACTGCTGGGCTTTCTTGGGACCTGGACAGCTTTTCTCACCTCACATCTGCACACTCCCTTCCTCTGTGATATCTTTTGGCAGAAAACTTCCCAGGGCATCTGCTTGCCTCTGAATCCATGTGTGTGCACTCTTCTGTCCCAACCTGCATTGTTCTTTGGGCTCCTTAGCACTGGTTGTATTGTGGCTACATCTCAACACTGCTCTGTGAAGCTCTAGGGAGTCTACAGCAATTAATCAGAGGTGTGTGAGCTGGACTCTCCTTGGAGCCTTCCCCTCTTTCCCTGAAGCTCACTCCAGCTATCAGTTGAACAAGGGATCATTTCAGTCATGGAAATCCGTTGCAAACCATTGAAAATGCCACGCTGAAAAGAGATTTTCTTTAGAAAGAGAGTGGCCACAATGTGGAGATCAGTAATGAGTGGTATTCCTCAGGGGTCAGTATTGGGACCAACACTGTTTAACATCTTTGTTGGTGACATGGACAGTGAGATTGAGTGCACCCACGGCAAGTCTGCCAATCACACCAAGCTGTGTGGTGAGGTTGACACACTGGAGGGAATGGATGCCATCCAGAGGGACCTGGACAGGCTTGAGAGGTGGGCCTGTGCAAACCTCATGAAATTCAACAAGGCCAAGTGCAAGGTCCTGCACCAGGGCCCGGGCAATCCCAAGCACAGATGCAGGCTGGGTGGAGAATGGATTGAAAGCAGCCCTGAGGAGAAGGACAAGAAGCTTGACATGAATGTGTAGGTGCACATTCCTGTGCACCTTCAGCCCACAAAGCCAACTGTACCTTGGGCTGCATCAGAAGAAGCATGGTGAGCAGGGCGAGGGAGGTGATTCTCCCCCTCTGCTCTGCTCTTGTGAGACCCCACCTGCAGTGCTGTGTTCAGCTCTGGGACCCTCAGCGCCAGAAGGACATGGATGTATTAGAACAAGTCCAGAGGAGGAACACAAAGATGATCAAGGGGCTGGAACATCTGTTCCATGAAGACAGGCTGAGGGAGCTGGTGTTGTTCAGCCTGGAGAAGAGCAGGTTCTGGGGAGACCTTATAGCAGCCTTTCAGTACCTAAAGGGGGCTACAGGAAAGCTAGAGAGGGACTCTTTGTCATGGAGTGTAGTGATAGGACAAGGGGTAATGGCTTTAAATTAAAAGAGGGTAGGTTTAGATTAGATATAAGGAGGAAATTCTTTACTCTGAGAGTGGTGAGGCACTGGAACAGGTTGCCCAGAGAAGCTGTGGATGCCCCATCCCTGGAAATGTTCAAGGCTAGGTTGGATGGGGCTTTGAGCAGCCTTATCTAGTGGGAAGTGTCCCTGCCCATGGCAGGGGAGGCGGGAGGAGGGTTGGGACTAGGTGGTCTTTAAGGTCCCTTCCAACCCAAACCATTCTATTATTCTATGATAATGTCATGACCCCTTGTCACTTAGAACATGCCCATAAGCCAAATCCAGCAGTTCATCTCTCCTCTGCAGTTCTGGTATTTCCACAGAATGCCCAGCTCAGAAATAAAAGCTTTCCCATTGAAAAGTTTTGGAAGGGTATCAGTTTCTGAGGAAATGCTTCTGGGTTTAGCAAAAACATATTGTGCTTTGGTGCTATTTTCTGATTTTTATTACTCTGAGGTAAATTAGCTGCACTCTGAGAAAAATGTCCCATTTCCCAGTCTTCTTTATTGAGTAGTCCAATATTGGCATCACAAGTGGGAATGAGATCACAGCTGAGATGTGACTGTTTTAGACTCTTTTTTTCCTCAGAAAATTTCTAGACAACTCCTAAACTCATATCCCACCACCCCCTTTGCTAAACACCACAGCAAAAATTAAACTTATCCAAAAAGTGGTTTTGCTTTCCTTTTAATCTACCTTTTACCGGTGGTCTTACCACCTTTCTCTAAAAGGGTGCTGCGCGCACAGCGTAGGCTCCTGATGCTTTCTCCTTTGCACATCAGGAGGGTCATGAGGGGCTTTGACCAAGAGGGGGCTTTTGCTGTCAGCTGGCTTGAATGAAGCTGGTGACTGTGGACGTTGGACTTTCCAGTATCCTGCTTTATAAGGAGGAAATAGCTACGTGTGGCCCAGTGGCTCTCATATTGCCTTGGGTCTTGGCCTTCATCTGTTTACAATTCCTCCATCTCTTGTAAGAGAATTACTTTGTGCTGCAGAACTGCAAATAGTTATAGGGTGGAAGCTCATCAGACCATCTCACCTTTTCTTAAGCTCTGTGTTTTTCTCCCTGTGTCTGTGATCTCGTCTTTGCACTTTTGTGGCCATCAGGGCTAAGAAAACCTTCTGCAGTTTCACTCGTCATGTGCCTGGTGAATCCTGAGCTATTTCTGCCTTTTTATCATGATGGCATGAGTCCCTTTACAGCAAGGGGACCGACACGCCCTGTGCTATTCCCCTCAGAGGCACTCATTGATCTGTCTCTTTCACAATTACCCATCTGAGCATCCTCTAACCAGTACTAACATATCGATAGTCTCCCCAGCCTGTGCCACCCAGCAGCACCTGCTCTTGTCCTCCTCCCTGTAGTAGCTAAGCCCAATCTTCTCAGCTCAAAATAGATATTTTGTTCACTACTTTCTTACCTTAATTTTCCCAGGAACAACGAAAGCACCACAAGTTTTACCAGCCTCAGAAACTAAAATAGTTGTTATGGAAGAAGAGTGTAAGTACTTCTCTCCCCGCCCCCCATATAGTTTCTTTCCCCTTATTTGTTTTGTTTTTATGAGACAATTTACATAAATGCTTTATTTCCTCCTGGAATCTTCTTTAATTGCTACTTCTCTTTCATTTCTCCCAAAGCTCTGATCTTTCACTAAATCTTTCAAAATACAATTTATATTGCTGGTGTCCATCTTAGAGGGGAAAAAGGTCGATAACTATTGCAATGGTAACTTGAAGAACATGCTACTTAAAATTGGAGGTGGATTTTAAATATTTGCAGCTCTTTCAATGTATGGGTTTATTGACACTTGTAAGATGTGCTTGTTACAGCCTTGGGTTTAGGGATTTTATTTTTTTGAGTCTAGGTAAGAAAAACAAAAGAGGCTACAGGAAATACAAGAAAGGAGACACGAGTCTCCTAAGAATAAGTCAAAAGAAAAAGGCAGAAAATACAGCTGAACCCTGCTGGCACATTATTTCTTGAGTCTCCACAAAGCAAGAAAAGATTTCCCAAAATGTTTCATTTGATTTGATTTGGTGGAAGTGCTTTTTAGCATTCCTTTCTATTCAGTTGTCATGAGAGCAGTAAAAAATAGACACACACAAATAAAAATCAAAGCATGGAGCAATGTATATAAGTGCAAATCTAGAAGCTTGGCTGTTGGTTCATCTCTTTCTGGTGGAGAGCATTATTTCTATGATGGAAAGCCTCTCCCTGCTCATGGACACTGCAGCACACAGACTGTGAGCATGCTGGATAGCCCACCAGGATCCAGTCCAAATGAAAAGGCACCCGGAGAGCTGAGGACCAAGAAGTTATTTCAAGATCTGTGCTATATTTTTATTCCAGCTGCTCACACCCTGAACTGACAACACAGCTAGCTGTTCCTCCGTATTGACAATTCCACTTTGCAGATTTCATGGGAATGTTTTTTGTTCGGAAAACTCAATCTTTTATTATTTTAAAAGAAATCTGATTCTATCCACAGCAGGGACCAGTCAGGTATCCTTTAAAAGCTTTTCTAATTAGAAGATTTCGCTTAAAATTTGCTCCTTCATTGTTCTTAGCCTTCCACTGCAACGGTGACATAGCACTGAGATGTAGCAGCATGTACTGTACTGTCCTTCCTCAGGATTTTTCCTTTGGGCTCATCAGCATAGGTCCATGCAATATATTTGCATCACATTAGATATATGCTAATTTCACTGAAAGCAAAATTTCAGCAATAGAAAGGAAACATGCAAAATCACCATGTGGCCTCCACAGAAGTTTCTCCTATTGAAAAATCTTTTCCTCTGCTTTCTCAACATGGAAGTGTCACCCTTGGCTGTCTGCTTTTTTTCTTAATGGTATAAAGAAATGGTAAAGTCTCCATAGTTAAAACTATAATTGACTTTTTCCTTTACATTCCTTTTTTATGATTGCTCTCAGCTGTTACCTAATCATAGTCCCCCCTGATTTTCATACATGGCTGCTGCTGGTCTATCACAGAATTGCATGTTTCTAATTTATGGGGAAGTAATGAAGAAGTTGTGAGGTTTGATGATCTGGAAGGATGACAAGTGTCTCATTGTTTTAAAATTATTGTAATTCTTTTAAATACTTATATTCATAAGCTTGTCTGGCAACATAGGTTGTCCCACCTTTCATTGTTTCACTTAAAGGTTGTAAATGATCCACGGGATTGTAAACACCATCCTGAGAAAGCACCATGGAAGCTGGAGCTTGGTGATAGCTGCAGTTCGCTGGGAAAGGAGAGCGCCTTGTGCAGGCAGCTTGGTCACATCTTTACATTTCTGTTTGGACCCTGGTGCAAGGTGGACATGTTACGAGGCAGGCTGGGTGCAGGTGTTAGACCCAATAACTCCAGATCGATATGTCTTCCGTGTGGCTCAGAAGGTCCCTATGAGTAAAGGGATAAAATCCGATCACTCTGTGTAGCCCCACGTGCCTCACCCCCATCTCCCTGCTGTTCCTGGTGTATATGTTTTTAACTAGTATTTTTCCGTAAGGTCCCAGGTTCTTCCTGGGTGATCTGGCCTTCCTTTCTACTACTGCCTTGGGAACAGGAATCACATATTTCCCCCTTGGAGTACTGTTAAGTATTGTTTAATACTTACCATCTCATAAATGTAGCTACCAGCAAATTCTTCCACATCCTGAGTCACCCCTACCTTCTTCCTCTTCAATAGTGGCCACAGACCTCTAGGCACTTCTGCACACTTGACACAAGGCAGGTTTAGACACCTGACAGCACTCAAAACATAACCCAGGTCTTCAAGGTGTTCTGTCTCTGTTCTCGGGTAATTTTTTTTCTCTGGAAGCATATGTTTTGTCCTACTGTTTTCCAGCTCAACATCTTCCCACGCCTAACTGGCACTTGACACAAAGCTACAGAGTGCAAGGGGGCAAGCTTGTACCATAAGTTCTTGGAAACATTTGTGTCATTATGATAGCGTACATGGGATCTCTTTCCCAGCTACTGTTCCCCTTGCCTTTAGGCTGGCTGCAGCAGGGCCTCTGGTTCTCTTTGACAGGACACTGGTTGATATGGGCCTCACAGATCTTATAACAATATGTAGAAACCCAGGGATCTCATGGTCTTTCTGCTGTAGAGACAGCCCTGACGCTAGTCTGGACCAGGGACTGAAGACAGCAAACTCAGGAGATCCAGATTCAAATCTGCCTTGCATCCTGGTCCAGCCCATGTGGGTGCAATGCCATAATCAGAGTGAGTACTGGAACCTTGCCAGACAAAGAGATGGGTTTCCTGGTGCCCCACTACAAGGTATGTGCATGGGGCACCACTCATTCAGTGATGTGAACACCTTCAGATGAGGTTCAGTGCCATTTAGCAGATGTAACAAGCTGTGCCATAGAGTGTGTTGAGAGCTGGCCTGGTCTTATAGGTGGTGTTGATCATTTGTATGCACAGTCAAGCCAAATTCTGAAGGCCAGATTCTGAAAGAGAATCTCCAGTGTCTGAGAAAGTCCTTCTGTGTTGCTGTATATTTTAACATGATACGGCTGTCTTACACCTTCTCTGAATATGTCTTTGAGTCTGAGAACTGTTGGACTAGAGAAGCCATAGAGATGCTTTCTTAAAAAAGCAGTGTGGCTTAGAAGAGAAGATAAGCCTACTGCTCTTATAAAGGAGTCTTCCTGTTGAGTCCAGTAAGTGTGAGATAGGTGCAGTAGCCTTGTCCATAGTGAAAAAGTGTTAAATAAGACATGTCATCTTATGTTTGTCACAGGCTAAGAGTGTGCACTGGATGGCTACAATGGCTCAGCTCACATGCAGAAACTTGCAGGGGTAGGGTAACTTGATCGTGTGCCTTGATACAGAGGGAAAGGTCCTTTATACTCATTTCAACATCCAGAGTACTCAAAATGGTAATGTGATCCTGTCACGGTGCAGCTTGAAGCAGATAGACAAAGGTTCAGGAGTCTGGCTACGGACCTTCTTGGTAAACAGAATAGGAATCATTGTCAAAGTTCAGAAACATTTTGATGGAGACAAAAATGGAATAAATTTCAGAGCAATCTGTAGAGCAATCTGTAGACCATTCTGAGATGGAAGGTCTGTTGAAGACAAAGATACTAAAATGTTATCAAAGTTTCATTCTTAAAAGGTAAGGTAATGTTTGAAATCTGAAAAGGTCAAGTAATCTCTTTTGCTTGTTTTCTGCTGTTGAGTTCTCCTCTAGTTCCTTTGCTTTATTTGGACAGACAGTTGAACTCTTAAGGGTAAAAAGAGAATATAGACTATTCTCTCTGTGTAAATGAAGTGCAGTTTGGATGCTGTCAGGATACAAAATCTGACAACGATGGGCAGGTGCTCTGAAACAACATGTGGATCATTGCAGCTGCTCACCTGGACGCTGCTTCATCTCCTTTGTCTGGGACACCGTCTAGCTAATCTGGTTGAGTGCCTTTACTTCACCAGCCTTTGTAGACTGGGCAGTGTTTGCTGGGCCACCTAATTTCACTCTTGTGTGTGTTCTGCAGCATAGTGAGGTTTGGGGTCAGGTTAGAAGGTGGAAGACAGAGACAGAGCAAGAGAAGCAGAGCTGAATTGTGCTGGGAACATGAGGGTTGGGGGATAATGTGAGGCATTTTGATGAAAGCTGAGCTCTGGATTGATTTCTGGGGCTTTTACTTCAACCACTGGGGATCATAAGTGCTATCTGAAGTTCCTTTAAAGATCCCCATGGAATGGTAGGTGAAATAACCCTTCTTTCTCTGATTAAGTCCATCCCTCAGTGCACCAGTGTGGGCACACAGATTTCATAGCTGTCATCGTAGTGATGTCATTGGACTAAGTTTGTAGGCTTATTGGTTTGGACTCATTCAGGCTCTCCCTCTCCCATTTACTGCCATGTTTAGCATGGCTGGTGATGGGAATTCTTTCCTTACTTCCTCTCTCCCAAGTGAGATAAGCCTGGAGCACTGCCATGATTACAATGGCTCAGTGGTATCTTTTCTCTGATATGGTTTGTAAGTCACGTCTGATCACATCTAGTTGAACCAAAACTTCAGCAACTTTTACCCACAGTAAGATGTACTGAGCAAATTCAGCCAATTCCCCCCACCTTCCCTCAAGTCCAGTCTCACATGGCCTTTACTGGATAGCCTTGGCAGATCTGCACATTAACTGATAGGTTCGGTTCAATCTCTGTTCGCTCCAGGTCAGTCCAGTCTGAAGGCACTGTACTCTCCTAGAGCTAACGATGGTAAAACCATGAGCATGGTGCAGTTGGTTTGGAGCTGAAGGGTGTCCAGCCAGCACAGGGCACAGCTAGAGCAGATGGAAGTTGGCCTGCCAAGGGTCATGAGGACAGACCAGTTTTCAATATTAGACTGAAAATAAGTCCTGGCATGACCTTTACTCAGATAATTTAAAACCCTAAATTTAGGATCCAGAACTGGCGGTGTGGTTGGTAACTGAGTGAAGCCTGCACACATGCAGGCATGATGCCTTGAGGTGGACATGTTGGAGATCTTGCTGTTGGTCTGCAGAGATTGCTGTGTTGTGCCCTTGTGGTGTTAGGTGATGTTAATTGCTTATTTTGCACACTGTGTATTTTTGAAGCAACCATCCCATCTGATATGATACTCAAGGTGTGATGTAAAGACAGGCCTCTACAACTCTAAAGTCAAAGATGGGGAGTATGGAATAAAGTGTGGGTTGGAAGCTGACATCCCTTTGAAGAAGGCAGTAAGCCCAGCCTTCTGAGCAGGAGGCTGTGTACCAGGAGATCTGCACTGTTGTTCTGACTCCATCATGTGATCCTGGCATGTTGCTTCACTTCTTGTACTTAAGCTGTCCCACCTGCAAAGCATTCCTGCTGACACTAGCCCTGCTTTTTAAGTTGTTGAACAAATCCCCTCACTGAAATATCATGTTGCTGCTATTACAATTCATGATGCGGATCTGGGAAAATATAATGCTGCAATGCTAACACATGCATTCTGGGAGGCTGGTGGTAGAGAAAAACATGGGAAGAATAACTTCATAAAACTGGAGAGATCACCCTGCAGGAGCAACTAGAGGCTTTATGGTAACACAGGACTTTGTCCCTTCAATAGCTACCTGTCCCACAGAAACGGGTAGTCTCTTGGTGCTTTTCAGTCCTTAAACTTGTTCCTTAATGAAACACCAGAATAGTACAGATGGATGATATGGGGAGTGCTGCTTGTGTGGTTTTGATCAGCAATATCTGTTGCTCTCAGATGAGTGTCCTGCAGTCTGACATTTGTATTTTTGGGTGAACTTCTAGTCCACAGATATTGATCCTCATGATCCCCTCAGGAACTGGGAAGGTAATTCCAGCAGGATCTATTTCAATAAAATGCAGGAGTAAATATTGGAACATTTCCAAAGTAATAAACACACAGGAGCAGAATTTTTATGAGCTCTAGAGTCACTGATCCATTGCCTGGTGAGCCCCAGTCTGCACAAATCCTTTCAATTTTATGTACAGATAGCAGCAGTGAGCATCTAGCCTCCATTCAGTTTTTATTAAGAGAAGGGAGTGTTGTACCAGATGTACAGAAATCTGCCTCAGAGAGAATGGTTAGGATCAACAGTACCGCAGTGAATTAATCAGTGTAAATCATGGATTTAGTGTGGCTCACACCAGGATTACCCTGCTACAACTTAGCAATAGAATGGCCAGACACCTTCTCAGCCATGTTTTTCTGACAAGGAGTTGGATGAACTGGGTTGAGAGGAACCTCAGCAATTCTGTGTTTTATCAGTAAGTACATGAGGCATATACAGAGCAGGCAATTTGTATACACTCTCTGACCAGCTGAGTTCATCTGTCTAACTGAATGTCTAAATATTGAGAGAATAAAGTGTCTGTACTTTATGAACCCACCAGTCAACTTTATTAAAAAAAAAAAAAAAGAGAGAGAGAGAAAAACTATCCCTGTCTCCTTGCTTTTCCTGACATTAGCTGTAGTTTGTGAAAAATTAACTTAAATTTATAGTCCAAGCTGCATTAATTAACTCTCTGGAGACTGCAAGCAGAGTATTTCACTAGATTCCTGAGAATAGGGCTAGTGGTCTGTCTGAAAAGGTTAAATAACATGCATGGTATAAGATTCCTTGCATAATCACTGATGGTCTTTCTGCATAGTTAGAGTAGAACAGAGTAGGCTAGGCTAGGCTAGGCTAGGCTAGGCTAGAATAGAACAGAACAGAACAGAACAGAATAGTATAGAATAGAATTGTTCGGCTGGAAGGTTTGGCTAACCAAAAGTTAAAGTATATTATTAAGAACTTTATCCAAATGCCTCTTGAACACTGACAGGCATGGGGCATCAAACATCTTGCTCTTCCAGTGTTTGACCACCTTCACTGGAAAGACATTTTTCCTAATACCCAGTCTGAACCTCCCTTGGCACAGCTTTGTGCCATTCACATGCATCCTATCACTGGTTACCATGGAAAAGATATCGGCACCTCCCTCTCCATTTCCCCTCCTCAGGAAGTTGTAGGGAGAAATGAGGTTGCTTCTTAGCCTCCTTTTCTCCAAGCTAGACAAGCCAAGTGTCCTCAGCCTCTCCTCATAGGATATGCCTTCCCTCTTATCAAGTTTGTTGCCCTCCTCTGGATGCATTCAAGTATTCTTTGTATATTGTGGAGCCCAAAACTACACCCAGTATTCGAGGTGAGGCCTCACCAGTACTAAATATAGTAAGATAATCCTCACTTTTGACTGGCTGGATATGCTGTGTTTAATGAACTCCAAAATGCGTTTTGCCCTCTTGATTGACAGGGCACACTGCTCCAAGTGGTAAGATGAGGGGAAAAGTCCTCAAGTTACACCAGGGGATGTTTAGGTTGGATATTAGGAGAAATTTCTATACTGAGAGGATTGTGTGGCATTGGAATAGTCTGCCCAGGGAAGTGGTTGAGTCACCATCCCTGGAGGTCATCACAAAACCTGTAGTTGTAGAACTTAGTAGCATGGTTTAGTGGTGGACTTGTCAGTACTAGGTTAAAGGTTGGAATAGATAGAATCGTAGAATCATTAAGGTTGGAAAAGCCCTCCAAGATCATCTGGTCCAATCATCACCCCACCACCAATGTCACCCACTAAACCATGTCCCTAAGCACCACGTCCAACTTTTCCTTGAACATCCCCAGGGACAGTGACTCTACCACCTCCTTGGGGAACCTGTTCCAATGCCTGGCTGCTCTTTCTGAGAAGAAATGTCTCCTAATTTCCAACCTAAACCTCCCCTGGTGCAACTTGGGGCCATTCCCTCTAGTCCTAGAGCTAGTTAGCTGGGAGAAGAGGCCAACCCCCAGCCCCCCACAACTTCCTTTCAGGTGGTTGTAGAGAGCAATAAGGTCTGCCCTGAGCCTCCTCTTCTCCAGACTAAACAACCCCAGTGCCCTCAGCCGCTCCTCATAAGACTTCTGTTCCAGGCCCTTCACCAGCTTCGTAGCCCTTCTCTGGACATGCTCCTGGGCCTCAATGTCCTTCTTGTAGTGAGGGGCCCAAAACTGAACACAGTACTTGAGGTGTGGCCTCACCAGGGCAGAACACAAGAGGATCTTAGAGGTATTGTTCAACCTGAATGATTCTACAATTCTATGATTCTATAATCTCACATCTGGAAAATATGTCCAGAAGAATACTGTGAGACACAGTATCTTTTGGTAACTTACTAAAATCCAGAAAGATTACATTCATTGCCTTCCTTTCATTCAGCAAGTGGGTAACCTTATCGTAGGAGATCCAATTACTAAGACAGGACTTTCTTTTCATGAACCCCGTGTTGATTATGCCTGATAATTTATACCTATAATTCATATATATGTACACCTATACTATATATTTTACCAATATTTATAATTTATGCCAGGCTGGCATTCTGGTGGGGGTCTATTAGAGACCACCAAACCAAACGGATGAGGTGTTCTACAAGCAGCTGGCAGAAGTCGTCCAATCGCCAGCACTTGTACTTGTGGGGGACTTCAACTTCCCAGATATCTGCTGGAAATACAATACAGCCCAGAGGAAGCAGTCTAGGAGGTTCCTGGAGAGCGTGGAAGATAGTTTCCTGATGCAGCTGGTCAGTGAGCCTACCAGGGGAGGTGCCCCGCTAGACCTGCTGTTCACAAACAGAGAAGGACTGGTGGGAGATGTGGTGGTCGGGAGCTGTCTTGGGCAGAGTGACCACAAAATGGTAGAGTTCTCTATTCTTGGCAAAGTCAGGAGGGGGATCAGTAAAACTGCTGTCTTGGACTTCCGGAGGGCAGACTTTGAGCTGTTCGGGACACTGGTTGTCAGAGTCCCTTGGGAGGTAGTTCTGAAGGGCAGAGGAGTCCAGGAAGGCTGGGCACTCCTCAAGAAGGAAATCTTAAAGGCTCAGGAGCGGTCTGTCCCCACGTGCCCAAATACGAGCCGGCGTGGAAGAAGATCGGCCTGGCTGAACAGAGAGTTGTGGCTAGAGCTTAGGAAAAAAAGAGGGTTTATGACCTTTGGAAAAGAGGGCAGGCCACTCAGGAGGACTATAAGGATGTTGCGAGGCTGTGCAGGGACAAAATTAGAAAGGCCAAAGCTCATCTGGAGCTCCATCTGGCTGCTGCTGTTAAAGATAACAAAAAATGTTTTTGTAAATACATAAACTCGAAAAGGAGGACTAAGGAGAATCTTCATCCTTTGCTGGATGCAGGGGGAAACTTAGTGACAAGAGATGAGGAAAAGACTGAGGTGCTCAATGCCTCCTTTGCCTCAGTCTTTAGCAGCAAGACCAGTTGTTCTCTGGGTACCCAGCCCCCTGAGCCGGTGGAAGGGAGCAGGGAGCAGAATGTGGCCCTCACAGGAGCGGCTGAGGGAGATGGGGTTGTTTAGCCTGGAGGAAAGGAGGCTCAGGGGCAAGTTTGTTGCTCTCTACAGGTACCTTAAAGGAGGCTGTAGCAAGGTGGGGATTGGTCTATTCTCCCACATGCCTGGTGATAGGACGAGGGGGAATGGGTTAAAGTTGTGCCAGGGGAGGGTTAGGTTGGATATTAGGAAGAACTTCTTTACTGAAAGGGTTGTTAGGCATTGGAATGGGCTGCCCAGGGAAGTGGCTGAGTCACCATCCCTGGAGGTCTTTAAAAGATGTTTAGATGTAGAGCTTAGTGATATGGTTTAGTGGAGGACTTGTTAGTGTTAGGTCAGAGGTTGGACTAGGTGATCTTGGAGGTCTCTTCCAACCTAAATGATTCTGTGATTCTGTGATGATTGTTTTATTATGTGAAGGATAGTCCATATGGCAATGTCAGTGCACGTGGCTTTCCTTTCTGCTACCCTGTCAGTGCTGAATAAGCTGGGTGTGTGGTGGAAAATAGATGCTTTGAAAGACTACAGTGCTCTCTGAATCTCTCATGTGCATTTTCAACACTGTCTTCATTGGCTGGATAAGTAACAGCAACAATAAAACCTAGCTTCAGGTGTTTGGAGTGGAGGTGAATGAATATTCATGACTGCAAATAAACTGCACATGAGGCTCACTTTACTGACATCAGCCATTGAATTGCAGATGACTCAGGAACAGGTAGATATTTGTAAAGATATTTCTAGTTGCTCAGGCTGGTAAGCAACAGCTCATACAGAACAACAAAATACAGCTACACATGAAGTCCCTAAGTGCCTGCATTGCTTGTGAGTCTGTTGTATATCCTGCTAGTGTGGTGGAAACCCACTGAAATCCCCCTTGGCCTCTCATACTTCATGCTTCATCGTGTTTCTCTGTGATGTGCAGCCACGTGGAGTCAAAGGGGACCACACTGAAAAACAGATTGTTACATTTTCTGAACAAGACTTTTTTTTTCTTTTTTTCTTTTTTTTTTCTTTTTTTTTTCTTTTTTTCATCTGGATGAAAATGCCATTATAATCCCAATCAGATGAATCTAGTTTGTCAGGACTGTAATCCACTCTGTTACTGGAACATCACACAGCACTGCATCCTCCCGTCCATCTTTTCTGGTGCAAAGTATACCTTTTTATCTGAGGTGTTTTCTACTGGGTGGTTTCTAGGCTCTGTTTTTATTTATCCCTCTCTGTCCTTTGACCTCCCGCTTTGCTGTGGAAGGCTCGCTCTAGAACATGGTCCTATCCTGTAGTATTTATGAAGTGAGACTTTGCCGGATGGGTGCCATGGATCACTTTGCTTACTAGAAGTTAATAAGTTTCATGGTCTCAAGGGTTATTGCTTCATTCAGGCTGTGCTTGTTCTTCATCCACATGCTTTTCCATTTGCATCAATGTTTTGATTCATGAAGTTTTGATGCTCTGATCTGATGGCACACTTGCAGAGATCATGCAGTTTTCATATACTTCATTAAAAGCCAGCAAGCACCACAAACCAAAGGTCACCTTGCCAGTGACTTTCAGCAGCTCACATGCTGTATGCTGGCCTAGAAGCACTCAGGGACTGTTCAAATGGCCAGTTGCTGTCGTTCTATGTACCTGCTGCCCTGCAATTTTCACACTTCCCCAGCAGGCTCTTGCTTGCTCTGCCACTGCTTCTGCCTCCAGAAGACTGGCCCAAGCATCCCAAAGAAATCTGCAGAGCAGAGCAGGCAGCTCCTAGTAGCCTGGCAGCTTCCACGACCTGTAGCTTCCCATGCACGTACATAGTGAAGCCTATGCACAGCCTGGATCTGACTGTGTTAGGGGATGCAACTGCATGCTGCCAGGCTAGATTTTATTTCCATGCTCAGTTTTAAAATGGTATTTGATATTAAGACTTGGTTTAAGTGGCTGGATTAATCAATAGCTAAAGGAGAGGCCTTGCAAAGAATCTTTGGGTGGTATCCATTAGAGCTCCTTGTTCCTGAATGGACAGCTCTCCACTGGTTTTAGATGCACTGCTATCTCAGAGAGGTGTAAATTATACAGACTCATTACAAAGCCATTGTGATAGTTTTGGTTTCTAGTTCCCATTAAGATTAACTGGAAGGGAAAATTGAAATTCCCTACAGAAGTTTGGGAGTTTTCATATTTGAGAGTTTTTTGCAAGAACTTCTTTGGAGGCTTGGTGAAATCATCTATCCTAAAACCCAGTTTTGTTTCTACCTTACATGGCTGGAAAGCCTTTCTCCAGGAAACAACTACAACAACAAACCACAAAAACAACAACAACATAAAAGACATTGTTTTTGGAAAAGTATCTGTATCCCAGGAAATCTGAGTCATGATATGACTTCCTTCTTCTTAGCACAAGCCAGGGCTGACTGACCTCTCATAACAAATTTCTGCTTGGTCTCTAGAAGCAGAGCCATTGGGACATGACAAATAAATGCTCAGAAATAGGGGAAGGAGAAATGGGGTTGTTCTTCCTTGCACTGGACCTGCTCTGGGGACCATGAGGGCATTTGCTTCTAGCTGTGAAAACTTGTATCATCTAAGAGATGTGGCACAATTGCAGCATCCTCCTAACATTGAAATGTCCCCTTACAGAATCTCTGGATCTTGGTCCAGTATCCTAGTACAAATCATGCCTCAGCAGCATGCCACCATGACTCTGTGACTCTGAGCATGTGTTCTGGGCTTCCTGACCTCCTGCCTTCCTGCTGGTGCAGGATTGCATGCATGTGTAAGGGGAGGACAAGGAGAGCTGGGAGAGGAGCACTTCTCCATAGAGCTTGCTGAAAGGATGATCCTGTCCTGACATGCTAGCAACTTGGAGAAGGGCGAGTCCTCAGCTTCACACTCACTTTGCCACTTTTGCTGGGAAAGGAGAAGTCAAGTCGCAGCAGCCCCAGCACCTGGAGAGGTGAACATGAGTCTAAAGGCACAGGCTGAGGTTTGTAGCTCTGGGGTTTTTACTTTGGCAAGTGAACTAACTGAAAATCATCTAAGAAAACAGAATTGCCCAACAAAGGAAATAACAGTATATCCTTTTTGTGTGTGTCTGTGTGTGTGTGTGTGTGTTTTTTTTTTTCCCTGCAGTAACCACAACTCTCTCCTCCTGGTCTGGGCATGCTAGAAAATGCAACGAAACAGCCAAGTCCTATTGTGTCAATGGTGGGGTATGCTACTACATCGAAGGGATTAATCAGCTGTCTTGCAAGTAAGTGAGTGTAGTTCTTGTGTCAACATGCAAATTACTTGTTTGGGGGAGAGGAGACCTCTGTGCAACTGCAGGAGGATGGGTAGCTCTGAAATTCTGGCAATTACAGTTTGAGCCATGCAGGTTAAGAAAAGGAGTCTAGAGGGGCGGGGGCAGGGGAAGAGGATTCATATTTTCTTTTTTGTGTGAGTGCCACGGTTTGCTTTTCCTGACTTTTCCTTTTTATTTTTTTTTCTTTCTCTTCTTGAATACTTTTGTCCTGGCCATTTTCTTTCCCTTCTTCCCTTTCTCCTCTGCAGCTTCAGGGAAGGTTGTCCCTCTTGCTCTCCCTGAGCTGTGTCAAATTCCTAGCCTCCAGCTGACATGTTCTTTCCTCTGAGCAGGGGGTCTTCCCCAGTGCACAGCCACCAGAGGGGTCCCTTGCAGATGCCTGCCTCTTACTTTTCCTGTCTGGTTCTCATGGACCCTGAAGCAGGTTTAGCACACAGCTCTTCACCACTCTGTACTTGCCTATGTGACAGGCTGTGGGCTGTTTATTGCTCCCCTTCAAATATTAGAATCTGCAAAAAAGAGTGGGGAGATATACTAAGTTGTCCTTAAAATGAAATTTCTTGGAGGGGGTTAATGGATATGGAATATGGATTATGGATATGGAATAGGATGTGAGAGCTTTTCACCTCTGGTTCAAACCTATTCCAGTTAAAAAGCCCAATAACCTCTCATGGCTCACCCTCCAAGCCTGATGTGGACCAAGAGAGTGCAGTTTGATTGTCAGTGCTGGAGATAGATGTACCCAAGCAAAGGCACGCCTCTACTTGCTCCTGGACTTCTGCAGAGTGAGCATGAGCTGGTACCCTGGGAGTAGAACTGATGGCTTGTGCCCAGCCAGTGAATCCGGATGAGTTAGTGCCCGGTCTGGCTAGTGAGCTCAGGAGCTTTGCTGAACAGATGTAGTCAGTATTGGAGCTCACCAGGCATCACTGTGCCCAGGTTGGAGAAGCCCAGAGCTGTTTTCTCCTTGTGTGGACCAGATACTTCTGTGTGGAGAGGTTCTGCCAAAGGTGTTTGCATCTGTCAATCTCAGCCTAGTCTCACTGCCATTGCATGGTGTGATGCCCTCCTTGCCTCCTCAGACCGTGAAGAATGAATCTGAACAAAGCCCTCATCCCTCTTGGAAGGGCTGTGTGCTGGATTATGCTTAGCACTACTCCTCCCTTCTCCCAGTACTCCATTTTTTTGGCAGGAGTAGCAACAGCCATGTGGAAACATTCAGCTGAGCTCCTGTGTTCTCACTTTCCAGTGCAGGATCAGATGTGGTGGGAAAGACATGGGATAACAGCATCATCTTGACAGTGTTCTCCACAAGAAACATGGGGGAAGACACAGCCACTCTTGTGGTGTAGGTGCAGCCCTGTGAAGCCCCAGCAGTTCCAGTCTTTCCATGACTGAGCCTGGAAGAACATGTGGTTCTATGTCTATCTCTAAACAGCGTGCTGGTGCCAAAAACATAGACCTCAATGCTATTTCTTTTGGGAAAATCTTGAATCCAGATCAAGACTTTCATATCTGACCAATTACTAATTGTAGCAAGAGTTGCCTGAACCCCTGACATACGCAGATGTAATGTTTAGGCTCCATTAATTAATGGAGGATAGACATGACAGTTACAAAGTGTCATCAGCAGACAGACTGATTTAACCAAAGTAATTTCCACTCTGCAAAGAAACAGTCTACCTTCAAAACAGGCTGCTATTCTAGCTGATGAACAGAGGGGAAGCTCAATGATGAATTCCATCAAGATTTTATGTGCCATGCAAAACAGACATAATTATTTCATATAATTTGAAAGCCGTTTACTTGAAAATGGGAAATGATTTCTGGTTTTGATGAGTCCCAAGGTACCAGTTGCTAAAACCAGATGGGAATTGAATTGGTGTGTATGGAAGAGCAGCAAAGTGCTAACTCAAAGGAGATGTTGGAAGGTCTGCTAGAAAACAAAGTTCTGCATTAAAAGGCACCAAGGAGACCCAAGTGACTTTCACACAATGCAATCACTTCTGATCCTACTTTATGAGGAGATATCTGCTCATTCTCCTTCGATTTTTTTTTGTCATCTAATCATTGACTAAAGATAAGAATTCCTGGATTTTGAGGTGCTGTTATATAGTTTCTGGGGCTCCAGAAGGGTATAGCTGTTGACGAATGTAGAAGCATTTGAACTGAAAATATGAACTTTGCATTTCTCATAACATGACTTTCCCAATAACTTGGAGGATTCTTGGTGAAGGCTGATGATGGATATACTGACTTCAGACTTGCCTGCCCATCAGCTAGCAAAGTGCTGAAATGTTTCACAGCTTCCTCATTGCACTAAGGCAGAAGATCAGCTGCTGTGGTATATGAAAGATTCAATATCAATTCAGATGAGAAACTAGAGAAGGAGGCAAAGATGAAGGCTTTGTCTTGCATTTCTCAACTCTGTAACATGGGATCCAGCCACATCATCCCTCTGAGATGTAGGCATGGAGGAGATCCTGCTGCACACAACCTCTTCAAATGCCTTGGAGTGAGAGATCAAACAATAGCCACATGAGCATCCTGAGCTCTATCCGGACACTGTTCCTACTTTGCTATTCTGATTAGAGTTGGCAGTACCTTGGGGGGTCTTCTGGCACTGTGTGCCCCCTTGCAGTCTTCCTTGACCAAGTGCTAAGGAGATTCCAGCACGCCTGGCACCAGCATTGTGCTGCCAGCCTTTTCAACACCTTCTGAGTACCAGGTATCAGAAGACAAAATTTTAAAGAGTTCTTGTTAACTCCATCATCCTGTAATCAGAAGTGGATTTCATTGTTTGCAACTGTCCATGAGCATAGGAGATCCTTTCTGTGGATGTTATGTCTGGCACTCTGGAGCAAAAAGAGCAGCTGGATTCTCAAATATTTTCTTTTCCTGAAGTGGCTCGTACTTGTGTTGTTATAGATATCGCCTAAATTGGCAGCCAGCCTTTTAGTATTGTTTTTTAATAGGCTTCCCAGAAATATGTTCCTCTCAGTCTTATAAGTTCTGGAGAGCAAACAGCAGCTCATCTTTTTCCTGCAAACTCACCTCCTTTCTCCCTTTTCAATATACTTCATCTAGACCTTGGAGAATGCAGTTTCTTAACCAGGGAACAGCCCAGAACAGATTTGGAGCTGTTCCAAAAAGTATGTCTGTTTTGGATTGCGTGCTTGCATAAATTAGTCCTTAATTTGAAGTAAATTCTATACATGCTAGAGTCAAAGGAAAACTGAATATGATACAATCTGAGCTGTTATCCTTACTCTGCAAACAGACCACCTGGAAGTTAAATGGGAGAAGTCTGATCTGCCTGAGATATTCTACAAACTTTCACTGTAAACCCAGAAAACTACTGAGTCACACACATACAGAATTGACTCAACAGCCCTAGAAAATTAAAGAACCCAGGCTCTTGCTGTCAGGAAAACTTTCTTGACCTTTCTCCAGACCATATTGCTCAGAGATGCTTTAGAAGGTGGACTGGTTTCTTACCATAACGGTAAGGAAACTGCATAGAACAGAGCAGGGAAGATTCCAGTGCCTGCAGAAGGAATGCACACAAGCAAGTCTCAAGGCCTTGAACTGGGCTGGAACATAAAATAGAGATGACTGATTTGTTGTGTCCAGCTGAACGTAGTGCGTGGGAAGGTTAGCAGCCTCTGAACTTGGGCCTGCTCCATCCTGGAACCTGTTGGGTTCTTGACAAAACTTGGAGCAGTTTGAGGCTGCTCTAATCTTTTGTCACTGGGTGCCAGGCCCCACTGGGTTGTGTTAGTGTGTATATTACAGAAGAAATACTCTTCCCAGTTAGGTCTTGGCACAGGTTATCTGCAGTTGGGTTCTTCTCAGTCAAACAAAGAAACAAAGCCAAGTATCACTGCTGCACAGCCCTCCTCTGCTCACCTAGAGGTGCTTCGTGGCTCTTTTGTGTGTTTGATGTAGTTGAAGTGGCTGATACCCTGGGCCAGGATCTTCCTAAATTGCATGGGATCAGAAGACTGAAAGAGCTTTATAGAGCAACACTCTCCCATCATGTAGTACACGTTGTGCTCACAAGAGTCAGGCTGTAGTATTTACAGATGCTGACTTTCTGGGTTTAGATTGTCTATATTTAACAAAATCACATGTTCAATGAAGAGCTCACAGTGTTGAGCTAGGGGTGAAAATCTCTATCTCCTATTCCAAATCTTCTGAACCAGCCAGGACTAGTTCATTGGGTTTCACATGCTGTGATAGAGTTTTGAGATAAGTTACCTTTTTGTGTTCAAGTGGTACTTCTATGCATCCAGTTCAATCCCTTTTAATGCACGTGTAACTGTAGCAAACCCTGGAGAACCATCTGAGTGTGGAAGCTGATCCTGCAACAGTGAGACTCAGTGAAGCCTACAGTGCAGATCCCACTGAGCTCCCACAGATCAGTTGGAGCTGGGCTGTTGTCTTCACTGAGGCTAGAAGTGGATGTCCTTGTAATTTGGACTCTACTATAGAGCAAACATGCCTTGATTAGCTGCTCTGGATAAGGACTCTACATTTATGCTGGTTGCGTTCTTTACTTATCATTAGTGGTTTTGTGGAGTCCAGCCTTTTGTGGCTCTCCAAGAGCCTGATCATCTGGGACTGGTCAGGGGACAATGACAGAACTGTCTTCTTTTTCAGCCCTTTGCACAAATAAGCAACATGCTTGAAACATTTCTCCATTTCCTTTTATCAGTGCATTGTGTTCTTCTGCTGCAGCTTTTCCTTATCTTGTTATTTTGAAGCACCTGCTTGTTTACATTCTTCTGTAGCATGGATTGCATTATGAAAGCTACTGATTTTGGCATACTTTAAGATCTGGAGGAAGCGGGCCAACATTTACAAGATTTAGGTCAACAGCTGGGCAGAAAATGTTTTGCTTCCAGCAGGAATATTATTATAATAATGCTATTAGTAAATAATTAAAAAATAATAATCAACAATAATTATTTCTCTGCCCTCATTCAAGGTAAAACGTCAATGTTTTTCAATTTTCATAAATAAGTTTGCTCTGCAAACAACATAGAAATGGATCATTTAAACAATTTTGGTTTGTAGTTTTCAAGATGCTTTATTTGGCTGATCATCTCATTGCATTTCTTTTACTGTGTAAATATTTAACTGAAATTCATCCTGAGCCCAAGAGCAGAACTTTATGAATATTTCTGAAATGTGGGAAAAAAAAAAAATCTCAGGGAACTGGTCATAACTGACTAAAGTCAGTGGACATTTTTCAGGAACAACAGAAGCTAAGTAGAAAAATCTCTGACCAGTTTTGTTGACAGATTTGCAAGTAGAAAATTTTCGTATGTGGAAAGTGGAAAATTGTATTTGTTTTTAAATCTCACGCAATTGGTTATGCACAGAGGGATGGAGTCAAGCAAGGGCAGTCTTGGGTGTTCTCCACATCGGTGAGGGGCAAGTTGCTGTCTTTGAAAGGTTCGTGCAGCCTTGTACTTCCCCAAGGCTGTTGCTATGGACACAGATTTGTCCACTTCCCGTAGCCTTTGAGGAGAGACACGTTGGGCCTCTGAGACCAGTGAGCGGACCAGGGAATCCAAAGGTAACATTTGGAGGAACAATTTAACATCCATTCTGCTGGGATAGCCAGCCAAAATCACTTGGCTAGGGTCAGATGTGCAGGAAGAAGGATGCCATGATGAAAGACCACTTCTTGGCTCTTGGCCTTAGGAAGCCTTAACTGTCAGATCATATGCTTAGCTGCTGAAGAAGAGCTGCCCACAGGCCTGTGACACAGGCAGCAGGTTCTGTATGCAGAAGTGTCTTCCATTTCCTCTTCCTGTCCAGAAGGGGAGAGTCATGTGCCATTCATGTCAGAAATTCCTAGAAGTCACAGATGGAGACATAGTAATAAAGAACAAATCTTCATCTAGGAGTATGAGACAAAACGGTTCCATGGGCAGTGCATACTTTCAAAGTTTTCCTGGCAACCATTGCTGCCAGCATCCATGCTTCTGAGGAATCAGGACCCAGGGAAGAGAAAAC
Organism: Cygnus atratus; assembly: GCF_013377495.2. NCBI lineage: Eukaryota > Metazoa > Chordata > Aves > Anseriformes > Anatidae > Cygnus > Cygnus atratus. The sequence goes on from NC_066375.1 coordinate 11,596,717, forward strand.
AGCACTTGTGGCTTCTGAGTAGTCTCACAAAGCACACCTTCTGCATGTGATTGCTTGAGAAGCACAGTGTCTTGACAGCCTGGGAGGTGACAAAATGTGCTCATGTTCAGGAGGGCTTCTTTTCTATCACTTTTTCCAGTGCTGATTCACTAGCAACTAAAGATGTAAAGCCTGAGCTGTACTAGACAGGGAGAAGACTGTTATCTACTGTCTTCCATCTAGAAAGTTCTTCTTCCCTCCCACGCTAGGCTGACAGCAGAGATCTAAGGATTGGTTATAAGGTAGCTGTCATGGCATCAAAGCTACTTTGACACATTTCCGGTCTGCTTTTTCACTTCTTACCAATTTCTTTTCCTTGGTTTTATTTCCCTCCACCAGTTTTCATATGATTTTGAGTCTTTCCTTAATGGCATGCATCTTCAGTCACATTCAAGTTCCAGCCATGACTGACATCTTGCAGATCTGTGCCTGAGATAGTTTTAGGTCCTTTCAGACAATGTGTCCATTTTCTTAGGTGCATAGGACATTTGCCTCATTCATCAGCACCCTTGAGGCCATTTGGGGGTGCTTACAACATACACCTGAGCTGAAGCCTCAGATCCCGGACAAATGGGTAGAACATTGTAAGTTAAACTGGATGTCCTTGAAGACTCAATAAGTTCATGACTGTCAGTGATGATGAATAAACTTTAAAAAGGATTCAGAAGACACCATCTGTTTTGGGTGCTTTGTTCGAACTCCATGCAAGCTTTTAAAGGCTTCTCCAAAGTCATGATTCACCAGGGCTGTCCTTGTGAGTGCATCATCGAGCTGCCTCTTTGATTGCCAACAGGGCTTCTTCACTCTACTTCCAGCACCAGCTTCCTCTTCTTCATTACAAGAAATGTCAAGAGGCCTCATGTTTGATGGTAACACTTGGGTTCCTTTTCTTGGGAGCTGTCTGGGTACCCTGGCATTGAAATGACATTACTGATATGTTTCCATTTCCTATACTCCAAGATGACCATGAAAAAAAAAAAGGTGATTTTTTCAAAGACGCTTGCCTGACCAGGGAGTCAAATTTCCAGTTTCAAGAGTGGCTTGGACACTGAGGAAGTTGTGTACAGCAAGGGAGTGCAGTGAATCCTCATGCAGAACCATGCCCTTAAGTTCCCCTTGAGCAGGTTGGGATATGCAAATAGCCCAGCACACTCCCACATGGAAGTGTTAGCACAGTTCTTAAGAACCAAATGTAGTGTAGCACAGAAAACAAAGCTAGTTATAAGTAGAGAGGGTGCACCAGATTTACTTAGTGCAGATGTACCAAAACTGCAGTGAGAACCAGCAAGAAATCATGTGCCAAAACCACTTCAGTCATGCAGACCCTTTTATAGCTTTCTTCTGTGAGAGGGATAGCCAGTGAAATCTCCCATGGACAAGGGACATTCTGCCTTTTAGAACTGGGAAATTAATTCTTTAGAGGAAAAATAGGTTAGAGTGGTGGATGTGAAGAAGTGGAAAAGGACAGTAGATTGGATGGAAGGATCATACAGCATTTTATTAGCTATTGCTTCTGCTCCTTGGATCGTGTTAGATTCAGGTGTATATCTGTAGGTCCCCTGCAGGCATCCAGCATTCAGCCTGAACTCAAGTTACCTCTGGAGTACCAGCAGGTTGTCAGCAGAAGAATGACCTCCTCTAAGAGCCTGTGACAGTGGTGTATCAGCATGTCAGCAAATGCCTCAGGCTTTCCCAAGAAGTGTTAGTACAAGTCTCCAGGCAGGGAATAGACCTCTGTGGACTGGGGGAATTGTGCCAGTCACGACATTTGCTGGAGCCAAGAGATCTTCATGCACTGGCCTGCCTTGTGGCCAGCCACCTGTTGCCTCTGCTTGTGTACCCTTGGTCTGCACAGCTGATGTGGGTGCTGAGATCCCTTAGCACTCCCTCACATGTCATGATTCCTACCTTTTAGCCCAAATCAGTATATGTCCATGATGAGGGAGAACTGTTAAAAATCAAAGTTTTCTGGACATAATCAGTGGGGAAGACTTCTCTGACTTCTACCTCCGTTCCACAAGGGAACTACACAGTTGCTTAAAAACCCTGCCTGTGTTCACTTAAGTATAAAGAAGCAGAAATTCAACTCTCTTGGCTTTTTTTACTGCCATTGACATTGCATATCCATAACGTGCCATCTAAACATAAAACTGGCAAGAACAAGTGCTACCATAGCCCTTAACCAACAACACAGAATCTGCCAACATGCTTTTGAACTACAAAGCTTTGATCATATCAGACACCACAGAGTTCAAAACGTCGCTTCCTCCTCTCCTTTGCTGTGCCACAGAGTGGGAGCAGGCATTGGTGTCCATTTGGGAGACAGGATTGGGTCAGATCTGCGCTGCCCGTGTAGGGCTGGCAGTGAGACCAGGACCTGGACATGGACCTGGACTTTCCTTGCTCCACCCAGCTGTACATGCAGGTTGGGATCAGTCATCTGGCGCAGCAACAAGGCTGCTCTGGCTGTTTGCTGTCCTTCACAGTGGATTGGCAGGCAGCTAAGCCATCGGACTCAAGTTGAGGCCTCTGGGCCTCGTCTTTTCTGCTGAAGTGTCTTTTGGTCTCTTCTTTATCAACCAGCTGGTGCCTGTCAAACACTGAGGCCTAGATGAGGGACAGGGACAGAGCACTCTTGTGAGTGGTAGCTGAGAGCGAGGAAGATCTGACATGTACAAGATACAGAGCCTGCAACACACCTTGCTCCAGGAAGTTGGAAAACATGTTAAAACTCGAGCTATTTGTGATAAAACCCTATTCAGCTCAGGGGAGGGAGAGTTTGGTCAGGAGGGAGGGAGTGAGTTTCAGGACAGGCAGGTAGAGATGAGACTTGAAGAAAGATAGGGATAACTTTGATGCACTATCCAAGAAGGTCATGATAAAAACAGTGAAGTAAGGGAGAGAGATCAGCACCAGGGGAAGAAATGTTTGACCAGCCACAAATCAGTTCCCATCACTTATTGGGTTCACCCGCAGCTGTGGCAGGTCAGGATGCAGAGCACATGGGTGTTGCTGCACCCGTGCATAGCTCAGCAGCTCCCACCACACCCCTGCCCATGCTCCCACACCCCCCGAGTCCCACTTGAATGGGAGCTGCTCCAGGGAGCTCAATCATGACCTGTGCACCTGCCCTGTGGCCCTTGTCACTAGGGCACTACAGCATCAGGGTCATATAACTGGTGCCCCCTGAGCTAGCACATCCTGGCCCATCCATCATGGAAGGTTGGACCAGATGATCTTGGAGGTCTTTTCCAACCTTAATGATTCTATGATTTTATGATTCTGTGAATGGGATAGCCTGGCCTGTAAGAGCATGGGCAGTGCAGCTGGGCAGCGCATGAGACCTGTTCCAGCACAGCTTTCTTCTCTGTCCCTTTCTCTCTGTTAACACAGAGATTCTGCACATGCTTTCTCTCTAACTGCAACATAGCCATTCTCCCTGGAACATCCTGTGAGTACTTCTGGGGGTAATAATGTGAAGATGCTTGCCATACACAATGCTTGCTGTCGCCTGAGCAGCTGCTCACCGCTCTGTGATGCTGCTTGCCGGTCTTGTCTAGATAGTGGCTCCAAGGAGAATCTCTGAAAGTAGGGTCTAGCCCATCTCAATCTTCCGGCCAGCTGGTGCTTCTAGCAGGTGAGAAGGAAGGAGGCAGGCAGAGGAGGAAAGGAGGGGTTTAGCTGGCGACTTGAAGACCCAGGCATAAGATAAAGCTGCAATGCTAATGTTAGAGGTTAAAGCAAAGCAGAGAGTAAATATGCGCGTGAAGCATTTATTTTTTCCATTCATCACAATGCACTTTTTATTTCTGACCTTAGCCTCAAGAATGGTGCCAGACATGTTCTGTGATTTCTCCCCTTTTCCCCTCCAGATGTCCAAATGGATTCTTCGGACAGAGATGTTTGGAGAAACTGCCTTTGCGATTGTACATGCCAGATCCTAAGCAAAGTATGTTTGAAGACAAAAAATGCACCACACTACTTAAAACCTCCTGGGCACAGCGGTGGATGTAGAGTGGTCTAGTCAGGGATGGCTCTTGGTGTCAGCTTTGGGCTAGGGCTTAGGGATGCAGGTAAGGGTGCAGGCTGAAAGCAGACAGATAGGAGTTGTGAAAGGGATCAGGAGGGTCCTTGGTTCACTCTGTTTGGGTGTCATTTTGCTATCTTGTTTCTTTCTTTCTGGTTTTCTTTCTTTCGGTAGGTGTCCGATCGAATTCACAGGAGACCGGTGTCAGCATTTCGCAATGGTCAGCTTCTCCAGTATGTCTCTTTCTACTTCTCTCTCTCCCTCGTTATTGTAGCTCTGTGTCATGTCCTTAAAGCAGGTTCTTCTGTTCTCCAAGAGCCCTCTTCCTGTCTTGTGCACTCCCAGCTCTGCTTGGCCTTAAGAGGAGCTGTGATTGTTGCCAAGAGGAGAATCAGGGCTCTTGCTATCTCCCCATTCGTTAGAATGGGATCTGCTTTCATTTCTGATTGAATTTAATGTTGCTTGCTCTTTTTGTGCAAAATACAAATAAGGCACAAGGTTATGTGGTGTGCTGTGTGAGAACAGTCTGCAATAAGCTGTATCTGCTAGCCTTGCTGTCTCACCGTGGACTATGTGGTGCAGTGCAAGAGATCTGTATTTTTCCTGTGACTCTTGCAAGTTGGGTGTGTGAGTCTCTCTGTACCAACTGAGGAAAACACAGTGAAGGCTGTTCTGAAATTTCCCTTGCACTGAGGTTGTGGTTTTGTTACCAGAAGCTAAACCGAGCATCAATTGCTGTTCAGGTGAGATTGTCAGAGGCTGGCCTGGAGCATGCCCAGAGGTCTCAGCAGAGCCCATGGTTCATGCCTGGAGCCAGAGGTGATGCTGGAGCCTGCTGCGGTCTCAGGGCTCCCCTCCCTGCAGTGCAACACAGCATGCAAACAAAATCTGCTGACTAGGCATCTCTGACTGTATCCATCCTGGAGACAGAGATGTTCCCATATCTCCTAGTAGGTCAGACAGCCTTGCATATTGGGTTGTGTTAACTACAGTGACTGATCCCTTGACCTTGTATGCAGTGGATGTAAGTACCCTACAACCCCTGCACTTAGTGCTTCCCAGTGTCTAGTTCTCAGTTCCCATGTACTATGGATCTCCAGAGATGCCTCATTTACGGGTGTCATTTGTTTATTTTGTTCAAGGCAGATAACTTTCGCTAGGTCTCTATTCAGACCGTGTCCTAGCACCAGTGGGATCCTTGTGTGGATAAGGTCTGACCTGAAATAAGGTGCACCACTTAGCTTGCAGTTACAACGCAGTGACTATCTGTGTACATCCTGCCTCCATGCTGGCCATTTGGACCACCACAAACGGTGGTTTTTAAAAGAGAGTTTTTTAAAAGAGCCACAGAAGAGGCTCTAAGTAGTGGGAACCAGAGGAGAAAGGCCTCTCCATGATATCTGCTTGATTTCCAGTATCCCCTCTCTTACCACTCTTCAAGAAATCCTGCAGTCCTTGTCCTGAACTGGCAATAGCAAGAGTCTCATTAGCACATGCTAATAGCTGGCAAGGGCTTGCATTAGACTCTCTTCTGCAGAATATAGAGACAAGATGCAGACGGGCTTTGAGGCCCTTGGGACAACTTGGTGTTTTTACATTGCCTTTTGTTCCAAATTGGCTTCCAAAGTTGAAACCTCAATTGATTTATTTTTTTCAGACTAAAACATCCAAGTAGATCTTTTTAAAATGTCTAAACATAATGTTCTGTTTTGATCTTTAACTTGATGCAAAAAAAGTTTCTCTTCTACTTTGGATCCCACAGTGTCAGGGACTCCTGCTGCAGACAGCAGTGGGATGCTCACCCATAAAGTTGGTTTGTAGGGTGTCTCACGACATGGTGTCCAACATGCTCAGACACTATTGCTATCATGCTGCAAAAAAAAATGGGTGAAAATTAGTTTTATTTCGGAAAAGTGCTTTTTTTATGAACTGTAATGGCAAAAGTAAACAGCATGAATTTTTTCCTCAGCCTTCAGAATTTATGGGAATGAGATTTGTTTAAATTTTATTTGTGTGTTGAAGGAACAATGCCAACTTTAAAACTGACACGTTCGTTTCCTTATCTCAGTTCTGGTCTAACCATGGGATAGTAAGGTAAAAACAGTTTAACAATCCAGGTCACTTGTCTGAACTAGGATAAAAATAATCTAAGAAGATGATTCATATGTGTTTATAGCTGTTTTCACTTTCAGGTCACAGTTGGGTAATATATGTAGCAGCTATATTGCAGCAAAGAATGCACTGAACTTGCCATTCTTTCAAATAGGAAACACATTTCACTTGAGTCTGGATTGCGTGAATGCTTACTTTCTACTTTAAATGATAATTAGGTCACATTGGAAGTTGCTGTTGCTCTATAATTCACTCTGTACTTCATCCTGTATGGGTTCTGACAGGTCAACAGCTGAAATACTTTAAATGAGTTTCAGTCATTTCCACTGGAAATAAAAGAGCTCTGACCTGATTCTTATTTTGAGAACATTGCCAGCACTTGACAGATACTTAAATAGTAAATAATGACACCTACCCTGGTGTTGTAATAAATGTATTTGGGATGTTTAGGCCTAGATGGGAGGCTCCTGGCTCTTTAATATAATTAACTATTACACTATGATTGTCAGCAGGTATATCCCAGGTCTGAGGGAGAACCTCTGCAAAGTAAACTAAATTTAAGACACTGCTCTGAAATGGTGCAGCAGATACTTTGCTGAATTTGGGCCAGAGGTAGAGATAGTTGCCTTCTTCCCAGCATCACAGATGTCGTGCATCTTCCTTCTGGGAGCACCTTCCTATCTCTCCAGTTTGAACCACTACTCAGGTTTTGCTCAGGAATAATTCCCTATGTTCGGCAGGGGCTCAGGCTCTCATTGTCTGTTTGGCAGTTTGCTTTGGAGGTTTCTTTTTCTTTGACTGTCAGAAATACCTGCTAGACTACTGTAATTATGAAGATGAAAGATGTATTTAGATTGTTTTTCTTGCAAGTGACATTCTCTAAGTTGCTGTTACAATCATATGACCAGGTAGCTACTGCCAGACATATGCTGGGTATATACCAGCTGCTCGAAGATGTTAAAGATGGCACTTTTTTTTTCTTATGTCATGCTCACACTGTTACTATTTTCTAACAGATTGGTACAGAGGAACTCACTAGGAATTGTATTATTGGGCTAGCTTGGGGACATCCCAGTCTGTCCTGACTCAGCCCTTATTTGGATAAATAACATAAGTAACATTTGCCTTTTGTAGAAATTTGCAACACCAGAATTCAAGCAAGAATCTCTGTTGTTGGTTCCTATCTGCTTGTAAGGAGTTTGCATTTTATTTTGCTTTCACTGTCATGCAAATGTAATGGGAAACGTGTTGAGATACTGCAGAAAAAAAAAAAAAGAGAAGCATGATAGAGCAGCTACTTAACTAAGAAAATGGATGCATCATGCAAACAGAAAACATTGCTCTGGCCTAGCAAGGTACCACTTCTGAGCAGAGCTGTGGTACCTCACTGTGTCAGCTCTCTCAGCCTGCCTTTGTACTAAGCCTGCATTAATTTCAGCCTCCCTGATGGTCTATTTTCCAGCAAGAGTCATACCCTAAGGAGGTCTAAGCCAACAATTTATTTTGCACAGCAGTGGCTAAGTATGCATAGGCAGTTGGTTACTATCAGCCGTGGATGGGCAGTAACCTGCTAAGCTACAGCAGCACAAATACAGGCTTTTCAGACACTGACACATAGTAATCACACATCCAGTAAGTATGGGCAAAGTCTTACGGGGAAACTCAAAAGCTTTATCCTGTTTATCATAGGTCAGTTCTACGACAGTATGACAGATGGCTTTGTCACGTTGATAAAAACAGAAAATCCACCAGAAGAAACAAGGAAGGAGAGATGTCAGAGAAAAGAATTGCACATTCACTGAGATTAAAAAAGGTGAAAGGTACATACCTGAGAAGAAAAAAAAATGCTCTGATGCTGCCTGAAGTCTGGTTAGATCCCTTATGTCTGTATGAAATTCCACTGATCTCACTGGATCTCTGTGCACACTCCTCCATCCACACATAAGGAATTGGCTGACAGGACAGGGTTGGAAAATAATGTTGTTTAGGCTTTAAGTAACCTGTTGGAGGAAAGCCTTATAGAGGCTATAAAATATAACTGAGGGACATTAAGGAAACATTTAAGCTATTTTATTTTAGATTGAAAGAGAATTAATGGCAGTGAACAAAATGGACAGTGGCTGTATGCAATTACAGTATAAAAGAGGGGAATACCCTGCTTAATGAGAACAAAGAGAATTATTACCATGGGCTGTGAATCATTAAATTGTCTTACTAAAATATTTTTCACATCAAACTCTGCGTATTTCTGTGTCTCCATACAATTATAGTTGCAGATATAATTAATTGATAACCTGCACTGTACATAAGGTGTATATGTATATACAGTGATGTGATGGTAAAATCATATCATATGCTAGTTTCAGGAGTTAGATGTGATTTATCTTTGATAAAGTCAGAGGGCTGGGAGCCTGTAACTACAAAATGTACAAAACCAGAAATCCTCCTTGACCTTTGCAACTGAGAATGCGATGTACAGTCAAGGAGTAACCAGCCATACTAGAAACCTGAGTTCACATCATGAACTCTTCTTCAGACCCACTGTTTTCCCTGCACCCCTCTTTGCAACAATAGTCCAGCCAGACCCTCATTATTTTTTGAGTGAGCTTTTAGACATCTTTGCTAGAAGTTTGAATCCAAATTTGTGCTCCAGGCTACCTTCCTAATCACTGTTGAGGATTTGGCACCCAAGTATGAGAATTTAGCTAACCTAACACTAGTGCTGGCATCAGGCTGAGATGTCTAATCCTTCAGAGGTGCTGAGGGTGATGAGCATACACTCATTAATTTAGCTGTCAGATGTCTCTACCAGAGTCTCTGTACAGTATGTTCACAGTCACGTGTGTCTCTGTCTAGCTGTCCTAGCACTAGTGAGAACTAAAATTTAACACATCATACTGTTGAACCACAGTTTTATTGAGTCCATAGTATTAGCACCCTGGGACCATTTTGCAAGCTGACTGATTGTGAAATCTACTCTAAAATTGACAGCTATGAACTTGGGACCAAAGTTCTGCTTTCCGATGTGATTGTCTGGCTTCTGCTGACAACAGAGCAATTTCTGAAGCCATTGGGCATTCAGTGCAAGGAGACTCTTCCTGGACAGTAGCTGGATTTGCATGGTGATTTCCCTGCATTGGAACACCCATAAAAGTGGCTCTGAAGTCTACTGAAGTGCATAAATATGCTCTTCTCTGGCCTTACTTTTAATTCAGAGGACCTTGGAACTGCCTCAGCCAGTGGCAAAATGCTGCCTGTGGTACCAGCCCCTGTTTCAATTTTTAAAGGAACTAGGAGCATATCTTTTTCCATTTCTTTCTTGTTGGTGCTCTTCAGTATACAGCTTCCCTCAAAAATAATCTTGAACAATCTTTGAGAGTCCTCACACTTGCACTACACTTACTTAAAACCTTTTGATCTGCTTAGATACTCTCTTTTTCATTTTTTCTTCCTTTGTGGTATCACCTCTCAGAGAACCTCCTGGGGTTGTGATCTTTGCCTTTGCAGTCAGATCTCCATCTCTCCTTGCATATGTGGGTGAATTTCAGCAATATCACACACACACACACAAAGTCAGGAAGTCTTTCTAATAAGGACCTCCTGAGCCCAGCTTCATACACAATTGTGTACTGCAGCTCTTTCCAGAAGTTGTAGCTTTTCTGAAATCACTCTTTCTTTCAAGAAACATGCCTTTTTAAAAAACCGTGCAGGCACCTGAATTTCATAGCTGCCTGTTATACATGAAACCAAGACCTAGCCTAGCTATATCTTTTCTCAAGAAGTTTCTCAGGTCTTTGTGAAACACTGCTGGACTAGTAAATTTCCAGGCTTTGTGCTGGCTGGATGTAAAGGTTTCATAAAACACATCAGCAGCTATTTCATCCCAGAAGGAGCTGAGATACTGAAAGTTAAACACCATAATCTCCAGCAGGAACATTTACACCTTTCCTAAGTCTGCACATTTGGATTCTTTCTGCCTGAGATTTGTGGAAAAAATTTAGAAATTTGGGATACAGTTCAGTGTCTGTGACAATCTCTTGTCTGTGGAATCTGAAATTACATCTTAATGTTGCTATTTATTCATCTCCCAGAGTCATTGTCACTGATCTAGAGGAAAAATGCCATCCCATTCAAATGTTTTCATTTTCTATTTCTATTTTCCATTTTTTTCTAATAAAAGCTGAAGTCTGTAGTCTGCCAGTAAACATCCTAAAACAGAGCCAGCATTATAACTGATGTAATTTAGCATGTTCTCCATTTTTACCCCATATTTCATTCTTGGTTTCTTTACAAATTTGATTTTAATTCATAGTTGGAATCTTCCCACTAGTCTGCTTTGGAAGGGAAGATCAGCATTTTCTGCTGTCCACTGAGAGAACAGGCTTCCTAAGAGGAGGAAGACAGCTACACTTGTTGCATGATACTCAGTGTAGTCATCTGAAAATATGGAAGAGAAAAGCTTGATCTGAGAAAACAGTGTCTTGCAGTCACAGATTATCTTGTCATTTCTGCTTTCAGTGACTGCTGATATGAAGGTGTATCCTGAGTTCCCAGATTTATGTCTCCCAAGGCTCCCTTGTTGAAGCCATCAAAAGCTTAGTGTGGTAGGTCTAGCTCCTGATCAGTTTGCTATGTGGCAGGACATTTCCCTTGTATAAGCACTACAGATTCCTTCCAGGAATAGATGACAAAAATGGGAATTTCCTAAATGAGAACCACTATATGTTCTTAACCATCCACTGCACTGGGTGTGATTTGTGTAATGATTTCAGCAGCATAATTTCTGAGCTACCATAAAACATTTCCTGTAGATCAGACATCTGAGTCTTCCCATCAGTCATTCTTTTCTAAGGAAGTTACTTTCATAGAGCACTTCCAGCCAGAAAACTGTAAACTGTTACTACTTGCTGTGTCTGTACCAGGCTGTCTCATCCCCATTGTCCCCTTTGTACATTTCTCAGCTTCAGGCCATTGACCTGAAGTGCAAGCTACAGCATCTGGCCTGGGAACAGAATCACATGTTCATATAGCAGCACACAAATTGGCTCCAAAGCTGCCAGCTAAGCAGGTGTTGAATCAGGCTTCTTTTCTTAGGTATAGTTTAACTTGCTCTGAAGTCACCAGGCTGCAGCTGGAGGAGTGTTGGTGATCACAGCGATATATGAGTGATCCTTTTGACAGGAGCTGTTTGGACACTTGCTTCTCTCATTGCCTCCCCCCACAGAGGTGGAATGTCCCCTTCAGTAGGTGGATGAACATGCCACTTCAGGCTCTTCTAGGATCTAATAGAATAGACCTTCTAATAGAAGGTCCAGATCTGAATTTCAGCTCCTCTGTTCGTTCATTCATCAGTAATTTCCTACCTGCTGATTGCAATATGAGAATGATAAATAGAAGAATATTTCTTTTTTTTTTAACCCACCTTTCTGTTTCCTGCTCATTCTCTTACTCATCTGAGCCCTAAAACAATATTTAGCAGCATTTTAAATTCCACAGACATTGTGCAGCTTCCCTTTAATAACACAATAGCTTCTGACCATTTAATTAATGTAATGACTACACTGTGGTTTGGCTGGGTAATTACAGGGCATTTGTGGTTTATCATAACAGGGTTATTTCTCTCTCCTGGACTGCACTGCAGGTTACCCCTGGGGACCTCCTAAAGTTAATTACGAGCTAATCCACAGAAGCTTGCCAATTCACTATTGTTACATATTTGGACTCCTGAGGCCTACCCAGTTATTTTTATTCATACAGTACTGGACAAGCTACAAGGTTGTGCAGTTTATGGAAAGCTCACAGACTACTCAGAGAGCTCACTCAGTGCCCAGTCCCTAACTTACACACAGTGTCCCTTGTCCCCAATGTCATGGGACATTGCTCCCTCATGTCCCCTGGAGAAAGCCTAGGCCATGGTGCAGGTGCAAGTATTGCTCATCAGTACAATTTATTATTGATAGTCTCTTTCTGGTCCTCAGATGTTACTTCTCCACTTTGTTTCATGCCTTGGAGCATGCTATGTGACTCACATAGTCCTCTGGGGATCCAGTCATGTTTTGGGGGTCATAATGTATGCAATAGCTAAACATCTTAACAGCATTCCTAGGCAACCCGAAGTCCATGTGAGCACAGGCCCAGTTTTCACAGCCATTTGCAAAGCCCTTATCCTTCTTAATCATCCTATAAATCTACAACACAGTGAGACCCATCTTGCCTTGAATTGTTACTTCCATAAAGATATTTTAGTTTATGTTGTTTTGTCTGTTCATCTTTTAAAGGAGGTGAAACTTTAGAACATAATGTAGTCCCAAAGTCACGATGCATCAAGTCAGTCAGTTCTGTCCAACAATGAGAAAAAAATCCACCACAGAATTTGTGACTTAACAATAGGCAGTGGGTCAAGAGAGTACGTGCACTACTTGTAGCACCTAAATCCAACCGGGTTTTTCTTTCAGTCCACTTCAGCTGAATATCTTCCCTTGGGAGAAACCAGTGCAAGGTCCAAGCATCACCTGATGCCTCAGCAAGCTCTACTTTGAACAGCTGAGTAGCACCAATCTGGATGATTGGATCCAACCTGAATTCCGCACACATAAGCTGCAGATGAGACGAAGAGCATGAAATGAACATTTTTGTCATCTCTCATATATTTTCCCTTCTCCAGCTCTCCCATGTTTGCCACCTTTCTCTGTTGGACAGCCACTTTTATATGTATGGTAGTTTGGTGTTTGAACATTTACAAACTACTAGTCTGGTCTCCTTTGGGATCAGCACAGAAGAGCCCAGTTTAGCTTTCATGTACAAGGAGTAACATAAATACTGCAAAGTAATGCATTTAAGAGGCTAGTAGATACTGTTTCCTTAACACTAACAGCTGCTTAAGGAAGAATGGGTTCTATCTTAAGTCCAGCATTTCCAGAAAGGTTCAGAAGGTACAACTGGAACAAGATTTTCCAAAAAACTTGTCCCCAGTTCAGATATTTTGGGAAATCTCACTGTGGTTTGAGGTGCTCAGTCCTAGCTACTTGCCATGATCAAGGAACATGTTTAGAGTACAGACAGAGGTAAATGATATGAGAAAAATAATATGCCCATTTCCTCAGCCTAGAGCAACCATCTCAGAACTGTCTTACTGTAATTTGCATGCTAGCCTCTGCCTATATTGATTCCCTCTGCCACAAAGCTGGAATGCAATACACTTCCCTATTGCAACAACTCCTATTAGCATGGAGTGACTTGCCTTCTGGAGGAGCTGCGTAGACTAGCCTAGACCTCATGCTTCCCTATGTACAGTTAATGTCTGCAGAAGGGACTGTCATCTGATGGTTTCTGGGAATTCCCAGTAGCCGAGTGTGCCAGACAACCACTCTATTACTGACAACCTGCATGAGATGTAGGTTAATCAGATTGTTGCAGGACACAGTACAGGTGCAGCACATCACACGGAGCACCTTCTCCACTATCAGCAAATAGGACTCAAAGCTTTTGAAGATGTATTACTTTTCCTGATCAACCTCTTAAAAAGCAAAGGAGACCTCCTTCAAACATGGAATGCCATCGGAAATAGTTTTGCTTCAGACCAAAATAAATTTTTGTCTCTAGGAGAAATGTTGTTTTCTCAAACATGTTTGTTCCCGAGTGGAATATTGTTAATATACAATAGGCATGCACTGTATGGTATGCCAGGTTCATGAAGATGATACCCCTCTGCTGAATGCAGAAAATTACACTTTGAAGCAGTATTTTTTTTACTGGAGCTGGGCTCATCGTGTTAGCCTCTGGATTGTAACATGTTGAATAATTTTGAATAGTCTCTTCTTTACAGAAGAGGCAAACCTTCCAAAATCCAGAATACTATTAAAGTGTTTCCTCCTTCATTGTCCCAGCCCAGAAGGCAATACCTGCTTAATGCCCAGGCTGGGAGGAGCTCCTGAGCAGGGAAAGGAGAGAAGGCTCCCTTTTGGATATATTCAGTTACGGGTGAAACAGAAGCAACGCCTGTATCTACAACTGGCTGGCACATCACCTTGCATGCTTATTGTGCTGGAACAATTTTTCTGCATACAATCAAACAACTATTTTGCTATTACGGCCATTAGTGATAACAGAGGAGTAACTTAGGAAAAAAAATGATATGAGAATTTCAGTAGATCCTAGTATGCCTCCAGTAATTCCTCTGCTTTATGAAGCAAGTTGACTTGTCATCCAAAGGAATTTTCTGCTGGAAGTCAGAGTACAGCCTTGTCAATTTGCATATCAAAAAAGGGTTGAGTTTTTAAAATTCCACTGTGTGCCTGAACTGTCTTGTCAAAGTGACATTGAGGGGGGAAAGAATCAGTAGATGAGAGTGTGAAAAAGCTTGAAATGATGGTAAAGTGTTGAGTAGGTATGGACTTCAGATGCAGGAGTACAGGTTGGGGTATGGCTTCCTGTATGTGCAAAGCCACTGGTGGGTTTGCAGGCAGAGTCAGGCACATGCATTCTAGCTGCTGGATAGTTGCATGGTTTCTTTGCTGGTTAGGAAACTTGTGGCTAAGATCCAAAAAGCTAGCTGTCTATATCTGCTCTAGGGGGCTGGGGAGCAAAAAGAACCTGCAGTTCTAAGGTGAGGGAGGACAATGGGAAGGCTAAATTTCTTCAGGTCTTGCCTACCACCTCTGTTTGCATAGACATTTCTGAGTTTGCAAAAAACATGAGAATGTTCTAAATTGCATCCATTTGTAGCTGTAGATGTTACAGCAAATCCTAGATCAGGGAGCAAATGTGTCAGTGTAGGCTGTATGCTGCCATCAAACAGATCAATAGTGTAGATATATGGATGAAATGTAGTACATCTCTACATACATCTGTCACAATGTCAGGTGAAACAGCTTTCATAATGGTAGCATGCTTTAGGAAAAGGTCAAGTTTCAATGTGATAACCAGAAGTTTTATGACAAATGTAATGTGTCCAGTTCTCTGCTGCCCACCACATTGTATACATATTCCTGGAACTTGTACAAACTCACTGTGAAATGCATGGTAGAGTTTGCCATTCCTTTTGCACAGATGTGAGATGTAAAGCAGAGAGCAGCCAGGTTTTGAGGCCTTTAAATTACATAAAATTAAGAAAAAAAATCACCCCCCTGCCCCCCCCCCAAAAAAAAGAACCCAACATTAGCATTGATTTGAAGAGAAGAACCTGCTTTAGTTGAAAAGTGTT
This sequence comes from Cygnus atratus, assembly GCF_013377495.2. NCBI lineage: Eukaryota > Metazoa > Chordata > Aves > Anseriformes > Anatidae > Cygnus > Cygnus atratus. The sequence continues at coordinate 11,612,097 of NC_066375.1, forward strand.
TACATGTTCCATAACTGTTAGTGCTAATTTCCCCTACACACACACAGATTTTGAACAGAATTGCAAAAGAAAACCAGTATTTCTGTGCAGCAAAAAGCAGTTCTTTTGGAAAATATAGCAAATCAATTTGGACATCTCCAAGTTGAAAGTAATCTTGTCCATATGATGATTTGGAACAGGAGAACACACTTTAATGTACAATGATAAGTATGAAGATCTTTAGTATTTATGTGGGAAAAACTGTCTTTAGGTGAGGCCAGTACTGGGAAAAGTTTTGCAATTCAGAAATGAAAAGGACTTTTTCAGCAAAAATGTTGCCTGTGTTGGACAACAACATTGTTGATTCATTAGGCAAACTCAACTTTGCTTAGCACAATCTCTTCAAGATAAACTGCAATCTTATTTGTAATGAATTTGAATCTGAAAGCAGATGCTCCAATTTGTGCTCTTTTTTTTTCTTTTTTTTTTTTTGGCATGCTTGCTGTTTCTAAAAATGCAGAACCACAGCAGAAGTGAAATTTGGAAGATCACAGACTTGAGGGAAACTTCCAGTGCAATTTGCACTTTTAGATCTGCAAGGGATTCATTACCTTTGCCCAGGCAACTAATCACTTGCAGTATCAGTGGTACAACTGCAAATCTGTACTGCAAAGAACAGTACTTACACAATTTACATGATACCAGGAGATTTTACAGGCAACGCAGCCAGATGACATTGTGCATCTGAGACCAGACTTGAGGTCATGGGCAGAAGAATTGCGCTTGCAGGCCTGAGGGCCCTGTGCAAATGCCTACACATCTGTCTGCCACACACGCTTCTTTGGTGCACAAGCTCCCAGGCAGAGAGGCACGTGAAACCATGCAGGGCACATTCTGCCTGTAGAAAGCAAATGAATGGTTTTACCAGGTTCATGCAGTCGCTATGTGTTTTGGCCTGTCTGGAGTCAGGAGTTGTTTCAGAACAAGTGTACCTTTTTTTTTTTCTTTTTTTTTCTGCCTAAACTGTAAATTCCATATCAGGTACTAACAAACATGGCTCATCTCAAAAGAATTCATAATTAACTAAAAGAATTCATAATTAACTTCCACTGCAATTTGTTTGGGTCTTTCTTTACATAAGATATAAGCTCTCGTGGGAATTTAAAATGCTCTGAAGCATACACTGTGTTCTGTGTAACTGCTGCTGAGCCTACAGAAAAACTAACCTGCTGTAACTGCACAGTGTGTGTGTATGTATATTAGAGATCTCTGACAGACCTGTTTTTCTTTTTCTCTTTCTCTTCCTTGTCTTCTTTCTGCATTGGCAGAGCATCTTGGATTTGAATTAAAGGGTATGGAACAACCATTCATTTATTAATCAGAAGCCATTAAGAGCTGCCCATATTATATTTATGGCTTTAATGGGATGATTAAAAAATCAGCTGTTCTGTTCTTTTCCCTGGCGCCAAGATAGATGTTTGGATTAAAAAACAAAACAAAGTAAAGCACAAAGTCTAAATGTAAAACTATAAAAATGCATGTGTATTTTTAGCAGCACTTTTTTCTTTGTTTCAAGCAGCAGCCTGGTGTGTGTGGCGTGACTGGGATGTTACAATTGCCATACGTCTCCTCATTCTACATGCTTTTGTATACTTAACGGAAAGGCAGGAGTTCGTGACAATCCTAAAGGTTGCCAGCAGGCACTGCTTGGGAATGAACAGGTGTTCCAGGAATGGGAAGGCAAGTTTTAGGAAGATAAGGACTTCTATAGCATTGTCATTCTCAATGTGCTTTGGTCCACTGGATCCTAGGAAGCATCAGGATGGTTTTGCCATTCCTGCTCCCAAAGGCTGTCTGCTTCTTTCTGTGCTTGACTGGGAGGAAATTGTCCCTTGGAAGGTGACATGAGCTGAGTTATTTTAAAGAAAATGAGCCTGGGAAATCAGCAGTCTCCGATGAGAGGAGAGGGTGTTATGCTGAGCTTCATGATGGCAAGCTGAAGTGTGAAAAAACACTGCAGTAACTTACAAGCTCTTAAAAATATCCCCTTTGGGCAACTGCCTGCTCCTGCCCAGTTGCTTATAATCATATTTTTCGTCCTTTCTCCTTAGTCTGTTTTCAGAAATGTATCAGATATCTATAGAGTAAGCACCTGAGAAATCAAATCCTTGGGGCTAGGTTTCCCTTGAGTGCACAGGCTGAGTGCAGGAGGGGTTGGTCAGGTGAGAACAGAGAGGTTTGTCTTTATTGCTTGATTTAAAAACATTGGCCCAGCAATGCCATCCAGAGAGATCTTCACGTGAAGATACTTCAATTCAATTTGAAACATGTATGGGGACACCAGTCTTTCACTTCTGGATGTTAAATTCTCTTCTTGGGTCCCTGAGGTGGAGGGACATGCACTAACTGAATCTGGAGAAATTTGTGTCCGCTGGTTATTGCATATCTTACCCACTGGGTTTGGTATGTATCCCCAGCAGCTTGTTCCTGCTGTTGAAAATGAGTGCATTTCATGGTCAAGTGTTTCAGAGAAAGCGGTGCTGCTAATACTAATACACTTAAATAAACTTTAAAATTAAGGATTTTTGACATCCCTTTTTGTTGACTTTTGTCCTTTTCCTCATCCATTCTCAATGTCATCACAGAACCGCCACATATCCTGTTCCCAGTCTGCAGTCGTCTCTTCTCTGTCATTCGTCTTTCACTTTCATGTGTTGCTGTGACACCCGTGGCTGGACCGTGATTCTGTCAGCATTATGTGGCACAACATGGTTTGTTCACAGTGTTTGCTGCTGTAGAGTGACAATGCTACTGAAGAAGACATGGTGTTTGTAGAGCGTACAGACACAAATGGACCAGTCCTGCTCCAGGATCTTAACTTCTCAAACACAGAAGTGTAGAGTGCTTCCTCCTATTTTCTTTCTGTTTCTGGGAAGATGATTTTATGCAACATGAAGATACTCTGTTACCAAGCATCAACTTTAATAAGATGTTAGGAGCCAAGATAAATTACTATAAACAGGTTGTTTAATTTTTAGTTTTACAGTAGTGACTGATGCACAGCCTCTGACTTCAGTGTTTCACATAGCAGAGCTGTCAGCTTGTGATTCTGCATTTCTGATGAACTGAACCATTCCCCCTGTAATTCAGGTGGAAGTTCAAGAGAGTCAGACATGCCAGAGACAGGGTTCCATACTTATCATGATTACCTAAACAGAGGCTGGGATTTGAGCCTTGGGTGAAAAATTTGGTCATGTAGCTAATGAGGTAAAAAAAATTCATAATTTTGATGGCTTTGCTCTCTTTCTCCCTTTCCCTTCCATGATTCAAAGGAAATTCATACTTTAAACAAAAAACAAACAAACAAACAACAAAAAAAACACTCAAAAACAGTCTTTGTAGCAAAAATCATAACTTATGAATAATCCTTGAAAACAATTGGCTTCATGGATGGGTCTATGGTGAAAAAAGGCCTCCTTCCCACCCTTTTTTTGGTAAATCATGAAGAAATACAGCTGGGTAGCAGCAAAATTCTTGCCCAGCGCTGTCTCTAACCAGGACATGATCCTAGCTGATTCTGATAAAATCTCTAAATTTCCTGATGGAAGGAAATAGCTGTACAGCTGGAATCCAGACCCCAAAGCTGTACGAGAGCAAGAAAACTTGTCTGCCATGGTTGCTGATGCCTGGAATAGGGCATCTGTGCAGGGGAAATACACAGCTGAAGCAAATGTTTCACCCCACAGTGAGTTCCTTCCCCTAGCCAGCTCCACCTGGCTCCTTGTAGTAAAAAGCAAGGAGTACCAGGTCAGCCCCAAGCTCCCCTGCATGAGAAAGTCCCAGGCTACACAGGCTCTGGCTCTGAAGAGGTGCAGCTGGCTGGTAAAATTGATACAGCTCAATAACTTTCAGTCAAAGTGAGACACCTGACCTGCTGTTCCTGGCTTACAGTGGCTATAGAGCTGGAGTCTGGGAGAATCTCAGCTGCCTGCCTATCTTGTGCTTGGTGGGACTTTGCTTTTTCAGCAACTCCACCAGTGAGCGCTCTGAGAGCCTCTTGAAGCCAAAGGCCAGGGCACAAACAAGAGGGATGGAAATTTACTTCTTCAAACTGCAGCTTTGCAACAGAGGCATGAAGCAAGCACTACTGATGATGTTTTGCATCTTCATGTCAGGATGGTTATTCACAGCCTCTAGTTTAGCAATTCTTCATTCACAAGTTAAGAGCTAGACAGAGAAAAACACTTCTCCCAGCACTTTTTTCTTCCAAAAAATCATTTTCCTTTCTAAAAAGGCAAGCTGAGATTAGTCTAAATATTCAGTTATCTAGAATGTTTTGTTACTTCCACCTTGTTTCTTTTTGTTGGAGTCTAGTCCTGGGGGTCAATGCTGGTACCTAAAATCAGACACATTTCTTTTCTGGTTGTGTATTTCATTGGTTTGGTAGCACTGGGAATATCTTATAGTCCATTGAAAGTATTTAGTGTAGCCTGGTGAAACACACTGAGCATAGCAACCATGGCATGAGGTTTATTGCCTGATCTATATTAAAAAATATTTCAATGAATATTAAAGAAGACACAAACCCCAATGGCTTTACAATTAACTCACAGTATGGGGTCACAAGCACATTGGTCATAGATGCTGAAATACAAGTCTCATGGCAGCTGTGGACTGAATCCTTCTCTCAGTCATTCAGATGGAGAATCAAATGGCCTTTGCTGATCTCAGTGGAGATAGGTGGATGTTGCTGAGAAGAGCATCTGCCCTGGCATAGCCATAGAGGAAGAGGGGTCCTTGATATACAATTGCTGCCTAGGTGTAGTTCAGTAACACTGCAGGTGACATCCTACCATTTTCTTGGAGCTTTGACTTATTTGAATGAACTACCTGACTTCCAGCATGGTCTGGGTTTTGATGCAAGTGACTGATTTTTCTGGTTTGAATGGCAGTCCATGACAAATGGTAATACCTGGGAGAAGCAGCAGCATGCTGCTTGAATTTTGTGTGTGCATCTGAGTTACCTGGTGCAATGGAATTAATCACTTCCTAGGGTCTCATTAAAAAGCCATAACTGTAATTGGTTACTGTATTTTAATTACCCCACTCCCTTTCCTTTGTCTAATGCACTATCACTTTTCCATCTTCATTCTGCTTTTTGAGTGTTTTAGGATGTCCCTTCCAGCACCTACATGCTTTGGGGCCTGTTGCTTGGTGGTTTCTAATGCATTGCTGAGCTCCAGGGCATGCAGCCGCTGCAAGGAAAAGGCATTCTGAGTCCATCAGAGCAGAGGGCCTGTGATGAGAACATCACAGGGCTATGTGTGTACGTGGTGAGTGGGGGATGCTTGGGGTCTTCCTTGTTAGACTACTAAGTTGCCAAGAAGGGGGGATCTGCTGGAAGGGAAAGTAGACTCATGGGGCTTTTTGAGATTAGTCACCAAGTTATTCTGCGGGAAAAGAAGAGAAAGCAAGAAGCGTGCTTGAGTGCAGAAGGGGTGAGCTACTGAGCAAGAGAGGGCGAAGGTACAGAGAGACAAAAGGACTGAAGATCTCTTGAGGGGTGAGTAAGATTGGGCCAGCCTGTCTCAGCTTTGGGCAGCTATCAGAGATGGGCAGTGGATTGGTAGGAGGTCTGACTGAGCCCTGCTCTCCATCTTGCCCTCACGCAGTGCTGGTTCCTGTGCAGCCAGATGCATCCGTGGTGCCAGAGCCTGTTTATAACTGGTTTCTTTCTCTCCATTTGCAGAAGCAGAAGAGCTCTATCAGAAGAGAGTTTTAACCATCACGGGAATCTGTGTTGCCTTGCTTGTTGTGGGCATCGTCTGTGTGGTAGCTTACTGTAAAACCAAGTGAGTATATGTGGTTAACAGACAAAAAGTGGTGAGAGGTTACTGAGCAGTTGAGTTCGTGCTTCACACTTTTGTGCTGTTCACCCAAATGCTATTTTTGAAGAGGTGCTGTGCTGTGGTATTCCCAGCGAGGTCTCGTGAAGAAGGCCAATAAAGCCATCTATCATTCTGTGCCTGAGCAGGAAGTTTTCCTGGGACTTATTCCTTGTCCCCTGATTCAGCATCACATTGTGAAGCCAGGTGATGGCATGTGACTGGGAGAAGTTGTTCCCTGAGCCAACAGCTTATCACCTGACAGCTGAAAAATGCTGGGCTGTGGCCCAGGAGCTGTGGTCTCAGTTGTTTACATTTCAGGATCTTTTAAAGCAATAATGACTGAGCAAGAGACTTGGGAACCTCTTCAATGGTCAGCCTTCCCTGCCTGGACAGCACCTGTTTCCCCACCTGCACCTTGAGTGGGTTTGGGTTGCCTTTCTATTCCCCCAGGAGACAGGGAGACTTGTGAAGTGAATGTCCTCCCAGAGACATGAGGAGGCTGTCCCACATTGTGCTTAATGCAGAACAGTTCAAGTGCCTCACCACCAAGGCCAAGCCAGGACTGGCTTCCCCTTTCCCTTCTCCCCACTTTTCTCTTCTGCTCCCAGTCCCATGCTTCCTCTGCCTCCACTGCATTGTGCTGGGCCTTGTTTTGCGACAAGGAGACTGTGGACCCCCCTTCCTGAAGCAGCTATAGTGGCAAACATTCACATTTCTTTGGAAAAGCGGCAAAGGTGGCTAATTTTGAATATTTGCAGCTTTCCACAAATACCACTGAAATATCAAGTGTGTCCAAGAGGTGAATCAATACCTGGTTGTTGCCTCCTTTATCATCTGCTTCCTCCAGAAAAACCTGGAGGCAGAGGACCCCATAAGATAAACCCTCCTAATAGATTTTTTCCTTTCCTTTTTAAAGGAAACAAAGAAAACAGATGCATAATCATTTACGACAGAATATGTGCCCTGCCCATCAGAACAGGAGCCTTGCGAATGGGCCAAGCCATCCACGTTTGGATCCTGAGGAAATCCAAATGGCTGATGTAAGACCTTTTTCTCATTCTCCCTGCATGTTACTGAGTGGGCACGTTTTCTGTCAGGGGTTTGATGTGGATTTGTATGCTTACACACCTGTGTGCCTTTGCATGAGGAGCAAAATACTAAGAAAATTGAATGAGAAGATGAGGTTCTGCACAGAAACATTTCCCAAAACAAAATCTGGAGGGAAATGTGAATTTACTTAGAAGCACCAAAGGTGAGATTAGGGCACTCAGGACAGGCTTGTTTTGATGAATCAAGTGTGATCCTGTTTTCTTCTCTGTGAGATGTTCCCAATGTTTCCCGTTTATTAAGCTGTCCTAGTGAGCCTCATTTTGCAGCGTGACAAATGGGAACAGCACAGTGGGGGTTGGAGCAACCATAGTGACTGTGTTGCACATCATGGAGGTCTGGTCAACACCACATATGTCTACCTGCCTGTACTAGTTGCTTCCTGTGCAAGGTGACACAACCTGGTGGGGTGCCAGTGTGTCACTTTAGTGACAACCATCTAAGAATTTAGGGCCAGATACAGAAAAGCAGCTCGGCCACTCTTCTAACATCAGTCATAGGAGAATCCCATTGAGCTGTGTGTTCTCACTGTCAACATGCTTAAGTGCCTTGCTGAAGTAGGCCATTGAAAGGGATCAGAAAAAGGGAGAGAGGAGGCAGATCCAAAACAAAAGTACTTCCCTGGGCCAGAAAATTTGCAGTTTCTCACATTCTGAGCATTTGCTTTGGAAATTTCCTTTTGCCGTCCCTTAACCTTCTCTTTGTGCAAAGGTTCATGTGCACTGATCCCTGATGGAAGTCATAGAATCACAGAATGGTTTGGGTTGGAAGGGACCTTAAAGACCAGCTAGTTCGAACCCCTCTGCCACGGGAAGGGACACCTTCCACTAGATCAGGTTCCTCAAAGCCTCATCCAGCCTAGTCTTGAACACTTCCAGGGATGGGGCATCCACAACCTCTCTGGGCAACCTGTTCCAGTGCCTCACCACCCTCACAGTGAAAAACTTCTTCCTTATATCTAATCTGAATCTACACGCTTTCGGTTTAAAACTATTAAGCTTTGTCCTATCACTAAATGCCCTTGTACAATGAGTATTCTGAGTCAGTTACAAGCTCTGCTGGGTTACCTTTGGGATGCTAAAATTTAACTAGGTGTAAAGCCAGCACTGAAAGAGGAGGTAAAGAAAATTTTAAAGAATCATAGCCATCTGAACCTGAAATGCTGACTCCCCCAGAGAGCTTTGTCTCTCTGTGAAAAGCATGGTTGACCATGCTTACTTTTAGGTGGAGGAATGTTTCAGTATAAATATTAGGATTACACCTAGTGTTTCAATAGGCTTATGCTTCTGACAGATCTCATATGGTTGCCTTGTTTTTGGTACTCTATCTGATGCATAACTCCCTGCAAGAAGAGGTGGATTTCTGCTCAGTAGCATCAGATATAAAGTGCTGCCACAGCTGTCTGGGGAACCCCTTGGATCTTCATACTTCTCTGTAGTCCCTGTGCCAGGGCTCTTTTCCAGCATTCAAAGTGCAGAGGCAGAGAGGGGCCACTGCATGGCACTTTCCAGCCTCCTTGTCTCCTTCTGTGGGGTATGGAGCTGCGGTACTCAGTCCTCATGTGGTTTCAGCAGAAATAATGCAGCCAGCAGAATTTGGCTGTGGCAGTGCTGACAAGCTACTGGCTGATCTTTGTGATTCTTTGTATTTTACAGTATATTTCTAAGAATGTTTCTGCCACCGAACATGTGATCCGTAGAGAAACAGAGACAACCTTTTCAGGAAGTCACTCCTGCTCCCCATCACATCACTGCTCCACAGCCACTCCAACGTCCAGCCAGAGGTGATGTATACTGTTTCCCCCTGAACTCTTACTGCTTGCCTTAGGATTCTGTGAGATACAAAGCCAGTAAAAGATTCTTCTTTCATCTTTCTGTTTTAAGTTGATGTTTGGCATTACAGTGTCATACAGGCCATTACCAACACTTGCAGATCTTTACTAGCACAGCTGGTTAGTGAGAGGTGTGGAAAGGTGTGATGCTGCAGGTCAATTGCGGCAAAGGACCCAACAGGAACCTACTGCACTGACAGAGGTGGAAATCAGGAGGATATGAAGTTGTGCTTTCATGCCTTGCACAGACTCAAACTAGAGCATGCACCTAGGGAAGCTTTTCCAAGTTGTTCTTGCAACCACACAGCACACCTGCATTAATTCATTAAGCATCCAATGGTTACTTCATGCTTGATATATTTGCCTTCTGTAAGGTAAGCTATGACAAACATCACAAAATATTTTGCCTAGTCTGCAAAGTTAGGGTCTGATTTTGGGAATCAAGTTTTTCATCAGAAGAACATATTTTTTCACATTTCAAAATAGCCATCAAGGGGGAAGAATAGCATAGCTCAGAGGCTGAATTTCTCACTGGTCTTAAGAGCATTTATATTGCAGATGGAGCTTCTCCATTATTATGGTGTCCAGGAAAGTCATTCAAATGCTCTAGAGAAAGTCCTGCACTGTTTTGAGTTTGGGCATTCAGGTCTTCCATCTCATGTGATGAAAGCTCATTGAGTTCTTACAGTAAGTGACAGTGTTTCCCTATGAGAATGCATGCCTTTGAAAAGTAACTGTAGGGTGCAGGGGATCCATATTTACCTTCTGTCAATGACACATAGATCACATGCATTGACTTTATAAGCAAAAGATATCCTGGCTTATTTACTTCATTAGACTGGGTGTTCGTATCCATTTGTCCAGGAAGCAGTGAATCCTTTCAGGTAAAGCTTGAAGATGCATTCTGGCAGATTTCTTCAGGGTTCAGGCATTCATTAGGGAGGAGCACTCAGTGTACAATGCAGCAGATCAACTTCAGATATCATACATAGGTTTTCAGGAAGATTCCTCCCCAGACTCCATTGGTTCAACCTCCAGTAAGTAGAGAGGGAGACAAGAAAGATTTGCTGGGCTGGAAATGACTACTTTTAGCCAGGGAAATCCTCCCCTCAGTGAGCAGATGGAGTGTTTTCCAGATTTTTTGAATTTTTATGCTGCCGCCAAATCCTGGCTAGGTTTGTGCAGGCTTGAGCAAGGTGCACAGAGACTCCTGTGCCTGCAGAGCTGCACCTTGCTGGCCTTCAAGGCTCACTTCAAAGTCCTTGGATCTCAGGGCCATCTCTGAGTACCTCCTGAAGTTGCAAAGTTGTGTCTGGAGGGCAGCATTAATATATGACAGGTGTGGGGAGATACCTACTTGCATAGCCTCTGGTTCTGGCTACCTGCCATATAATTTTCCTGAGTCAAGTGCAGCAAGCAGGTGTCTCTTGAAGTCATGCCAGAGGCAAGCTGCTAGCATAATATGGTTCCATTTTACTTTATCAGCACCTCTAATGAGGATGCTGTTTGAAGTTATAAATCAGTGCCTTGGTTGCAACTGAACATGTGCCTGGAGCTATTAATAATTAACAAGTTCTTTGGAAGTCTTAATGAGGCCTCTGTAAACCCCCACCCAAAATACTCTGCCACCACAGCTCCATCTGGTGCAGTTTGGGAGCTCAGAGCTCTTGCTCCAATGGATCGCATATTTGTGCCATGGAGAGCAGTCAGCCCGGTGTGGGTGGACCCTCGGTGTGTGCAGGACCCCATGCTTCCCTGGTGCATGCTTGTGGGATGTCATCTCTGCACCAAGCCAAGGGCAGGGGGAGTTCCAAGCTGACCGAGGACTGTCCAGCATAGCTGGTAGCTTTAGTCTAGCTCCTTGAATGTATTTTGCTGCCAAAACCTTTTTTAAATTAGTAGAAGTGCTTTTCTCTGTTGGCCATGAATTAATTCTGAGTCTTTTTTTCTGACTCCATTCCGGTAGCATTTGTGAAGGGGTTGTTTCTTGGCAATGTGTGAAGATGGCACAAGTGAAGATCCTTTGCAGACTTGCCTTGGCACAGCCAGTGCATTGCTCTGCACCAAAACACTTCGCGATTACAAAGCAGAAATGCCCAGGCCTCCCTGCAGAGGCTGTCCCATCCTATTCCCACTGTCAGGAGGTGGTGTGTTAAATACCCAGTATGCGCTGCATTGCCCTTCTTTATCCTCTAATCAAACCTCTAAGAAACAGTGAAGCAAATCAAAACTGGGCCTCTCTGGCCAGATGTATTTTCATGAGAGACAGAAACGGGATGTCAGTGCAGAGCAGAGTGTGATCTGTGGCTGCATGTGGCATTTTGGAGAAGATGTTCGCAGGGATTCCTTGCTCACTGTCCATGTGGACTTTGATCCACAGACATGAAAGCCACACCTGGAGCCTGGAGCGGACGGAGAGCCTGACTTCAGATTCCCAGTCTGGGATAATGCTGTCTTCGGTGGGAACCAGTAAATGCAACAGCCCTGCATGTGTGGAGGCGCGGGCCCGCCGCGGGGCTGCCTTCTGCATTGAGGACTCACGGCGGCCCATGATGCAGTATCGCGACTCAGTGGATTCACTGCGGGACTCGCCGCACAGTGAGAGGTCAGACTCCCCTGCTTCGTGCCTCCTGGGCATGGCAGAGCCCAGCCATGCCCCTCTCTGCTGGATGCAAATCCATTCACTTCCACCCTGGCCTAGAGTAGCAGTCCCATGGTAGTCCAGGAGAAACTCCAGCTCTGGTCCTGACCAGAGGAAACCACGTCCCCAAGAGGTCACTCTGGTAGCAGCAACAAACATTGTGCCTTGTCAGTTGTTCCTTGCTCACCTGGAGGCAACACAGGTTTGGAGCACAAGTTTGAGAGCAGCTGAAAATATCTGGCTGCAATCAGCAACAGATGAATAAAAACTGTCAGAGATAATGGATGATGAGCACACCCCAGACCTCCCTGCAGAGAAGCAGGGCAGATTTGTGGGGCAGCAGCTCAAGCAGGGGCTGGCTCCCAGGTACTTGGGATAAGTCCTCAGTGTGCCTGTGGATGGAATGGAGAGCAGACGTGCTGCATGTGGGCACAGCCTTGGGATGGGGCTCTGTATGACCCAGCTCTCTGGGGAAGATGACTGCAGAGATGGGAAATCATCAGCTAGTGACAGAGAGTTGTCCTCTTCCTGTGTCTGGTTCCTCATGGTGCTGAAGCACATCTCCACACTTGCTGCAGCCCTTCATGAGTCACCGTGGATGACCCAGGTGGCCACCCAACCTCTTTCGGGCACTTACCCCTCAGGGCAGTGGGACTTGTCCAAAGAAGGCAAGTTGCTCACTTGTTTCTGATCCCAGTCCATTCAGACAGGCTGCTGGGAGGTGCTGCAAGATTTGCAGTGGTGCAGGGTGAGAATTGCCCTGTCCCAGATAAAGTTCAGTCCCAACAGTCATGCAGGACTGGTCCTGAGCCCCATCCTGCAGCAAGGGAAGCACATCCAGCTCAGCTGGCATGAAGGCTCCCTGGGAGCCACATCTCAGCTGCCAAGTGCTGGGCTCTGCGGTGAGCTCCTTGCACGGTGGAGGAGCAAGGGTGCACACTGAGCAACTCCCTCAGGAAAGCTGGTCTTGGGGACCACAGTGCATTGGTGCCCAAGCACCCACCAAAGCCGGCACCTCATCCTCCCTCAGGCACTGCAATGCAAGGTCCCTCCACCCCCTTCTCCAGGAGATGCAGTGCTCCAGAACCAGGCACATCAGGGGTCCCTCATATCTGTGCCGGGTGTCCAGCAGAGTGCAGCCACAGCTGGCAGGTTTTGGGGTGCTCCATGTCCAAACAGAGGTGTTGTTTCTTCCAGGTACGTGTCAGCCCTGACCACACCAGCACGCCTGTCGCCTGTCGATTTCCACTACTCGATGGCCACGCAGGTGCCCACCTTTGAGATCACCTCCCCCAACTCCGCACACGCTGTCTCCCTGCCCCCGGCAGCCCCCATCAGCTTCCGCGTGGAGGAACAGCAGCCCCTCCTGCGGCGGTACCAGCTTCCCTTCCAGGACACGCAGAGGTATGACAGCTACTACCAAAGGAAGACCTACCTAAATGACAGCATGGGGAGCCTGCCCTCCAGCCCCTTCCGCATCACGGAGGATGACGAGTATGAGACGACACAGGAGTATGTCACAGCACTAGAACAGCCAAAGAAAACAGCCAGCAGCAACAAGCGTTGGAAAAAGTCCAAACTGAATGGGCACGTACCCCACAGAGCCAGAGCGGTCCGGGACTCCTTCTCCTTGAGCAGCGCCTCTTACAGTGAGTCTGACGAGGAGCTGGTGGCTGAGAGCACCCCCTTCCTAAGCACTCAGAACAATGAGACGATGAACACAGAGTCGCCTCCGCTCCACCGGCCAGGTGACAGCCGGACTTACCATTCCTACAGCAGGCACAGCGCTCACGGGGAGAGTGGGCGCAGCAGCCTGGCACACACAACGCCCAAACAAGACCCCGATCCTCTCTAGGCGCCTCGCAGACGTACCCGCATGGAGGAGGCGGAGGAGGGAGGCAAAACAAAAATGAGACAAAAATAAATATTTTTATTTTATATAAAAGAGGAAAAAATATAACAAATAAAATGTTTTATTTTCATTTTAGCAAAGTTGTCTTATAATAGCTAACAGCAATGACTTTTTTATAGGGAATCTCTATTTATATGTAATGTCTTGATTTTCAGCTTCCAAGAAAAAAAATAAAAATAAAAAAAAAAGAAGAAATGGAAACAAACAATAAAGTTAAAAAAAAAAAAGGTGGGCCAATTTTTGACTACTTAAAAATAGAAAATAAAACTATCGTGGTGCCTTTTGCTGTATGCTAGTGCTGGGATTCATGCCGAGGATTCTGTTTCAGTAGCGTTTTTAAGATCACAGATTTTTATTTGGGAGACAACCTGTCACAAGGGCACTCTTCCATCAGAAGAAAACAGCCTCACCACTTTGCCCTGTACCCTGCTATTAATGATCTTGTTCTATCATTTTAACACACATCAAGGACATGAATGGGAACATTTCCATTATCATGTCTAATGGGGATCTCTGTTGCCCCGTAAAATACTTGTATTTTTGCTTAAATCAGGAGAAAAAGAAACTGAGCAGCACCATACTGAAATGCAGAAATAATGTTTCTTTTGCCACACAGATAGGAAGAGAAAATGAAATGCAGCAGCAGCCCTTACAACATAGCTCTCAACCTTTGGCCGTTTCACATGTGTCTGAAATTGGGTTGGCACAGGTTTGTAGTCCAATAAGTAAGACATTTGTAGGAATGTGGTGAAATAAAACCCTGTTACATACGGTTGAATACAGTCACTGAAGCCAGCCCTGACAGGCTGGTGGCACTGCACAGTGGTCCTGGCAGGGCAGAGCCGTACCGGACCTGGTGCCATGCTGGCTGTGGCGTCCCCTTGACCAAGCACACAGTGGCCATGGTGTGGCGTTTGCCATGGTGCTGTGTGGGCTGCAGTGTCCTGCGCACCATGCTTGCCACCGAGGACGCCCAGAAGGTGCAGCATGGCTGCGGCTGCCCCAGGCGCGGTGCCAGACAGCCGCTGGCTGTGCTGCCCTGGTGTCTGAGTGCTCCGGCCCCGCGCGTAGCCCCTTGCGTTGGCTGGGAAGCACAGCGGGCACCACATGCGGCAGCCCAACGAGCGGATTCCTCTGTAGCGCCGTGCCATGTATTGTAAAGACAGTTGTTACTGTAATGTCTTGCCATCGATGACGGACATCGTGTTTCCAAACCCGGAGCAGCTCTGGCCATTGGCTCTGTGGCGCAAAGAGACAGTCCTGCGTTTCCAGGCGGCAGAGCATCCTGGTGGAAGTGCCCCTCTCTCCTCAGTTCTCTGCAGCAAACCTGTTTACATTGTAGCCTGACTTTTTTTCTTTTTATATTTTTACTTCTGCATGTCCTTTGCATTTCAGATACTGTAGATTGGATGCATGGTGAAGCTGTGACTGAGAAGATAATACAACAATTGACAGTGTATTTCATTTAACTTTTAGCAATAAAGTAACTAAACCCTCTATTCCTCACCCATGATGGGGTCAGATAGAAAACTCTGCTAATTTGTCATAAGATGATTGTCAAAGTTTGCTCTGGATTGTCTGAATGTCAGAACTCTCGACTGTTTAACACTTGAACATTTTTTATATTATAAATAAAATAAGAAATAACAAACTGTGGGCAGCATTGATCTAAGGCAATTTGGGGGGCAATGGGTAGGCTGTGACAAGTGCCATACATATCACAGACTGGGTTCCCAGAGCCACCCTGCTTCCCTGCCTGGTTCTCCCCAGTGTCTGTGAGCCGGTGAGCTCTGTTCCTGGAGAAGTCCACCTGATGCTGGCATAAAGTTGTCCCCTCAGCAACATCTGCAGTACAGGAAGGCTGCAGCTCTGGGGCCTCCTACTGCTGCACTCTGGGCAGCTGTGCGGCACAATGGTGTGGCTGAACCATGGGGGGGGGGGGGTGCTCAGGGCAGCTGCTCCACACCAGGGCATCACCATCACTGCCTGCTCAGTCCCATGCAGGGAGATGTTTTACTGCGCCGTGGTTTGCAGGGACTTGTGACACTCTACATCTAGAGACATCACTAACTCCGAGCCATGGCAGCCTCGTGATTTCTTGTGGTGATTTCTTGTTCCATGTGCCCCTGGTTTCCCATAATTTTGTTCTGTATTTGGTGGCAGCTACACTACTTTAATTTTCTCTCAAATTGCCTCTGAAGGAAGCTTGTATCTATCTATCTCCTTTTTCCCCGTCTGGTCTATTTTTAAAGCCCTCATCTCCAGCTATGTGTATTGCTAGGATTTAGCCATGAATATTTTAGAGCAATTTTCACAGGTGGGGGGAGCCACTGACACCTCATGCCATCTCTGCCCGGCATGTAAGATGATGCCACCCTTCCCAGAGGGGCTGGAATCACTTTGTGGACGCAAATGGGGTGATGCAAACAGGAGAGGAATGTCAGGCCCTAGCTTTGGGATTGCAAAACTTCCTGACAAAGCTGTCAGCAGTTTTGCCCCATTGCCTGTCAAATGGGCACTGCCTGCACCTGAGTGCTCACATCTACATTGCGGCATTGGCCCTGATCCTGTCAGGGGCTTAGGGGAACCGCTGGCCATGTCGCATGGTCTCTGCGGCTGCTCCTCCTCACAGGATGCATGGTGCAGTGGGAAGACTTCAACTCTTGGCTGCGTGGCTGCAGCGCGTGACAGCAGCCTTGGTGTGCACACCACCTCCGGGCCAAGGACTGCACAGGCTGCCAGGCGGGGGCTGGCTCGGCTCTTCTCTTCCAGCATGGTGTGGAAGAAAGTGCATTTGGGTACCTGCAGGAGGAGAAAAGGATGTGTCTGTTTAATTCCTCTAAGCTGCTGCCCTCTCATAGCAGCAGCTGAGTACTTCTCCTCCAGGCAGGGAAAGAGGGAGAAAACAAACAAAAACAAATAAAAACAAAACAACAAACAAACAAAAAGCACTTTTTGCCTGGTCATACACTGAGATGGAAGGTTGGTTTAACAAGGCATTTTGGGGTATTCTTAGTGCCCTCTTGTAGGCCACCACATCTGCAAAGGCATATGCACCCAGACGACCCCTTGTATATCAGGACAAACTGTGTTGGTTGTCACTAAGTGCAGGTTTAACTCCTTTGGCTATCTTGCCAAGGGCTCTTTAACCCAGGCTGCCACATCCACTGGGTGGAGACCCTCATGACTCTGAGGCCCCTTCCTGGTGCACAGAGAAGACTTTGCAAGATTCCGCTCTTTCCTGCAACTTAGTCCTGTCCAAGGATGACAGAGTGGTACCTTCAACACGGGGAAAAAAGATGCTCTTTTTGGCTTTCTCAGACAAATTAGAGCTTAGATTCTACTGCCTGTGGGAAGAGTTAGTCAGAAAGGACAGGCTGAGGCACAAGATATTACCAGGGATTTTGGACAGCAAAAGCTGGGCCTGACTTTCACCTGGGCTTCCACTGAGTGAGTGAGTGGGCATCTCCAGAACCAGATGCTTCATGTGAGAAGCAGTATCCTGAAGGCCCCCAGTGTAAGGGATGCCTGCACCAACACCCAACACTGCAAAGCACATGGCACATTGGAGAAACAGCTACAACACCCAATGAAGGCAAAGGCTCCTCTGAGAACAGTTCCCAGAACATCTCCAGCCACCAGTGCAGATGTTGACATCTTTCTCCTCCCATAAACCTACAGGCTGTACATGGACTGACAGATCTGAGGTGCACCAGATGAAAGGAAATGTTACCTGAACATGTCAGTAAAGCAGCCCATCTGTCTCACCTGCTTTACCGGCAAGCCATCCATCCAAAGATTAGGCAGGCAAGTGCTTTCAGTAGGCTAGGTGTGCTGGCACCCTACTCATGGAAAGGCATTGCTACTTTCTGGTGCTGGCCAGAGTCCTGGCTTTCTCTTTGCAGGAGCTTATGGAGATCTGTGTGAACATGGTCATGCAGGGCTGTGAAGCCTAGGACCAATCCAGCACACAGTGGAACCATATTTCAGACCAATTCTCTTTACCAACAGATTCAGCTTTATTGTTATTCTTTTTTACATGACTCTTAGTGCATCATTTCAAATAAGCTATCAAACTGTACAAAGAAACAGAGATAAAAGAAGAGGTGACAAAATTGGATGGAGGTTTTTAGTAGTATGAACCATCATGGAAAACAGTAGTCAATAGTCTCTCAGACTTTGAAGGTCCAAATAAATCTTCTTTGTTTAAAAAATGCTGCAAAATATAAACAATAAATGACTGTAGTTAGCAGCTACAAGATCCTTCAAAACTGGAACTTGATTACTCTGAATGCACCTAAAGGAAAGAAAAGCAATCTGGGATAAAGAACCAAACCAAATAGCAAAATAAATAAATAAAGTGCGGGAGGACAGTTGTGGCATTGAAATGCAGTGGAATCGCTTCTAGTACAACGGTAAATCATTGGACCACAGACAGCAGAAAGGAACAGAAACACAATTCCCTCTTTAAAAGAGTACAGCATACAAATCGCAAAATGGAGGAACTACAACACTGATGGGCAGTTAGAATTGCTCCTGCACACAAAGGTTCAGCTGGATCTGAAGCACATTTCCAACTGCGCCTCGAACCCAAAGTGGCAGATTCCATGGATGCTAAATAAACAGCCATTTAGCTAGTTTTTCTCAATGAACAGGAACAGGAGTGTGATGTTTCACAGCAAAGCCAGGTGGGCTTTCCATTCAAGTACAAAAAGGAAAAAAAAAAAGAAACATAGGCTACTGCATTTTTGAAAATGTCCTGTTCAGACCCTCCATGGTCCCTAGTGTCTTCTCCAGGCAGCTTACCTTCTCTTGCACACTGAGGTTAAAATCCCGTATTAAGTTTTCCTTATATATATATATTTATTTATATATATTCATATGTATATATATTTATATATATATAAAAAGGATAAGGTGACAGAGGGCACTTCAGGCCTTTACTGCCACGGGCAGATGACAGTCCCACACACTGTGCTGAAGACGCCTCTCACTCAGTTGGTGACTAGCTCATGAAACGTGTCCTATCGTGACGTGCCAGACAGCACTCCTCTCATGTGAGGGATGTGCTCCCTGCTGCTCTGTGCCTTTCTCTGAGAGCACTGGTGGTGACGCAGACACTGTTGTCCCGGCTGAGTTTCTTGCACTTCTGGGAACTGTGGATGTGAACCAGTGGAAACTCCAGGGAGAGAAGGAGGAAGGAGGAGAAGATAGGGCTGGTGGAACAGAGCAACCTGGCACCTGGAGAATGAGCATATCCCTTTATTGTGCAGGCTGCGGTAGAAGGGAAAGAAAAGCCACTGGTGCTGTTGGGGAAAAGAAGAGATGGAGTGTCCATGATGCTGAAATGCCAGAGCACTGCCAAGGAGTGTCAACTAAAGCTTCTTTGACTTCTTTCACTAGAGCAGTCACCGTGTCATACACGTCTACGGTTTTGTTTGTATAATTTCCTAGGTAAAATTGTGCTCATTGATCTAGTTCAGGAGCGCAAAGCATCACCAGTTCATTTCACCCATGCACACATTCCTTGTTAAGTGTTCTGCTCTATTATGTCCTTTTCCACCTTACAGGTGACAGACACATGCCCTTGGCTCAAGGAAGGGCTTGAATGTGTCTTCCGCAAAGCAATGTCATCAGCTTCCACCTTAAAGAAACTGGTTTCAATTCTCTCCAGGTCATCTGTCCCAACTTTTATTTTCATGCACAGCAGATTGATGTATGTCTCGTAGCGGCTCTTCTGCAGGGAAAGACGAAACAGAGAAAAAAGCCTGAGAACAGGGACAGGCCACGGCGTGTGTGGAAAGCAGAGGCGATGCCATCTGCTACTGCAGGAAAACACATACTATATTATCAGGATCCCACTGTTCACACTCTGCAAGAGCTATTTAACAACAGCACAATGCCTGGTCTAACCAAAGCCTTCAAAGACTTATTAACTTACAGTTCAAAGGGTTGCGGAAAAAGGGGATGGTTGTGCAAGACTCTCTTGTTTTTACAGGTCTTGACTGCCACTCTGGTTGTTTAAGGTGGCTACAGGAGGCAACAAAAAACCAACATAGAATCATAGAATCACAGAAACGCGAGGTTGGAAAGGACCTACAAGATCATCTAGTCCAACCGTCCTCCTATCACCAATACTACCCACTAAGCTACTAAATGATATCTCGTAGCACCTTGTCCAGCCGCTTCTTGAACACCGCCAGAGACTGCCTCGAGCACTTGACCACTCGACCACCTCCCTGGGCAGGCCGTTCCAGCGCCTGACCACTCTTTGAGAGAAAGTTTTTCCTGAATTCTAATCTAAATCTCCCCAGGTGCAACTTGTGGCCATTTTCTCGAGTCCTATCATTAGTTATCTGAGCGAAGAGGCCGACCCTCTTCTCATCACAACCTCCCTTCAGGAAGCTGTAGAGAGCAATAAGGTCTCCCCTGAGCCTCCTCTTCTCCAGGCTGAACAACCCCAGCTCCCTCAGCCGCTCCTCGTAAGCCTTGTTCTCCAGACCCCTCACCAGCTTCGTTGCCCTTCTCTGGACTTGCTCGAGCACCTCGAAGTCCTTCTTGCAGTGCGGGGCCCAAAACTGAACACAGTACTCGAGGTGTGGCCTCACCAAAGCTGAGTACAGGGGGACAATCACTTCCCTGCTCCTGCTGGCTGCACTATTTCTAATACAGGCCAGGATGCCGTTGGCCTTCTTGGCCACCTGAGCACACTGCCAGCTCATGTTCAGCCAAACATCAATCAACCCTCCCAGGTCCCTTTCCTCTTTACAGTCTTCTAGGCACCCTGCCCCAAGCCTATAGCGTTGCATGGGGTTATTGTGGCCAAAGTGCAGATCTGCTTCTTCCTGACTTAAAACATTCAGAGTTCCCACACTCCTGCCTGCCTGTCTGGGAACAATGCTGTGAAGATGTCCCCACTTAGCACATGGAAAGTTCCTCTTGGTTGATATAAATATTTCTGCTTGCATTGTTTTCATCCAGTAATTCACTGTTACCATTAGTTGTGCCCTCATTGCTCTTCACAGAGGACAGCAAAAAAACTGGAGGCAATCTCTTCTCTGCCTGGCATCATTTCAAGACTAGATGGGACCTCTTTTTATGGACTTATGTAAAACCCCAGTCCTTTCCTCTAACATCTCAGAGGAAGCCTATACTCACTTCTTTGTCAGCACAGAGAAACAAGCATTTCTAGAGTATATCTCATAAAATAGATTAGATGAGTCATGCTCTGGAAGTGCCAGCTTCTTCTTGCAGACTGAAAAGGGAGCCTAGAGAGAAGGCTTGGATGGAGACTACTCCTTTGCAGATATCGAAAACAAAATGTCTGGAAAATAGGAGGCATCAGCATGCAACTATTTGAAAGGTTGGCACAAACACAAGGGAACCAGCAACCACAAACTATGGCTCTGGTGATTCAGGCTGGACATGATGCTGTTTCCCCAAGTGGGTGGTGGAGCCTTGGATTGTGGGAGATGGGAGATTTCCATCCATTTCCAGGGATGGCAAGAAAATGCCACACTCAGCCCAGGCTAATACTGGGAATAATCTAAGCTCCTGCTGAAAGCAGGAATAGACCCTCCAGCAGTCCCTCCCCAATGACACCTCTGTGGCAGGATTTCTACCTTGTGCTCAACTTTCTCTGGAACAAAATATCCCATTTCTCCAATTAAATGCTACTGAGACTTTGCAGAGCATTTAAACTTAGCTACACGCATCCTCAAAAAGTCTGCAAGCACCTGCAATGCTGGTTTTGGCTTTATTTACAGAAACAGTTGCAGCAAAACAAGATTAATACTCCCACGGTTTCCTTCAGCTTTTTATGAATGTTTCTGGAAAAGGCTGATGTGCACTGAGAACAGAATCCCTTCCTTATTTGGGACCTGAGGAAATTTCAAGTTCCAGAACAGTAAAGGAAGATTTTATTTCTCTCATCAGTTTTCCATGCCTTGTGTTAGAAATCACAGAAGGGAGGAAATGTCATTTCTTTTTACAGATTCAATGGAAAACAGTGAGGCTTATCACTGCCACATAACACACATCTAGCATGTAAGCCCTCTACTTCCCTTCCCTTCCCTTCCCTTCCCTTCCCTTCCCTTCCCTTCCCTTCCCTTCCCTTCCCTTCCCTTCCCTTCCCTTCCCTTCCCTTCCCTTCCCTTCCCTTCCCTTCCCTTCCCTTCCCTTCCCTTCCCTTCCCTTCCCTTCCCTTCCCTTCCCTTCCCTTCCCTTCCCTTCCCTTCCCTTCCCTTCCCTTCCCTCCACTCCCTTCCTCTCCCCTCCTCTCCCCTCCCCTCCCCTCTCCCAGGCTCACAGCATCCACTCTGCAGTTCTCAATTCTCCTCAATCAGCCAAGATATCATTTATCACAGAAAAGATGAACATTCCTTTACCTCAAAAATTAGGTAATGTTCTTTGAGCCTGTACTCCTCAGCCTCCTTTGACTTGAGACTCTTCTCTACAGGATGTGATTTATGCTCTGCTAATTCATCTGCAATCTGCTTCATTTTATTTTCATGAGATCTCAGCTGTTCTTCCTGCCGAGAGAATTGTGTCAGGTATTAGAATGTAGGCGTGTAACACCCAAGTGCACCGCCAGCCTGTTGACATGGGGTTTGTCTATGCAAGGACATAAGCCTTGCTACTGGAATGGGCTGCATACCCTGTGCTGGGGCCAAAGGTGTGCAGCACATTTGAAAATCCATCTGATAAGGAGCAGCTTAAACACAGGTATTTGAGGAAGATCAAAACTGATGCATCACAAGTGCCAGGATTGGATTTCTCTGGCACCTGGGCTTTTATAGCATCATGAACACGAAACCTCTGCATCTTTTAATAGCCAGGCAGAACTAGCTGTGTCTCAAGAGCTTGTGCATCTGCTCTCTCTGGAGATAAAGTACCCTCCCTGTCTGGGCTCTGACATCTGCTCAGCAACTAGAGCTATATCTCTGTTCTAATCATTTCAGGCTCAGGCTGTCCTCTCCCTTTCCCTTTGCTGAGGGCCAGTGGCAGAATATCCCCATTGTTTGGAGGTGTTAAGCCATGTTTGGCATTCCCTGGACACTGCAAACACGAGTGGCTCTTCAGATGGCAGCTGCCTATTGCTCTGTGCTAACAGAGCCTTAGACAGCCATGCTTTGGCGCACTGTGCTCCCTGCTTCCAGTAAACCTTCCCCTCCGAGGCTCTGCAGCTTTCCAGACTGAAAAACAATAAGGTGTCACCTCTGGGTGCCATGTCATTAAAAAAAACAAAAACAAAAACAAAAACACAGCAATAAACAAGAAAGAATCAACACCCATTGAGGTGGGTGTGTGTACATAGGGTTGTTTTATATTCATTGCAATAGAAGCATTGTGCAGACACCAGAATTTCCTGTGGTCTGTCCAAATCTCCCACTCTACTCCCCCACTCCGGCCATGTACACAGTGTGCACTTGAGCAGGTGCAGACTTGAGCACCTGAATGTGTCTGCTAGGTAGTGCTGGGGGAGCTGCAGATGAGCTCAGTGTGAGCTGCATGCTGATGGGTTGGCTGAGCACTGGGCACCCCTCCATTGCTCCTTCTCTCACACTTTACCTGGCACAACTTGGTCATGGATGAAGGCAGGAGTGGGCGGCAGAACTTTTTCATTGAGCAGATCGCAGCTGGAAAGGCTGGGGCAGAGAAAATGGCAGCAACGAGGTTGATTCGCAGGATCCAGGAGAGCATTTCTTCTTTACTTCTGTTACAGAGGAGGGGAGGAGAGAAAGGCGTGTCTGTAAATGTTCCTAACCCAGGACCAGCCAGCTCAAGACAGCCCTGAAGCCACCTGCTTTCCCTAGGGCTATTGGTCGCTTTGCTTTGAAGCCATTTCTGTGCCATCCTGGGTAGTGAGAAGGAAAACACTGGCTAACTGGCTCCTCTACATTGTCCCAATGATTTCAGGCCTGCTGTCTGCCTACATGAAGTCCTGGGAATTCTGCCTTCCTTAATAACTCTAGTTGTAATCCCTGAAGATGAGAGGTAGCATGGTGGCAAGTGCCAAGAGTACCCTACTCTTTGGAGAGTGGGAGACACATAACAGAGGCTCCACGGACAAGGATGAACTCCTCAGATGTTCATGGAACTCTGCCCGGGGTCCCTAATCAGATCTGAGCACTGCTCAGGTGCGAGCATTGCTCCCACCAGGCTTCAAGAGGGTTTTCACTGCAGAAATTCAGATGCCAAGATTTAGCCTGATGTTAGTACCCCATCCCAACTTCAAGACAAAATCACTCCTCACAGCAGGTGACAAAGAAAACATCGAACAGGAGATGGCTCAATCACACTTGACACTTTCTAGCAAAGCAATTTTCCTCTGCAATGGACTAAGGAAAGAAGAAGATATGGTCTGGCTGGTGAGCTCTTTAATGAGCTTTAGCCACTTTCCCCATCAAAGGCTGATGAGAGGAACTGTCAGCTCCTTAGTTCAAAGCACCATATAGATTTTCTTCTGCAGAGTGACAACAGAAGTTAGTAAGGGGACAGCTTGCAGTGAGGACACGCCCACACTGGGGACAATGGGACATTATTTAGTGGCACAGTGCTGTGTTTTGGGCTGGTTGGCTACTGCAGTCCCAGCTACTTGCACAAATTTTGGCAAGGGCAGTTCTATGTGGCCACCCCACAAAAAGCAGTTAGCACTGGGACGTAACTTTTAAACAAATTTTATAACAGTTGTATAGTTAAGCATGAGTGTATCCACATGTTCCCATCCTGCTTCTGAGGGGCAGTGGAAACTCCATAGTCTGTCAGGCAAACACATTTATTAGTCCAGCCCCAGAGATCTTCTCCTACAATGCAAGTCAAACCATGCTTTGGAACCATTCTGCTTTGCCAGGTTCCCTGTAGTCCTTTGGCAGCACAACCTTAGCTGAAGTCTACAGGATTCTGCCAGAGCAACTGTGGAAGCAGGCTTTAGGGCAAAGGTGGTCTGTGGAGGACTGCAGCGCTTCAGGTGTTAATGCATGAAGGGAGCGGAAAGAGAAGCCACCTTTCTCCTCAGACCTTCACCTCCCATCTCATCCTGCTCAGCCTTACTTGGTGACAGATGAGAAAGGCTCCAGGACTGGCACACAGCTTTCCACAGAAAGTGGAAACTGCGGCCCCAAGATGAAGTCCCTTGCACAGTCTGACAGACCTCACCCTAATCTCTCCTGCTTAGCACCTTCCTCCTCAAAAGTCCTTTTTCCCCCAGAGTTGTCCCTAATGTGTGTGCTGGTCTGGCTGGGCAGAAGAGGCTCTGTCTGTGACTGGAAGTCAGGCTGCTGGTCCAGGCTCTGCAGGGAGAGCTGGTACTTACGGTGCTTGGAAGAGAAAGACTCTCCAATCGGCTGTCTTCAGTTTAAGCACATTGGACTTCTTGCTGTAGTCAGAGGCTTTTGTGGCTAAGGCGTGGTGCACACGGATGGCATTTTTCAGATCCACTTCAGAGAGGTCTTTGTCAGGTTTGTATTCATCCTGTGAAGAAGGAACGTTAATTGGATAATGACTATGCTAACATTTGTGGGCTACTTTAATGAACCTGCCTTTCTCTCTGTGCTGTAATCACAGAGTACTGAGACCAGGAAAAGCACTGCTTTGTACAGTAAATGCTAGGAGTTGATAATGATAATAATTAACATCTGGCAACTTCTTCCATCATTAAATTCACTGTGAAGATGTGAAGAAGGAGATGAAAGTTTTAAACATAATTATCAATAGTTCTCTCTAACACGGCACATGCCTGAGGCTTCTGGGAGATGACACAAGACGGCTAGGTTTCTGCAGAGCTTCACCCACAGTGCACAGCTCATGCTAAGATGCAGATTCTGGTTGTTGGCAGGTATCAGCAAATGAATTCCCACCCTGCAGCTGCACCACTCCACATGGTGAGGGGCTTTGACTGTCTTTGGCAGCCCTGGAACAACTATTCCTGGAGCCAATGCACCTCCGTGCAAGTGTGGGGTTTCCTGGACACCAGCCACTGAGTATGGTCCACCTGAATCATGCTTGGTATCTCTTTAGTATGTGTGACTCTTTGGCATGGTCTTTCATGTAATTCGTTAGTCAGACACTTGCAAATTGCAGCAATGTTTCCTGTATTCCTGCTGTACTTTCCTCATTGAAGGATAATTTCACAAAACTAGGGAGTACAGAAATAACTATATATATAAATATTATAAACAGATAGAAAATACAAACATGGGATTCCAAAAATCTGGGCACAGCACTTTTTAGGATAAACAAAAAGGAGTTCAGTCAATCCCATGTTTACCATTTGCTTTCCCAGCAACTGAGCTGATGGCCACTTAGAGCAATACCCTCCCTCTCTACCCTCTCGCCAACTCAACTGCTGGTCCAGCTGGGGGGTGAGATGATGGATGGATGGATGGATGGATGGATGTGAAAAAACCTGTCCCTGGCTAAAACAAACCATCAACCTGTCCCCCAAGTACCTGCCTCTGGTTGGTGAGAAACTGCAGGTGCTGTGTTGCAGGCCCCTGCCTAGTCACATGGAGACGCATGCTGGTGCAGCCCTGTGATGGAGCTGTGTGGTTGTGCTGCAATCAGGTGGAGCCCAGGACTGCTGGAGAGAATTGCCTTTTTGGGTAGCTACGCTGTCTGATGGCATCTTCAACTGCTGTGAAATGACCACGTCAGAGGCCAGGTTAGGCCAGGGTACCCCTGGAAGGGCCTGCCATATCCTGCTCATTACTGTGCAAACCTACAGGACTAAGTCTGTGCTATGTTTTGTTACAGGCTACAGTCTTCTGGTTGTTCTCTGGTGTCGGGTCACAAAAGTCTCCCCTGTGCTGCCTTTCAGAGCACAAAGGTCCAGCACAACCCAGCCCATGGATGTGGCTCATACAGAGCCCTGCTCTTGATGGGAAATAGACTTTTGAAGTCTTTCTTTCCCTTCTTTTCTGAAACAATCATCCCAACCAGGAGAATGACTGCTGCACTGTATGTGATGCTTGGCTTTGTGCAAAGAAATGTCATGGGGCCCAGGGCCCAGGGCCCAGAAATGTCTGGCATGGGATCCTGCCACATGCAACTGCCTTTTGAATGCCAACCAAAAAGAAAAGCCCTGGCTTTCCAGCACAAGAAGAGGTGGGTGCTGCAGGCACCCTGTGTTCAGTATGGGTGCATTGCACGACAGTATACACAACCTTTCTGCAGTGCTTTCCTGCACTGTTAAGTGATTTGGAGCTCCTCAGAAATTCAAACCACAGCTAAATGCCTATGCATAGCAGAGATGTCTGCAGGAGTCACAGTGGGTGTTTCAGTAGCCAGAGGGATGCACTGTGAGCCTTTTAAGAAACAAAACCAAATGCTTTGACTTATGAATATGCTACTAATATGTTACTCCACCTGGCAGCAAACGTGTTTGAGGAAGACTTTGCTGCTCAAGCCTCCTATATTGTAGACACACATCCAATTCTGGATGTTTTTCCAAAGGAGCTCTTGGGATGTGAATAAAAATGACCAGGAAACCCATGATCCCTTATTTCAAGATGAGCTTTCTAAAAATACGGTGTGAATAGCTAGGTTTAATGGCATGTGACAAGAAGAAACTTCCACAGATGAAAACTGGTTTGACAAATGCAGATCTTCATGTTGAATGGTACCATCATTTACTGTCTCTGCTGATATCGGGCTTACAGGATTTAATGTAGGTGTAGGAAAATCCAGATTTTTTATTTTATTTTAAACCTGGGCCCAGTCAATCAGGGTAAGGTTGAATCAAGCAGGTTCTCTCTGCCTTGTGCCTCTCTGCTGGCGGCTGGGTTTGCAGGAGCACATGGTACTGCAGGCTCATTTCTGCATGGGCCAGCTGTGCCAGGAAGCTTGTTTTAATGCCTGTGCTGCAGTAGGCATGAAGACAGGCTGAGGGAGTTGGGGTTGTTCAGCCTGGAGAAGAGAAGGCTCCAAGGAGACCTAATAGGAGACCTTCAGTACCCAAAGGGCGCCTACAGAAAAGCTGGGGAAGGACTCTTTGTCAGGGAACGTAGTGGTAGGACAAGTCTTAATGGTTTTAAACTGAAAGAGCGTAGATTTAGATTAAATATAAGGAAGAGGGTGGTGAGGCACTGGAACAGGTTGCCCAGAGAGGTTGTGGATGCCCCATCCCTAGAAGTATTCAAGACCAGGTTGGATGGGGCTTTGAGCAACCTAATCTAGTGGGAGGTGTCCCTGCCCATGGCAGGGGCGGGTGGAACTAGATGATCTTTGGGTTCCCTTCCAACCCAAACCATTCTACGATTCTATGACTTCCAACCCAAACCATTCTACTATTCTATGACTATACGTACTGCTGGTGAGGCACGGAAATCTTTGTGTGAAGCCTTCACAAATGGCTCTAAAGTTACATGATGCTGTATCATGGTGCTTAGGCACATGGTTTAGTGGATGATATTGGTGGTGGGGGGACGGTTGCACCAGACAGTCTTGGAGGTCTTTTCCAACCTTAATGATTCTACAATGCCACACACATGGAATGGGAGCCTTCACGGTGCCCAGCACTTACACCAGTGTGTAGCCTTCCCCTGGAGAATAATTCCTTGCTTTTCAGCAAAGCATGCCAGCTTTGCTTCAGAGCCTACAGCATCTTCTCTATGTTTTGCCTCAATACCTTTCTGAGCTTTGGTGGAAGTTTAAGCAAGTGCTTAAGCTGCTGGGGAAGAAACATGTCCAAAGACGTGTAACATGGATGCTTTCAGTGAAGGGATTCTGTCTTAAATCTCAAAGAAAAATGATTTATACTAAAACATAAGTAGTGTCCTGCCATATCTAGAGGAAATGCAGGCAATGTTTTCTCCATGCTAATATGCTAATATTAATCATATGCTAATATTAATCATATGCTAATATTAATCTCACCTTTTTCCAGTTGTGGTGTTACTCTGCCTTTTATTTGCTGGCAAATTTGGTATCACAGGGTTGTTGAATTTTTGCCTTTTGTGTCCTACATTGTTCACATTAACACTTGTCACTGGGAAATGGGCAAGGTATGATGTGCTACACCGTTTCAGTTACCCAAAGCCCCCAGCCTTTGAATGATGATGATGTTTATTTTTTCCTTTCTTCTCTGGTTGAAGGGTGTCAGCAATTTAAAGGGTATGTTTTGGGGATGTTTTCTGCAGGAACTGAGGCCACGTGTGGATGATGTGTTTTGGAACCCCTCCAAATTCATTTAATTTACTTTTGATTTAATATTGATGACAGAGTCCCCATTCATCTGTCTCTTCTGCCTAAGCAAAGGATCTGCTTAAACATGTACCACCACCCCCTTGACTGGGCTTCCTTTCTGCCATGACAGTGCTCCATGATGTCTTTGTTTCAGTCTTCTGAGGCAGCTCTCCTCTACTGTCCACTCCAATGTGGAGGGGGTGGAGTAGCCACAACTAATATGAGCTCTCCAGCTCAAAGTTTTTTTGTTTGTTTGTTTTGTTTGTTTGTTTTTGTTTTCTTTTCTTTTTTTTTCAAGAAAAAATCTCTCTCTGTTGTGCCTGCTTTTGTATGACACCTGTATGGGGTGAGAGTCCAGCACATTGATTCTGCTGCCCTCTCCTCTGGACAGCAATGAAACGAATATTCTTCACAGCACTCTTCTGGAGAAACTGGCTGCTCATGGCTTGGACAGGTGTACCCTTCACTGGGTGAAAAAATGGCCAGGTGACAGGCCCCAAGGAGTTGTGTCGAATGTAGTTAAATCCAGATGGAGGCTGGTCAGTAGAGGTGTCCTGCAGGGCTCAGTATTGGGGAAACTTCTCTTCATTATCTTTATCAATGGCAAGGGGATTGAGTGCACCCTCAGTAGGTTTGCAGATGACACCAAATTGGGAGGTAATGTTGATCTGCTTGAGGGTAGGAAGGCTCTGCAAAGGGATAGGCTGCATAGGCTGGACTGATGCATTGAGGCCAACTGTATGAAGTTCAACAAGGCCAAGTGCTGGGTCCTGCACTTGGGGCAAAACCACCCCAGGCAACACTACAGGCTGGGGGAAGAGTGGCTGGAAAGCTGCCCAGCAGAAAGGGACCTGGGAATATTGGTCGATAGCTGGCTGAATGTGAGCCAGAAGTATACCTGGGTGGCCAAGAAGGCAAACAGCATCCTGGCTTGTGTCAGAAATAGTGTGGCCAGCAGGACTAAGGAAATGACTCTGTGCTCAGCTCTCGTGACGCCCAACCTCAAATACTGTGTTCAGTTTTGGGCCCCTCACTACAAGGAGGACATTGAGGTGCTGGAGTGTGTCCAAAAAGGGGGTTGTTTATCCTAGAGAAAAGGAGGCTCAGGGGAGACCTTATCACTCTCTACAGCTACTTCAAAGGAGGTTGTAGCAGGGTGGGGGGGTCAGTCTCTTCTCCCAAGCAGTAAGTGACAGGAAAGAGGAAATGGTCTCAAGTTGGCCAGAGGAGGTTTAGGTTGGATATTAGGAAAATTATTTTCACTGAAAGGGTTGTGGAACAGGCCGCCCAGGGAAGTAGTTGAGTCACCATCCCTGAAGGCATTCCAAAGACAGGCAGATGTGGTACTTAGGGACATGGTTTAGTGGTAGACTTGGCAGTGTTTGGACTTGACGATCTTTTAGATTTTTTAGATTTATTTATTTAGATTTTTTAGAGGTCTTTTCCAATCTAAATGATTCTATGATTCTATGAATACGGGCATGGAACTACAGAGATTTGTCATGCTGCAGCTTGCGAGGGGTTTTTCCTCTTTTTCTTCATCTCATACCCGCTAGCCTAAAAAATATTCAATGAGGAAAACAAACCACTGCCCCTCTTCAGTCTGGCCATTAAGGTGGCACTCCAAGTAGCACTACCATGGTAAAGGCCTGCCTTCACAGGACATGTCCCTGGCTCAGGGCAGCGCTGGGAACTCTTCCATGGGTGGGGGCTGGAAGGGCAGCCTTGGGGGAAATGCTGAGACCTGCACCCTTTCCAGTACTTCCATACAAAAGCATCTCATGCTTTATAGCCCTCCATCATTCCTCTCAACACCCCTCTATGTGTGATGATTAAGGGTTATTATCCCCATTTCACAGAGGTGAAGTAAGTTGCCAAAGGCCATGGAGTGAATCAGTGATCAGTGTGGATTAGAGTGCAGGAGAGGTGCGCCCTGCTCCCAAGCATGCATTTCTTCGTCAAGACTGTGCTGCATCCCTTTAGGGGATCAAGCAATTGCTTCAGCAGACTGTGCTAGAACATGCTAATCCAGAAATTAACACTGGCGAGTCAATGATATGTGACTTCTTTACATCAGTGAGTTTATGGATGCTGCCTGAATTGCTTCTATCAGACTGCTTTCTTCTCGTCCAGCCAGCCAACCACATACCCACCCATTTTTCTGCCTGTCTTATCCTATTCTTACCTCTCTTTGCATCTGACCATTCCTTCTTTCTATACATCTGTCTCCCCAGACCCTCCCTCCCCCCCCTCCTTCTCTCCCTCCCCCTTTTTCTCTGTCTCTCACTTCCAGTCAACTTGCTCCCCTGGACTTATCTGCATTAACTTCTGAGAGTTTCCTGTTAAAGACTAGATCCTTGGTGTTATCTGAGTGAAAAAATGGATGAGGCTGGACCTGTACTCCATTGTGTCAGGTGTGTCTGGAAGCAGGTACTTTCTCCTCTATCTTCATGTACAAAAATCTCTTCCCAGTGACTTGTGCTCAAGCCAGGTTCTATCTTATATTTATGTGCAGGCATCTTCCACTGAGAGCTTGGGAGCCTAGCACATGGCTTCCTTACTGTACTGTGCAACTTTTTAGCTCTGCAAACAAACCCATAGGCAAGAAATTGCGCTAAGAATAAGGCTGTGCTGGAGGTTACCCACTCTCTGTTGTGATGCTGGGAATACTTGGAAGTGGCAGTCTTTTTTTTTTTCTTTTCTTTTTTTTTTTGTTTTTTTGTGACCTCAGCCATTTGTCCTGTCTCTGCAAAGCCCAATCAATATTTTGTCTACAGCCAAATCCAGCCCAAGGATTACTTTGAGAAGGACCATATACAGTCTGTCAGTGACTCATAACTAAGAAACCACTCTTTACCCAAATCTTTGGCCCAAATGCTTCTCAGGTTATTTTTTGTTGTTCTTAATGTACTTATGTTCTTATGTTCCTATTTCCTTGAGGCACCCTCAGCAATTCTCGTACCTCCTGCATGACTGACACATCAGTAATGGCTGTTATTTTTCAGACACCTTTATAACAGTTAGATATTAGGTGTGTTGTTTCTTTAGTCCTTCCTGCTAAAGAAAGCACTCAGTCTTTTAAACATTTTCTCCTAAAGGTCATCTAGATAAGAACACTGATCTTCTAACAGCTATGTGTCTCTGTCAATCTCAACCTCACTCTGTTTTTAAATTCTAAACTAGTACTAGCATAACAACCTATGTTAATAAAACAGCCAGGACAGACACTGTTGCTGGCCTTGTATAACAAGGCCGAAAACCAACCCCTCCACCCTCTTCAGCAGCAATGAAACTCTGTCTTGGTCTCACTGCTCCTTCTAATACTGTCAAAGCAGTCAGGAAAACCTTCAGTAAACTGGATTTTGGTCCAGCATGGCAAGAAAATTCTATCCCGAATGTGTATTTCATTCCAAATATATACCCCCTCAACAGACCTAGACCTAAAAGTGCTTGGTGAAAAACTCATTTAAATCTAACTGCTTCCTGTGATTTTGATGAATTTACTTTTTTTTTCCTACAGAAAGAACTGACAAAAAAAAAGGTGCTAGTTAAATCTTCATGCATCATCCATGGTCAGCACGGGGACCTCTTCATTGGGCTCCAGATGGAGACTTGTGTTGAGAAAAGAAGCTGGGATGTAAAAAGTGTCAGTGACCAGTGACTTCACGATGGCCAGGCTTAGAGTGCTAGAGAAGATCTGGGCTCTCCTGTACACTACAGCTTCCCTCAGCTGCAGGAAAGAGTAGCGAGGCTGTTAAAATACCACTTGGCTAAGAGCAATCCACACGGTAAATTACAATTAGTTGCTACCAGATTTCTGTTAGCTTTGTGACCTGTGCCATAGGATCTGGCAAAACATGAGAATCGTTGGGTTGTGCTAGGAACAATGAGTCATAATTCCATACTGCCCCGAGGATCTTTATGCCTTTTTTATATAATCCAAAGTTTGTTTACTCTCATTGCTTTGGAGATAATACTGCAATACATAGGAACATCTACCCACAGGGAATGCTGTTTCAGCAAGATGAGTTCAATGGGTTACTGAACAGAATGTGCTACTAAAGTAGTTCAGACCTAGTTCAGTGGGTTATGCTGCTTCATGATGAGTAGACATTTGGCACCCCTGGCTGGCTCTTACTAACATTCAAGTGATGTCCTATTCAGGCTCCTTAGATATTTCCACAGAAAACACTATCCATGGAAATCTCCCTAGCATCCAAGGGTTTTCAAAGGCAGAGAGGTGAATGCCATAGCATGCAGGTAAGGTCTTCCACGGTAACTTTGTCTCCCACGGGAACCTGGGATTTATACTCATGTTGACTCAAAGGTGGCTATGGAACTGGGGAGCTGGAGAAAGCTATGGAACGGAGATGAAAAGAGGCAGAAAGTGTCTCTTGGCAGCCCACGGAAGAACCCAAATTGGCAAGGTCGAAAGGAGACAAAAAACTTTAAGCATGGGGAATTCCATACCAGCCTCACAGGAGGTACTCGTGCTCAGGTCTAAGCCAACTAATAAAACAATAGCCAGGACAAGACTGGTCTGATAGTCTGCCCCTTCTGCTTCCTAAGGCATATCTCACCAACATCCTAATTCACCTACTCCATATCTGTTCAGTCATGCTCCCCAGTATCCCTTATTTGTTTATACTTCCTGCTTACACTTCTGCAGAAGTCTTGCCTCTGTATTTCCTCTTTCATATCTCTTCCTGTATGACCCTCTTTTGAGGCTGTGCCCTTAGCATGAACACCACCATCAAAGATGACGGCATTCTCCAACTCTATATACTGGTCTCTGGAGGAGTTCTGTATATGTCCACACATGCATTAGGACATTGATTCACCTCTACATGCATGTATGGGTCTCCTACTTAGGACAGCAGGGCTGCTTTGGACACAGCATGAAACAGCAAATGGGACAGTCCACCACAGTTACCTTTTGTAAATAAAGGATGGTCCCTTTAAGCACAGCATAAAATTTCTTCCAACCTCTTCTTCCTCTGGGAGCTAAAAAAGGAAGAACAACTAATTATACACACCTGCTTCTGCCATTACTGCTTGACCTTCACATTTCTGGCAAAACCAACCCTTTCCTGACCCACCATAGGCATGTACTGATGCCTAGACCTCATACACCTCCAAGCTACTGCTTATGAGTGGCTTGTCATCAGGGACATGTCAGTTGACAGAAATGGGCTGGGAGATGCAGCCTCCCCATGAGAACTCAAACAGGTCAAAACCAGAGATGAGCAGGTACAGGCCTACCAGTGGACACATACAGGAAGTCTCTCTGTTCCTCCAGACATGGGTTTGTATTGTGCGAACTAAATGCTTGAGGAACAGAGACATTCCCTGAGCTCCTCTGGTTTGGATGAATTAGGCAGACATACCCTGGCTATGGAAGCTTCTGTTCCACTGAGGGGGGAGCATTACCACCCACCATCTTGATGGACCTGGGGAAAGAGAGCTTGCTGGAAGCTGGAGGGGGGTGGGAGGTGAGGGGAGCCTGTCTACACCACCACAAGAGAGCTGGTCCTCCAAGGCATGGGCTATTAAGAAAGTGCTGGAAGCAAGAGGCCTTTGGTGGTAATCTTCTCTACTCAAGACTTTTAATTGGCTGCAGTGACTGGGCCATCCATATCAATTAGCAAAAGAGGTCATCCAAGGTTTCATTAAGCACTGCTCATTAACAGTTCCCAAATATATTTCCATTTAACTTTTGTGTAATACCATATATTGACAGCAGAGCTATGAGCCAACCTGTTCACCAGCACCCTGCACATGGCAGAATATAGACAGGGCCAAAGCTTTGAAGACCAGACTGTCCCCAAGGTCAGTGTTCAGGTGGACAACTCCTGTGCAACTAGCCTTGACCTACTGCTCATAACGTAGGAGTCAGGGTTATGCCCATGAACAGAATGGAAGACCAGGTCTATCTGTGTGGGACAGGCACTGTTAGGTTCTTTGCCAGTGATAACGGAAGACTGAAGTCTCCTGAAACCATCCATATCTGCAAATGCCTCAAAAAACCCTCCTTTCCCTGTGTGCTGGTGCTCATGGATCTGGGGGGCTCTCTTTTGTGTTTCCTGGGATACAGTGAGGAAATGCCACTCCAGCGGGAGAGCCAGGGAGAAGGCTTGGGCAGGGCTTGTTACTGCCTGGGGCACATCTTCTGTCCCATTAACACATACTTCTCTTCCCATCCATGTCTGCATGGGTTTTGCGCGTGAGGACACCGTGCTTGTAGGTGACTGCATTCAGCGCTTGGGGGATGTCCAGGAAGGGGTTGCTGCTGTCAACAATCCTTGTCACTTTCTTTGCACTGGCTCCAAATTTGTCGTCTACCAGCTCCGAGAGTGATTTCCTCAACTCGTCCTCATCACTTGGAAACAAATTCAAAGAAGAGATTGAGTGGAGGACATGTGGGTGGGGTCACAGCGTGCCCTATTTGTTTTGGTTTAAAAAGGAGTTATTTATTACTAGTCAAGAAAGAAAAGGAAAGGAGACCCAGAGACTGTAACACACCAAGTGTGCCAATGGTGGTGATCTACATACAGCAGAAAGGAGCATGGGTGGCAGGTTAACTGTCCCAGTGGCCTCACTGTGAGGTTACTGAAAGCAAGAAAGGGTTAGGTGCTTGTCTGAACACCAAGGATCTTCAGACACAGCACTGCTGAGGATTACATTCATTCCACAGGGAAAGTCCCCAGCTCTGTGCATCACATTCAGAAATTTAAGGTGGTCTTTGGCTGAGAGCCAGGTATCACAGGGGATTCTCAACCTTTCCTGAGGCAGCAACTGGGGCCTCCTAGATACTGAAGAAGCTTTATGAATGTCCTCAGTATCTCTGAGGCACCAAAGCTCTGAAGACATTAGGGAGATGGGCCACTTTGATCAAACAACAAACTCTGGAATAGGTTATGCATCTCTCCCCATTTGTATCCTGAGGGAGGGCCAGGATAGAGCAAGAAATGCTGGTGATTTCCATAAAAACTTCTCCTCACGGATCTCCTGGTTGTAGACTCTGGACAGCAAGGGCTGAGAAACTCCAGAAAATGTCCAACGATTCCTCCAAGCCTACCTCTTCCTGTTTGAAGTGAAATCTAATTTGGCACATAGAAACTAGAACCTACATGGGAAGTGGTATTTTCCCAGTGTTTCTGGGCATTAAGGAGGACAACAAACATGGAATTTCTGCCTGTCATGATACATGTTTGTGTCTAAATGACATGGTCACTTCAGATTAGATCAGATTAGATTAGATTGGGAGCAAACCTCAGATGAGGAGTGAACCAGAGTTTAAACCATTAGATGGGATATAAGCAGGAAAATACCACACTTCCCCACCTACAGCTAATACATGGCAAAAGCATCAGACAGCTCTTGGAAGAGAAGGATGATTTCTCAGCTCTTGACACCCACGGGAGTCCTGGGGCTTAGGCAGAGCCCAGACACCACACTTGGCTGGGGAGTTAGTGGGGACCAGTTCTCAGAACTGCACCAGAGAGAACCCCCTGAACTCCTGCCTTCTGCTTGGGTGCTGGCCATGTGTCTGCCCATCTGGCTGGGCTTCATGGGCAAGTGCATTTGACTCGCTGGATGGCCACTGGGAGAAGGCAGAGGTGAGCAGGCAGAAGAGGGTCTGGTACCCCGTGTCAGGGAGCATCTATTTCACATCAGGGGAGCTGAGGGGGGCCTCATGTTACAGCCTGCAATAACTATGCAGGACACCCTGCAGCAAGCAAGGCAGGTCCCAGGCCGGAGTGTGGCAAGCAAGGGGGTGCAGGAAATCAAACGGGCAGGGTGGCAGGGGCAGGAGAAGGGCCGCACGCTGCCGGCTGATGATACCTGCACCCTGGGGGTGGCTATCCCTCCGACGTGCCCAAGCAGGGCAGCGTGAGCTCGCAGTTGTGTAAACGCTGCCCGCAGCCACCCAGCAGATGCACTCCTGCTGAACTCCTTACATAAAGCACCCCGCGGGCACCCGTTGTGGAACCAGAGAGCTCCCTCTGGTGACCACGTCCGCCCACCGACCAGCCCTCCAGGGCTACATCTCCACTGCAGAGCTCGCACTGGTGCACAGATTCGACATAAGATTGTTTTTGAAACCAGTCAGGAGACTTCTTATGTCTGCAAGCTCAGCCAAGGTAGCTGGAGATGGAGGTAGGAGCAAGCCATCTCCAGACACTTTTCTGGCCAGGATAGGATAAGGTGAACATCAGATGATGGAGCTAATGGCCCAGAAGGTCCTGCTCGGTCCCACAATTCTCTGGAGACAAAACAGGTCTGAGGCTAAGTGGGAGAAGAGAAGAGGTGTTCACTGTGTTACCTTAAGGCCTTGGGTCTGTCATGGGCTTTCCTAAGGTAGAGGTAAGAGTGGGGTTGTAATGGGGCTAGGGAGCAAACATCTCCCGTCTCCTCACTGAGGGTTCTGGCCTGTGCTGTAGGCAGACAGTGGTCAGCAGAGAAGGGGAAGAAGGGCTGAGGAAGGTGCTGTGTGAAAACATCATGGAGGCCACCACGCTAGCTGTTCCCAGACTTGTCACCTTGTTGTTTCAGGGTAACAGTAGGTGAGTCAGGTGTCTGTGTAAAGCTGAAGGGGAACAGATTTATTTTCATTTATTAGTGATCTGCAGGAAGAGACAGACTGCATTTGAGTTTGTAGATTACATAAAACTGGGTTGTGCAGCTGATATTTGTGAGGGCAGGGCCACCGTTCAGAAGACCAGGAACCTCACTAAATGCAGAATGGACAAATGCAAAGTATTCCACTGGTGTGGTGTGGTCCTGCAGAAGGATAGGCTGGGACTGACTGGCTGGGGAGCAGCTCTGCCGAAAAGGCCCTTAGGTTCCTGGCAAACAGCAGGATGAACAAGAGCCAGCAGTGTGTCCTGACAGAAAGAAAGGCCAAGTGCATTCTGGGCTGTATAAACAGCAGCACACTGAGGAGGCTAAGAGAACTGATCATTCTCCTCTACTCTTTACATCATATCTACATATGGCAATTTTGTTGAGCCTCAAATACAGGGAAAACATCAACAAGCTGGAGAGAGTTCAGCAGAGGCCATCAAGATGCCCAGAGGCTGAAGCACTTGCCCTATGAGAAGTGATTAAGAACCGGACTTGTTCAACCTAGAAAAAATATGTCTTTGGGGGATCTCATAGCAGCTTTCCAATATCTATGAGGAGGTTATCCAGTAGACAGAGACAAGCTCTTCACTGGAGGACAAGAGACAGTGTGTGTGAATTGAATCAGAGGTTTCAACTGGGTGAGAAAAAATGCCACTATCAGGATAATTAAACACTGGTGCATAGACCCAGAGGGGCCTTGGAAAGGCCAGAAAACCCTTGGAGGTTTTCGAGATGCAGCTGAACATAGCCCTGAGCATCTGTTCTGAATTCAGCATTTGACAACACTTTGAGAGGAAGCTGGACTTGAGACCTCCTGAGGTCCCTTCCAGCCTCAACAATTCTCCCATGGTGATTCCAGAAGGAACTGTGTGGAAGAGAAGGGAGGTCTTGGTGACCTAAGTAACCCCAGATCTTGAGTTTCTCGAGCAAAGACCATGATCTGAAGCACCTGAAGAGGGACTGGCACTTTCTGGGTATAACAGAAAATAAAGGGGACTTTCCCTCCGTTTAGATTGTACCATTTAGATTGTGCCAACCTGAATGATTCTATGATTCTGTTTTATGATTCTACGGAACCTGCACGCACAGACTGCCACCAATCTCTCTGTCTGCTTTTGTGTCTAAGCCATAAATAAACCCAGTTTGCCCACGGGAGGGATTTCAGTGCTTAAGAGCTTGGCAGGAGATGTTCTGGAAACTTCTGGAGCTAAAAGCAGGATTCAAGACTTGTCAGCTACTTCGAAAGATACTCTCTAAAATGCTTAACATATACTTACATGGCCCATTCCAGCTTCTCATTCTTGATGGAGTTATACAGTGTCTGCAACAAGAACATGGTATTAGCTGTGTCTCTAAAAGTAGACATGTCTGGCTTGTGGAGATCATTTCTCCTATACCCTGTCTGTGTTCTCAGAGAGATACCTTCACTTCTAAAATGTCCTGGAGAAGTATTCACTAGTGAGCAAGACAACTGCTGTCCTCCCAAACCCTTTTTTACCTATGGGTTGGACTGAACATGTCAGCAGCATAGGTGTTTGGCAGCCAGCCTTGCTGAAGAGCCCATTCATGATATTTTTGCTTAATTCTGGGTGCCGAGCCTAGTCCTGAGTGAACTCTGGCCTACACAAATTTGCTAGAAGAGTCTAGTATATACTAAAACACCTCCAATGTCTTAACTAGGGGAAAGGGACAGTGGAGGCTTGAACACCGCCCTGAGAAGCAGGAGAGGGATGAATAACTTTGGGGTTCAGCTTTTCCAGTTTCTCCTGGGAAAACTTCCAATGACTCCTCTGAGGCAGGAGGGAAGGAACGGGCTAGAAAAGCAGAAAGCATGGGTGGCCCTCACCATACTGAGGAATGGCGTAGGGTGAGGTCTGCTGGTGGGGAAGTTTGTGTCTAAAGCTCGTCATGACATCCCTGATGTGAGGCTAGCCCTTTCAACCTCCTTCCATACAGCAAAAAACAGAGCAGGTTGATGTACCTGTGGCAGGTGCAGAAAATGTTGGTGGTGCTAAATCACATGGAAGGAGAAAATATTCACTTTCTCTAACCAATCTCCCATGTTACTGAGCTAGTTATCTTGGAGTACTACCTATAATTACATGGAACTGAAGGCAAAGAAAAGTATCCGTGACAGACAGCTGTATTTTTGGTACTTTTTTTCTGTACATTATCTGGTATACCACAGAACTACCATGGTGGGAAGGGATCCCTGGCATGCTCTGAGGGCAGATAAATACCGGAATAACCTGGATTACAATTCTAATGAAATAAATGTGTGATAGAAAATACTAACTCAATGGCTCTAAGTGTCATGGTAGGACTAAGTTACACTACCATAATAATGACAGCATCCCACTGTCTATGTGTGTCACATTACCTTCAGCAAATCCTTTGCAAAGTCCTTCCCATCATTCAGCCCATCCAGGTTTGCTATGAACTGTTGACATGACATCTTTTTGCCAATATTCTGCAAGGCAAAGAAGCAGCACGTTAAACTTCTGGAAAGTTTTGACTTTAATGAGACTTTTTTAAAGAACAATTTTATATGCAGTAGCAAGGCCTGGGTTTGCCTCAGAAACTCAAAGCTAGATGCACATCTGTTCTTATTTTCTATTGGGATCTTTGATTTATTTGCTCATGCCAGCAACAAAACACTTAAAATGACCTCTTCTAACGGTGTAGATAAAACACCTGAAAACAACCTCCAGGTCTTGCTCCAAACTTTCTCATTGATTTCACCTCTGGCCTCCAGGTTGGCCCTGGTACAAGGTCTGTGCTTCGAAACTCAAAACAAGCACTCAAACCATCTTTAAATATTGGAACTGGGATGGGCCTCCAAGCTTACAGTGTGGGAAATTGTATGAGCATGCAGTGTCGGCATCTGAAGACAACCAGCGCTGGGCATTGATTGATGAAAACTGTTACTTTTCATTGTTGTTACAAGGAGAGAGAATCCAGCTACTGGTACTGTGTGAACTAAGGTGCTGGGCTGTGTGAGGGCAGTGCGCAGACAATCTCAGTTATCACCAGTTAATGCCAAGATAAATTTGGTGCCGATACTGCCAGGTCATCTGGAATCCCTGATATTAGTCTGTGACATCTGTCTTCCCAAACCTCTTACCCCTCACCATAGCCAGGTCACTTTCTCAGCCTGCAGGGGTTGAGGGGCTGGAGGCAGACAGCCTTTCTCCTTGCCTCCCTTTGCATTTGTACCTTTCCAAAGGACTGGAACAGAGGTGTGGAGGGGGTCAGTGAGAACTGTAGGGTTCAGAAAAAGGAGTCTGATATCACAAAGGAAAATAAGTGTCTCCGGTGTCATGCCATATCGCAGCCTCCACACCTTCACGCAAAGTCCCCAAGAACAGATCTTGTGGTGATATCACATGGAGTGGACAATGGAGTTAGTGAGAGGAGAGCAGGAGAGATGAGGTACCACCACTGGTCCTAAGGCTGAGCAAGGATCCCACTTAGGGACTCAATGAGGAAGAAAAGGAAGGCCCTCACTGGAAGGGGATGAAGCTGCAACAGATGATGTAAGAGGTGCCCCGCACAGTAAGGTGTGTTTTCAGTGCAAGAAAATAACGTCTTGAGAGAGACTGATGCCAGAACCCCCCTGGGGCTTCTTCCCCGAGGAAAGCATCGGCAAAGAGTGAGGCCCTGGGATTAACCCACAACAGA
The DNA here is from genome assembly GCF_013377495.2 of Cygnus atratus. Classification (NCBI taxonomy): domain Eukaryota; kingdom Metazoa; phylum Chordata; class Aves; order Anseriformes; family Anatidae; genus Cygnus; species Cygnus atratus. Next base: position 11,652,947 of record NC_066375.1, read on the forward strand.
CCCCCCCCCCCCACCTGCCATCTATGTATGCATACACACTTTTTGGCCATACATGGAGCTGGTGCTGCCTTTGAGCAGCTTTGAGCAGCTCTGTCTGAAATTCTTGATTATGCCTCCTGTCTCCTCCATGAGAGGTCAGGGAAAAGAGATAAAAAGCACTGTTATGCATCTGCAGTGCCTAGGGACACTGCAGTTGGCACAGTATGGCACAGCATGAGGCTCGACCATCTTTGCTTTCTCACAGGAAAGCCCCACAGCTGCTTCCCGTAACTGGACCCCATAGCTAAATGCTCCTGCCAGACAGTGCTCAGTAGCTGAACCAGGCACGGGGAACCTGCCGGGAAGCCTGCAAACATGCTATGTTTCTTCAGCAGAGGGAGGGGAGGTTTGTGTACTGGCTGGTTGGTAAATTACAGAAAAACAAACAAGCAAACAAACAAACAAACCAGCCAGCATCACAACAGGCGTGGGGGTGGAGAAAGGAAGGAGGGTGAGAGAGCGCATTTTAAAAAATGGGCTTTGGAAGATACTCAGCTGTAGCCTGGTATTTCTTGGCTGTTTCCAAGTCCCAGCATTAGGAGGCTGTGCAGGTATGTGTGGATGAGGGAACACTGGGTACTCAGTGGGAAAAGAAGTGCCATGTGAAAGTCCCAGGAGGCTGCTGGGACCAGTGGCTATCTGGGGTGCTCTCCCCAGCCCTCCCTCTGTAAGGTGTTAAAACACTTGAGGTTCTGGGCTGGAGGCACCAGGCATCAAACATAGCTACAAAGTGGTGAGTGGAGTGCATCCACAGTGAGCTTCCCAGCATAAGCATCCTGCCCCTGGCAGACCCTGCTTTTACTCGGGCTTTCTTGACCTTTCTTAAATACTTATCTCCTGGGGAAAACAAACAAACAAACAAACAAACAACAACACAAACTGCACATATGCTGCATCATGAGGTGAGGGTTGCTGGTCTGACTGGACAAAGGGATCTGGTAGTGGATTTATTCTAGGCTGCAGAATCAAAATCAACATGCTGCAGGGAATGATCCTGCAGACTTTGGATGACAATGACCCCTCGACCACACAAAGCTACTGTGGGCAGACTGGTGTCACTCTGTAGGTGGTTCCAGAGGCTTTCTGTCAGAGCACTTCAGCTTTCTGAGTGCTACTAACACACGTTGCTAATGTGACATCACAAGCTTGTCTCAAAGGACAATATCACAGTGTTTTTAAGACTAATAGTGATGCATGCGGTGTTAGGAGCTGCCATGGGTCCCATTTTTATGCTTTGTCCAATGGCCATGAGAGCTGCTGGTTTGCTTTTTGAATTGAATGCTTAAGCTCATTGCATTACAGTATGAGTGTAGGAGCTGGGCTTCAGCAAAGTACTTGGTACTCTGAGGGCAAAACGTAATCATGAGTGCTGGTGATGAAGAGGTGTTGATTTGTCACTGTCTTTCCATGGCAAGCAGTTCTGAACAAGGAGGGAGAAAGGTGTGCGTTGAAAAGGAAACATCTCAAAGCTTTGTCTCTGAGGGTCAAAGTAAAGCACAGGAGTACTTTGTCATAAGATCTCCTGGAGCTCAAACAGCACCAGCAGAGCATGGTGCAGGGCTCCAACAACCTGGTTTATATTAAAAAGCTTGCAACGTTTGCTGATAACTGTTGGCTTTTAACAGCAACTCCAGAAATCATGTGATTCTATGAAAATGGAGCACCTCATTTTAAAAATAGTATGTTTGCAGGACCATTTCAAAACAGGGTCCAAATGTACCTGCAGTAGAAAATCAACAGTACTAAAGTAGAACTACAGTGTGGCTATGCGCAAATCTCATGTTTTAAAGCCAGTCTCATCACTTTTAGGCCTGAACTCAGCATATGTGACCATCAGTACTCGGATGGTGAACTAGCCCACTGTGGAGACGCTACTGTAGACAATTTGCCATTTAATAAGACACATCAACTCCCCCCTCTCCTAACCAGAGGGATTTCCCACTCTGTGGCAATGTACAGGAAAACACTGAAATACACACACAATATTAAAATAGGAAATTTTAAAAAGAAAAAAAAGAAGTGATATGTAATATCCCAACAGCATATTTAACAAAACAAGGAGTGAGAGATCAAGCCACACAATCCCAGGTATCCTGCAATTTTTTTGCCCAAGGAGGATTTTATGTGACTCATATCAGTTGCTAATGGGTTACCAAGTAGTGAAGAACACTCACTGCACAACATCTTAGGAATCTGGACAAACAAAATCTCTCTCTCTCTTTTTTTTTTTTTTAACACAGAAAAAAAAAAGACCCAAAACAAACAAACAAAAAAAAACAAGTCAAATGCTAGTGCTTAAAAGTAAAACACTAGAATGACTGCACTTACCACCTGGTAAAGGATTAAAGAGCAGAAAGAGAGGTTCCAGAAGCAGAAGGAGGAATAAAAAAAGGAGGAGAAGGAGAAGAAGAAATTAATGTTACATGTGGAAAAGTAAAGAAAAGATTTTTCAAAGAAAAGTTCGGGCATTTCTACACCTGGTCAAAAGAAAGATGCATTTTTCCTTGCCTAGATAGCATGAGATAATTTCTTCTCACCAGGCCTATGAGGCAGCTTGTCAATGAAAAATTGAAATGAAAAGGTTTTGGAGGCTTGTGTTTTTGGTGTATGTTTTTTTTTCTTTTTCCTTTTCAATAATTTCCACCTTCCCAGACACTTTTTGGATTTTTTTTTAATTAAAACAATCAGACAAAATTAGTTTCTTTTTGAGTGGAGGTGCGTTTTGTCTTCTGCCACTGTCTGCTTTTGTTGTTGCAGTAAATGCCTTGATAAAAGTATTTCCTTGGCTCCAACCTTTTCTGTTTAAGGATGAATGTTATGTGAGACCCTCCCGGAAGCTGGGCCCACTGCTGTCCCACCACATGCAAAGACACTTTGCTAGATATGTTACTGGCAGCCATGTGGGAGTGAGACAGTGTGATACCGGTCACAGGCTGCCTGTTCCCAAGAGGATGAAGCTGTGGCAGCTGTAGCCAGCTTGGTGCAGGCCACAGTGCATATCTGGAAAGGATGCTCTTGCTGAGACCAGTAATTCCCTCCATCGACTGCTGCATTCAAACTTTGCCACTGTGTGTAATGATGGGGAGGGTCTCCCAGCTGGACTGTCAGGATGGCACTGGTGAAGCTGGTGGCCTTTGCATCTTTGCCATCATAGGTGAAGAGCACTCATGCAGTGTCATCTTCTCACCCTTACAGAAACAGGCTCCTCTCGAAGGTGATTATAAACCAGTATACAAAAAGTGAGGTTATGGCCTACGGCCATCTCATTAAAAGGCTCATAAAGATAAATCAGGGCAAGTCTCTGCAGATGCACAACAACTTGTTACCAGCTGGAGGCAGAAAAGGACTCTGATAATACAGCTTGGAAATCATGGGACTGTGGGGCAGAAAAAGGGACTAAAACTAGCGTAGGTTTCATATGTGCAGGTTGCTATAACAAGCCTTAAACACATCCACGCACCCACACCCACACCCACACCCTCCCACCTCCCAGCTCCACAGAAGCCCAGGGGAGTCTGTGGCTCCAGGTCTAAGATCTCAGAGGGTTTTACAAAAGAAGGTGCTTCAGTGACCTGAGACTCGAGGAGTTCCTCTAGCCCTGTGCACAGTCCTCTGAGGCTCACAGCCATGCTCTATGTCTGCACCACAAGGCTGGAGAGCAGGAAGGAGGTCTGTATAAACAGTGCCTACATCTTCCCACAGCAGTGAGCAGGGCACAGTCTGTGCATACTCCCAGGTGTACATTATGGCAGGGCTCTCCAAGGGAACACAGTGTCCCAGTGTGTCCCTTATGCCCAGTCCCATCTCTCTGTGCAGCGACTCTTCCTCCTACTCTGCTCTCCTCTCTACAGACTGGGAACAATCTAGTTGACGTTGTAGGAATAAATCCAACCTATGCATAGCCTCTGCTGTTTTCCATCCAGCCACACCTTTGGGTAGTGAGCTCTGCTCACCCAGCTCTTTATCCAGAGGCCTCTCTGATGTGATGCTCTCCAGTGGTTTTCTGTAATGTCCTGGGGAAAAGGAACAGCTGGGATTTGCTTCATGTTCTGGGAATGAATGATCAGATCTGGTCCTGTAAGAAACTAATGACTCAGTTGCAGCAGTTTTGCAGATGAGGTGAGTGTCATGTGTCTGAACCACCAGAAAAAGCAGCACAATTGGAGCTGCTGTTTGCCGCTCCACAGAGACTGGTAGTGAGGACTTCTCCATGAGAGCTTCTGGGGCAGGGCTGATGTATGCAGTAGGTCCTGGGAAGAAAGCTGCATTGCCTGTGCCTATACGGGATAACTGACATCAGATGTGACTTTGGCTTGAGTGTGCAGTGACAGTAAGAGAAGGTCTGTCCCCAGGACTGGTCCTGGCACCCACAATTTCCCCTGGACCTGTCAGAGTACCCTCTGCCACCCTATCTTGATTTTCCAGACATGCATACTGCATAAGGGGAAAGACCTCTACACTAGATGGGAAAGAAAGAAGGACACATCTCCAAGTACTACTTACATGGCCATGAAGATCTGTGTTTAGCAGCATCAGGGCACAGGTGAGTGTATGAATCCCATCTGAAACACAACAGTCAGACAGCTATTATTATTCTCCTTTCCACAGAGTTTCAGTGTTTGCCCTGTTTTGGCAGCCCACCCATTGCAAAAGCAAGGTTAGTTGCTATGCCTTTGGACCCTAAAGAATGCTTGTTTCTTTCAACTGTGCATGGTAGTTTAAAAAAAAAAAAAGATATAATTTTTCCCCTCAAACTTTACCTTTTCCTGAAATGATCACCAGGGGATTGGCTTGAAAGCAATTTTGTCAATGGCTTTATAAAGATCAGACTTTTTGCTGACCCCATCTCTATTTCCCCCACGTCCATTCTGTGCCATCACCAGTGCAGAATGTAGCAGAGACTCTGGGAAACGGAGTACTTTAAGCTAGTTTCCCCCAGCTGATCACAGTCACCACACAGGTTTGTCCTGAGGTTTTTAGCCATTGTTCCTGTGCAGTCTGCAAGTTCTTCAGTCCTCCAACAAAATTATTACTACAAAAGAGTGCAGAATTTTTGGCTCTCTGACAATAAACACATACAGTTTTTCCTGCCATTTAAGACAGCACAGCACCCTGTTCTGTACCAGCTAGGGTGGTGGCTTTAGTTATTTCAAAACCACGCTGAGTCCTTAAGCTGCTTAAGTTCAAGAGACTTGTCTGTCTCCATGCACCACCTCACAGCAGTGAGATGCCTTGTACTCCAGCACTTGAGCTGGTTCACACAAAGACCACACAACGTGGTTAGAGAGCACCAGGGAGGGCCCAGAGTGCCAAAATACTATGGCCTTGGCCTCTGAACCTGCCCTTTGCATGACTTGGTGTGCTGCTTCATGGACCGGGCCCTGAGCACCTCATGCTCACGGCCAAGCTCTAAACACTGACAACTAAAGGCAACCAAAGACACACAAGCCCAGGATGAAGGTAACTGAGCACATTAGCTTCTCTCTAGTAATAACCACAGTCTCTGAGGAAGGAAGGGTTTCTTGTGGGCACATCACGTATTTCTGTTTGAGAACTGACAAATGCGGGGAATTGCTGTCACTGACATTCAAGAGAGAATCACCTGTTAAGAAAGATGCTTCCTCACTTCCACAAGAAGCAGCTTTGGGCTTGGAACAAAATGCCTTCCTAGTGTGTATTTTGGATTCTCTATGGGAGGTTTGGGGCTGACATTTTCACTTTGCTTTACTGGATTGGTTGGGTCAGGTAGACCATGCCCTCCATGGCCTCCAGGTGGAGCTGATGTCCCAAAACCTGCTATTCACTTGCTGTTGCTTAGCTCAGTCACATTCACATTTTCTCTCTGCTAAAACAGTGCCATAGCACATACATATAACTCTTCGACATCTGGCCCTTTTCAGTAAAGGAGAGCACCCATAGTGTGTCAAAGTCACAACTCTGTGGAAGAAAGGCCTACCACCCCACTCAGAGGTCAGCAAGTCAGAGCTTCTGCCATCCTTGTTTGCAGCATCCTGTCATGCAGGCTGAAGCAACCCTTGGTGTTGCAACAGTTGTGGCTCCATCAGTGGAAGAGTAATTGAATCAGCACATAGAAATGCCCTGAAAGGGGGGAGGGCTGTAAGATCTTCACAGCCACCAGACCATCTCCAGACCAAATTGCTTTGGCTGTATCATGTTTCTATGTTGACAGACTACCACAGACACAGGTGTTTCTTTAGACATCTCAGTAACATGTAGTGGCTCAAATTTCTTTTTGGTGGAAGACCCTGTGCCAGTTTAGTCTAGCTACAACTAGAAGGAACTACATTCTGAAGGAACAGCATCAGCTTGCAACAGTTTCCTCAAATCACTGCACATCCAGTGTCTGCAAAAGGTGTAAACTGCATGAGCTACTTTGCTTCCCTCCAGGCCTTGCACATATTTATTGACTGGATTACAACTGTATTTTAAGCCCCTTTCACTTTCAGCACTAAGCACAGATCTGTCTTGCTTGGGACTCATTCAGTTTGCATTTGGCCTGCAGAGTGGTCCTTCCCAGACTTGTGAAATGTGCATCACAGGTAATGCTGTGGCACTAAGTGTTAATGAATGGGTCATGACAGTAGCATCAGTGATGTGTTTCAGTTCCACTGTTCATTAGCCTTAAGAGTTTTGTACTGTTCAGGACTGTAATACTTTCAAAACAGGTCCTGCCAGCAGCAGTGACATCTCCACTGATTGCCATGCCATTGTTGAAGAGTTTAACTTTCTGGGTTCATCCTTTTTTTGTATGAGCAGATACTTTCTCATGCAGCATTGACAACTGGTATCTAATTTTTCTTCTTGAACACTTGTGATATCGTAGCTCCACTAGCACCTATGTAAACTCATGTTGCCATGGCAAAGCTTGTGTGTTGTTTGACTATTTGCTGCCCTCTGAACAGACTCATGCTGAAGGGTGTGTGTATGGAGTCAGAGATCTGACTGCCTCATGCTCCAGCTCAGCCTCTGCTCAAGCTGGTGTGTGCATGCATCTGTCCACACAGTGGGTGTGACAGATACCTGAGGACCAGAAGGGGAGAAAGGATCCCAAGGCCCTTGTCTATAGGGGTAGGAGGTGGATGCAATAGAGCTGGGGATCACTTCTGGGGGAAGGTGGTGAAGAGAAGTTAGGATTGGGCATTTGGGATATTTCAGCTAGGGATGACTGCTGAAATCACTTCTGAGAAAAGAGCCATGAAAGCTTAACCCGCAGCTTAATGTCTAGAGGTTGAGGACCCTTCCCAGAGGAAGGTCCTTTTTGGATCAGTGGGAGAGAACATCACACAAAAGTGTGTAAAGCAAACATAGGAAAATGAAATGTAAGCCTATACTTTATTCAGATACCACAGAGAAAAGTGAAGAGGTCATTCTGTTCTGAGAATAGCTTGTGTTCAGTTAACCCGGCAGAAGAACTGGAGAGTTTGTGTGACCCAAGGCACTGCTGCTCCTTGGGGAGCCTGCAAGGCAGAGGCAAGCAGGATCTCTCAGGTCCAACTGCTATATTCCACGCTTGAGAGGGTGAAGTAGGAGCAACCAGCACTTCTGTGAGGTTGGCTGAGATCTGCTCAGCAGCCTGATTTCCACCCATGGGGGTATTTCAAGATGCATGTAAGCAGATGTGCAAAGATATTCATGTAAATGTGAACTGGAGTGTGCTCAGGTCTGGATGTGTGCACATGCACATGTGTACTCCAAATGACCTTTTCCATTAAAATAAACAAACAAACAATCAAGAAGAAAAAAAAAGAAAGAAAAAAAGAAAAACAGAAGGAAGTACCTCTATTAAAAAAAATGGAGAAGGACTCTGAAAGTGGCTAACAAAATACACAATTCCAGTGGGCCCAGGATTTTATCCAGCTCTGCTTTCCCCTGCTGCACACAGTAGAGAGCAAAGAATGCAACCCCTGTGCATAGCAAGCCAATAGTCTTTCTCAATCTGTATGGAAATGTCTTCTATTCTGCTGTACCTCCTTCAACGGACGAGATCTTGGGCTGAGCCAATACCACTTTGCAAGCCACAGCTGCAGTAACTCACTACCCCTGAGGACCACTCCCTCCCTCCCCTGGTGCTGGGCAAAGCACAGCCACTAAGCCAGGTCACAGCTGAGGAGCTTACCTTCATCACAGCTCACCTGCACTTGCATGTTCCTGTTACTGGGAGCCCACACTCAGACCATCACGCCCTGAGGAGACACACAGGACTCTCCCGAGGAGGTCTGTACAGTGCCTGGTGTCCCCAGCCCCTCCCAGGGCAGGGCTGGTCAGCAGGGCAGCACCCCAGCGGAGTAATAAGCTGCAGCCTGGTCTGGCCAGTGGTTGCTACTCAAGATGTGGATGGTTCACTTTATGTGCAGGCTCTGTGACACAGGTGCACTGTGAGTGTGCAGCCGTGCCACAGCAGAGCTTGGGAAGGGAAGTGGTACCTTCGGAAGTGCTCTCCTCTGGGTTGCACTGGCAGTATCGCCGGGAGAAGTGAATCAGCACCCGCTCCCGCTCCTGCGTCTCTCCCATCAGTGGGAATGCTTTCAAGAATGTCCTGCAAAGAGAAAATGATACTTAAAGATGTCGTGGATCAATCTGCTGGGAAGCATCCACACTAAGGAGAGAGGTGGAAAGGGGATCCTCAGAGCAGCTAGGAAAGCCTTTGTCCTCCCCCCAGCCTGTGCACCCCTGGGCCCCTGCAGGTGCAGTGCAAAGGGTTTCTATGGAGCCAGCTCTGACCTGTGCAGGGAAACATGCTGTCAGCTGAGATCTGACCCACCTCTGGCTCAATGGCAACAGGATGGGTTGTCCATTCCAATGGGCAGAAGTTGATCCCACTTGCTCTGAGTTTGTACAGAACAGGATTCCTGGGAAAGCTGCTCTCCACCATGGGGAAGCAGGTTGTGGGCCCTCCTGTTAAATACCACTTTTGGTGGCAGTATTTTGTGCCAAACATGACACCAAAGTAAAAATTAATTGACAACCTAGAGCTCCCCCCAGTCCCTGCTCCTGTTACACAGACAGCCTCTGTGGAGTTGGGAAGCCCAGAGGAGAAACCCACCACAGTACTCTGCTCTGGCCAGCCCGGACGCGGGAGTGCCAAGAGACCAGCTCACCTGAGTGCTTTGTCAAGGGTCAGGCCAGTGAAGTCAAAGAAGCTGAGATACTCCTCTGCTACCAACTTGCTAAATTCGTTACTGTAATTAAAGAGGGAGTAGTCAGCCCTTTCATCAGGGAAGAAGACACTGTCTACAAGAGAACAGCAGATTGCTGCCTCCTGGCCAGCCCAAACTCCCAGTATGACACTGCAGACATGATCCCAGACCCAGGAGGACTTTCTCCCAGACTGAAATGCTGCTGGAAGACCTCCAAAGGGCCCTGAAATGCCCACAGTCTAGCACTGCAGCTGCCAGCCTTAGACACCTGAGCATGAGGGGTACCTGCCCTCGGTGCACCCCTCTGCCATGCTGCTGGCCAGGCAGAGCTTCCTCCACCCAAACCAGCCAGGGACACATGGCCTGAGGAGAAGGCCATAAGGATGCCTAGTGCCTTCTCTCTTACCTCATTCTCTCCCATTGCTGGATGTGTCCCCTAATCCTACTGCAATATTCCTGCTCTCCACCCCACATTGGCTCCCGTCTCACTCTCTCACCACTGCACCTCACTTTGCATCTCTTTGCAATCCCACCCTCAGACACACTAGCTCACATGTCAGATGGATGCTCCTGGGGTACTGGAGCAGCCAAGGTGCAGGAGAGCTCAGTGGAGATTCTGGCCCCACTAGCCCCTAAGTGCTTCTCCAGGGGTGAAGGAAGATACTTGGAGATTTTGAAGGATGCTTGGAAACTTCTTGCCTTTAAAGCCAGAATGGGTGATACTAAGTTCCTCTATCTGCACAACTCAGGTGGCAGAATTGCAAGGATGATTAATGGATGCTGGCACAAAATGGTAGATGATCTCAATTCAGTGGGATTGGTCGATGTTGGCGGATGACACCAAGCTGTGTGGTGAGGTTGACACACTGGAGGGAAGGGATGCCATCCAGAGGGACCTTGGACAGGCTTGAGAAGTGGGCCTGTGCAAACTTCATGGAGTTCAACAAGACCAGGTGCAAGGTCCTGCACCTGGGCCAGGGCAATCCCAAGCATAAATACAGGCTGGGCAGAGAATGGATCGAGAGCAGCCCTGAGGAGAAGGACCTGGGGATATTGGTTGACAAGAAGCTCGACACGAGCCGGCAGTGTGGGCTTGCAGCCCACAAAGCCAACTGTACCTTGGGCTGCATCAAAAGTGTGGAGAGCAGGGCGAGGGAGGTGATTCTCGCTCTCTGCTCTGCTCTCATGGGATCCCACCTGCAGTACTACATTCAGCTCTGGGTCCCCCAGCACAAGAAAGACATGGATGTATTAGAATGAGTCTACAGAAGGGCCATGAAGATGATCAAGGGGCTGGAGCACCTCTCCTACGAAGACAGGCTGAAGGAGTTGGGGTTGTTCAGCCTGGAGAAGAGAAGGGTCTCAGGAGACCTTATAGCGGCCTTCCATTACCTACAGGAGAGACGAGGAGGGATTCTTTGTCAGGGAGTGTACAAGAATTAATGGTTTTAAACTAAAAAAAGGGTATACATAGATTAGATATGAGGAAGAAACTCTTTACTCAGAGGGTGATGAGGCACTGGCACAGGCTGCCCAGAGAAGCTGTGGATGCCCCATCCCTGGAAGTGTTCAAGGCCAGGCTGGACAGGGCTTTGAGCAACCTAATCTAGTGGATGGTGTCCCTGACCATAGCAAAGAGTTTGGAACTAGATGATCTCTAAGGTCCCTTCCAACCCAAACCATTCTATGATTCTATGATTCAATATGATCACCCTTGCCAATATGTAATTCATTTTCCTTCTCCCCACAAAATGAAAATCATATTGCTTGCTAAGTGTTGCACATCCAGCTTCACTCCGAGACATGTTACAGGCAGAACTCACTGCTCTCGTTGCTTTTCCAACAGTATTGTTTTATCTTCCACGGTGAGGTTGATGCTGTAAAGTGTCTGGGGTGGATGCTGTTTGGAATCAGACAGAGAGGTGTGTCAGCTCCAAGGGAGAGGTCCAGGCTGAGTTTTGAGAGGCAGGATGTAAGTATCAGTGCTGAAGTGTCTGCAGGCTACCATTTCATTGTTGTCTGAAGCCACAGGGCCTCATGATCATAAAACAATCTTACCATTTGGGATTGCTATCTCTGAGAAAGAACACGGCCTCATGGCCCCGCGGCCAACCCAGGTAAGTCTGTCTGAAGCAGTACTGCAATAATCAGTGTGTGGATTCCTGCCAGCTTCCTGTGGAAACTTCTCCTCTTATCCTGGAACTTCACAACAGGGTGATTTGAGAAGCCAAAAATGACCACATGCTTGTGAAAGGAGATGTCACAACATCTCCACTTATGCCAAAGAACCAACAGAGCCAAGCAAGCCCCAGGCCTCCTCTGGGATCCTCTCAGCTCTAAGCCTGCAGAAGGCCTCATACATTGGCTGTGTCAGTGCTGGGAAATAGCCAGTGCTCTCCCTTCCACAGGCCAGGTCCCACCTCACAAGTGTGATCCTACAGTCTCATGGAAGAAAAGCTCTGATTCCTTCTGCCTGGACACCCTTTGCCAGATCTTCTGGGAATCTGCTTGGGCACTCTGGGCACTGTGCATACAGCAAAGACCGTCACACACTGCTGCACTGGAGTGATCAACAGGGGAGAACAAGGCATTCTCCCACTTAACCTCAAGCTGAGCATGAAAGACCAATGCTCCATAAAATCAAAAGACAGCAGCACAGCTACAGCCCTGCACAAATCTTGGGTGGACTGAATTGCTCTTGAGGTGTCTCCAAGGCCTACCCTGGGAGCTACACCCTAATGTGCATTCCTAACTAGATTGATCTGTAGTCAGGCAGGATGAAGGTGGGTGGGAGCTCCCTTTCACCTCACTCTTCCACCAGGGCAGACCAGGAAGGCAGGCAGGCTCACTGCCTATCCTTCAGTTCACCGGGTCTTGCTGATGGCCAGGACTCATGACCCTCACGACCCAGACAGCCTGGCAAACAGTGATCTATGACAGCTTCTGTAGTGCCAGCAGCTCCCCAGCCTATCACACCTTTCCATGTGCCTCACCTGGTCCCTCTCCTTTGAGAAGCTCCAGGCAGAGACTGCTGACTCTGCCAAGGGAACCAGAAGGTGTTGCAGGGCACCTGAAGGCAGCCAGCCCCTAGGGAGCAATAAACTCCTCTGTCTAGCCAGGGGCCCCTCTTCCCCGAGCTCCAGACCAAGTCAACGTGCCCGAGGCATGCCTGTGACACAGAGCTCTAATACCGGCTACAGCAAACCCATGGCCTCCTCTAAGGTGGGCTTAGATGCCTGCTCCAGTTTCTTTGTTCAATCATTTGTCTTCCCTCTCTCTGTGCTGTCCCAGCTTCTCCCATGGGAATGAGTGACACTTCCACCAGTGCTACTCAGATATGTCAGAGACATCACTGCAAGAACAGCAATGGGTTTTCCATTGAAACAAGTCTATCATCCTGTGGTTGGTGGCTGCACTGTGCATACACCTTCTACAGACCACTCATCTTAGAACCCTGTCTGATGCTTCCTCCCTCTCCCTGGTTTGGGAAGGTCCAGGCACCAGGAGTGATTACTGACCTGTCTGGGTCACAAGCCACCTCCAGGGTGACCCAGGAGTCCTGGCCTTTTCTCCCAGTTTCATTCCTGCATGGCTGCACGTGGATGCATCATGTGCTGTTTTACTGCACTGAATCACACTGTCCTACCAGAGCTACACCTCTGTTTTCCAAGATTCTTATTGTGCCACAGCCACCTTGATCAAAAAAAAAAGAAAAAAAAAGAGTTTCCATAAAAAAGCTTGGTTCAGTAAAATTCACCTAATCTCCACAGGAGGGAAGCAGGCTGTATGGCCAGGCTGTGCTGCTGATGGGACTCTGACAGAGCCCTGGTTCTTCATGTGCTGCAATGCTGCAACTCTGCATGCTGCTGCCTGCTCCTTTGCTGCCTGCATGGGTTTGCGAGCACAGCAGTCTGTTGGGAAACCTTGCAAGTAAGTGCTTGGTGCTGCCATCTTTGTGGTCTGGCACCTGAAACACATCAACCTCTGTCCAGCAAGAGATATGTGTCTGGGGGTAGTAATAGAGCTGAGATGATGACACAGACAAATCCAGCAACAAGGATCTTCCATGTAGAGCTCAGTTGCTGAAATGCATGCTCTTGACAGACTAAGATAATTTCTAGATTTAGAGTTAACATCGCATAATCCTGTCAGCTGGAAAGACGCTATTTGGAGATACCCAACCTCTATTTCCTTGTTCATCAAGCCTTGTCTACTTGTTTGACAATGATGAATTTTTTTGTGGGGGGGTTGCTTTTGAGAAAATTGCCAATACTCACAAAGAAAAAAAAGGGGCGAGGGTCAAGAGGAGCTGAAAAGCTTAAAAATGAAATTTTTACTTTTCAAACAACCCTCCCAAGCATCACTTAAATGTACTCTGTTCCCACAAATGTAGGTTGGTCCTACTTTGTCTTAAGTGAGCACGAGGAGCTTAAAATATACCTATTCCCATCCTTCTTCCTTTCCTACTCCACAAAGCCACCTGCTTGGTCCAAGAGCCTGCAGATCTATCCAGGTTTTGTGCTAGGAAATGATCCAGGTGTCAAAAACTCAGCTGATCAAAACACAAGTTGTTTCCTTTTAAAGGCTGTGTCAAGTCCCAGATGTGGATCACCAAACAGCTTCCCAAGGTGAGGATGACAGGTAGAGGGAGGACTGCAGAAATAAGCAAAGAGGCACACTCAGATGCACCCCAGAGACTCATTGTTTGAAACTGCCCCACTCAGACAGCTGGTGTGGCAGATTTGCAAGAAAGACAGATGCTAGGCCTGAGGCAGCAGAAACCCGATATGTACCTGCTATAAGAACCAAAGAGGCAAATGAGAATGCAGTCAGGTGATATAAAAAGTTTCCCTAAGAGATCACTCATGGGCTCCTTCCTTCCCAGGACCAAGCTGAGCTATAGACCATTCTCAGTATTGGAAGCTTGGGTATTTGCAGAGGGACAGTTGTGTCCTGCTGATCTAGACAGCAGGCCATTTCAACAACATACAAAAAACCAGCAACACATTATATTTTATCCAGGAGAAATATTCTGGGGATTGGTGTCCTCATACCCACTGTCATCCTAAAGTCATATATTACTGTTATGTTTGTTACTATTGCCCTGTCTTTTAGACACCACTGTAACTCTCTGGCATATGAATAAACGCTTCTATTTCCCTTTTGCCTTCCCCATGCCAATCTACCAGCTGAAGGGCCTGGACCTCTGTTGTGCAACTGTCTCTCCATCAAACCCTTGTGGGTTCACACTGTCTACAAAGACTGGGTCAGGAGGCACTGCAGCAAGATTTTGGGGTGCAGACATGAAAACCCTGGGGAATGGCAGGGCAAAGATGTTACAGGGCTTTTGCCTTGTCCCACTGAGACAGACTCTCATTGCCACCACACTCCCAGGAGCTCCACTTAAACACAGGAAGGTCAAGATCCAAAACTCTTCAGCCTGGGGATTGCTTCAGGTGTCCTGCTGGGCCTCTTCCAAATGCAGGAAGCTCTTTGTTCTGGCAGGCAGCAACTGCAGCTTGTGGCAATTAATGCCCAATACATGCAAACAACTTGTAGGATTCAAATTGCAAGGGCATTGGTCTTGGACCAGTTTCAACTGGGAAGATCTCAAGTGGCCCTGACATGAACCAGCAAGGCCTCGTAACAGTAGGCTTGTCCCTTTCTGTGTTTGTCCTGTTCACCATGCTCCCATGGACCCTCCCCACCACAGGTGTGTTTCTGACAGCCCGATTCAGTGCTGCCATCTCTGTCAACTGCTTGGCCAGGCTGGCTGCACTCCAAAGCCCCACTTACTTCTTCCCAAGCTGGCGTGCCACATCACAGCGCTTGAACCCTTCGAGGTTGTAGAGGCGCTTGGCCAGCCTCTTTGCAGCCTCACTGTCTGCCCTGCAGCCATTTGCCAAGGTGTCTGTGCTTCCCTGGTCAAGCTGCTCCGTGCTGCCCATGTCGGAGTCAGAGTCTGACAGGGCATCTTTCAAGCTGGCATCGCTACACAGAAACAAGAAACAAGATTCAAGGAGCAGCAACACGATTTGATGAAACCCATGGAAAATACCACATTTTGATTTCTTCTTGTCCCAAACAAAAAGTATGAAAACACATTTGTGAACAGGACATTGGACAAAACCTCCTTCATTTCAGGTCAAAAGAAATGCATTTGATGCATTCAAAATAGTACAGATTCATTTCAAACTTTTAGGAAAGAGATGAAAGAGAAACTGACTCCTCACTAAGAAATGATGTCACATCCATTCAAAACAAGGAGACCCAACACCGTTTTAAAGTTCCTCTCTTGCCACTGATATGGAAAGTTGTCCTGAATGGATACAGAGACTGACAGAAGTGTAGATCCATCTGGTTGATATCTAAGGGATACCAAGCTTTTTTACAGCTGTTGACATTCAGGAAACTTAAGGAACAGATGATATGCTTTTAGGGTTAGATTATTTGCTGAGGATATGGGTTTATTATTTGCTGGCTCAGAGGGCGACATCTCCACTGATCTCCTCACTGTCTGCAGAAGAGCTCTTGGGGAAGTCTCTACAGGGTCACCTAAGTGAAACCTTGAGCACATTTGGGAGTATATCTGACTAACTCTTACCTGCCACGAGCTTTTGCAGATTTCAGTGGTCTGCCTAGAACAGCTCAGATTTTGCCTGCCTTAAGAGCAGATGGGATTTTTGAGCAGGCAGATGAAAGTTTGTCCTGTGGGTGTTTGGCCTGTCCACCATGACAGCACATGTGAGGAGGCACAAGGGAAAAAAAAAAAAAAAGAAAAAAAAAAAGCATCTCCACCTCTATTACATTCTCTGAGGCTTGCTCCTGGCCCCTGGGACCCTGTAAGACAAGGACAATTCCCTTTGCCCAAGGAATTCAAGGCCTGCCTTACCTGATGGAGTTAATGATCTTGGTTGCTTCTTCCTCTGAACCTTCCACATGGAACCCATTTGGGATATTCTTCAAAGACAAACGGCTCAGCACATTCTCTGACCTGCTGCTAGTAATTGAGTGCCTGAGAGGGCTCCCAAAATCCCCCTCCACTGGCTTTACTGCTGCCTGCTCTTGCTTATCAGCAGCCATGTGGTGAAGGGCTTCTCTCTGCTGGGCCACCAGTTTCTGCTCCAAGAGCTCTGGGCTTTCCTTGACTCGTTGCTGGATCAATGGTGTGAGTGGGGCCTCAAAACTGACGCAGCTGTCTGTCTCGTCTGTGAGAGAGAGGACATCCAGAGAGTCCAAGCTGCTGTAGTATGTGCCCTTCATTAGGTCAGACTCAACAATCTTCTCAAAGGTTGAGCTGAATCCATCCCTGATGTCTTTGAATTGAAAATGTTCCTTGTCGTCCTCACTACAGCTCAGCTTGGCATTTCCAGCAGCAAATCTGTACCAAAAGGAAAGATGTAGAAAATACTGTCAAAGTAATTGCTTGCACTGTTCATATTGGAGCTAGGGGGCAGGAGAAGAGGCAAAAATAGATTCTGTGATTATAGGCCCTTAGGAGCTTTCTGTGGTATAACCTGCTTTGTTCCCAGTTTTATTACAAGTTTCCAGAGCTGAGGAAGGTAGAACTTTACAATGAGCAATCCCAGGGACCCGGGCAATCATGGTCAAGCCCCAGTAAAAAGCCAGATCTCTGAACTGGTTACAGTGGTGCCTGACACCTGTGACTGGACCAACTACCAGAATGGATTTAATCTGCAGGTTCTCTTTCCCTTCAAGTGCTCTGATTCTGGCAACCTCAAAACCGTGAAAGTCCTTAAAAATTGAGATCAAGTCATATAACTGGATGTTGGCAGCAAATGTTGGCAGCTTGCTCCCTTTATAGCAGAGGAAAAACAGAAGCTTTTAGAGTGCCTTGAGCCTTTTGTCTCAGGCAACGCAGCCCAGAAGCGCAGGGCACACTAGAAATACTATTTTTTCTCCACCGAGAAGGATGTACAAGGGGATGGGTACACACCCAAACAGGCGAGTCTCCATGCTGCTTTACAGATAGACTGTGGATAGACTGCTGGATGGAGAAAGTACTTCCCTCAGCAGCTCTGTGGAGGAAGGCTGGAGAAGCTGCTGTGGACTATCAGGCCCTGATTCATGACCCCAGGAGAGAACCTGCACAAGGCATTACTGCTTGCTGAAGGACTGCCCTGCGCTGCCTGTGTGTAGGCACATCTCTCCATGCTTATTGATGCACCTATGTTCAGGAAAGCCAAGAAGCTCAGGTTCCTGTGAAGTGGATACTCCTCCCTGTCTTTCCTTCTCTGTGATTCTGGATGCCAGGTCAGCTGCGTGGTGAGCTGTGGCAGGAACAGGCAGTGCTGGCACACCAGGGTGGCACACCAGGGAGCAGGGCAGGCCCACCTGAAGGGCAGCACAAGGAGGGAGACAACAATGCACGGCCTACACTCCATGCGTGAGGCCTGACAGGCTTTGACAAACAAGTTCTTGCACCCTTTGAAAAGTCATTTCTGATGTCTGAGCTCTTAGAGCTGCTGTTCACAAACCTAACTCTATGACTGTATGGCCTAAAATCTTACATGAATATGTAAAGCCAAATAATCTCTTGATTCCAGGAGCTCAGGGCTTTAAGAAAACTGTCACCCAGATCACCAGAGCTGGCCACACAGCAAACCAGATGTAAACAGAAATGACACAGACAGCATCAGCTCCTCAGACTACTGCAGCCTGGGGTCTCCTCAGCCTCAGAACTGCCTGTCTTTACAAATCCATTCATCCCTGAAGGCTGAACTGCAAAGCCTGGACATGATTTTGTGTACAGAACAGGTCTCCACCCTCCACAAAGCAGAAGGAACTTTAGAAACTCTATACCCCTGTAACAAGAAGGATTTTACAGGCTTAACTGCAGCCAGTGGTGGGAATTACAGACCTATCTTGGCAGCTTGACCCATTGCCCAACTTCTTGGAACTACTCCCTTTTATTTTCCAGCCCAAACTCCTATAGGAGGCAACAAAGTCAGAAGACCTGTGTCCCTACAAATGCCCCAGTGAAGTCTCTTGTGTGGGACGAAGGGTGGAGACCAGGGCAGGTGCCATGGCAGAGGATGGGTCAGTGAATGCTGACGAGCCTGCCAGCACCAGCGGACGCAAGTCCCGCACACCACATCTCTCCCTGAGTGGTCCCAGAGAAGACTCTCCCCAAGGGAAGACAGGCTTCCAACAGCTTAGACCAGCCTAGGAGCAGTGCCTGCATTTAATTCAACAAAGCTCGGCTAGGGTGGGAGACAAGGTACAACCTCACTTGTATGAATGAACCTCCCACAGGGAACTGTTGTGTATTACACAGCGGGGAAGGCAATTGCTTTACTTAAATAAGGAGCCATATATTTATTTGTATTGTAATCACAAGCTTCTGTCTATTGAAGTAACATTGTACCTAATTGCCTGTGCTGCTTTTCCCAGTCATCTCTGAAATGCTGTTTTATTGCTTATGGCAAGGCATGCAGAGCAATGCACTCGGTTATTATTGCAACTGAACCGTACTGGATTTTTATGCACTGAGTTGTTTACATTTCAATTCTCACTGGTTAATTAGTTGTAATAAAGTAGAACCTAGTTTGCTGTGTTGGTGGAGTAGGGAGGCCAATCAGAGGACATGATGGCAATTAGGACTTTCTTGCCTGTGCACTGCAGGCCTTCTGCAAAGTTCTTCTGAAACTTTGTTTAATGAAATTTGAAATGCTTGTTGGCTGTATATTGACATGTGAGGAAAAGTCTGGGCAAAGGCAGCAGTCACAAACCTGCAGGTACTAAGCGCATCTTACAAGCCAAATGTGGGGATTCCTATATTTATCAGTTTGACTTTTAGCATGATTTTATAGGGCTGAAATCAGAGAACATCAACCACCAGTGAAGCTCTCAGTTTGACTGCAGAGCTGCAAATTCCCTGAGATCAGCAGTGCCCTGAGATCAGCCCCATGCTGGGGGCTCCTGGGAAGGTGATAGAAAATGGGACTTCAACAAATGGTATATTGGCATCCAGTGGATGCTATGGGATAAACTAGACAGGGGGGCAAAAAGGATTCAGTGAGTGCAAACTGCAGTAGAAGTACTAAAGCTTTGGCTTTATCTCCTTGACTGGGGAAATTCAGAGACAATGGAGGATGACAGTGAATTCCCCAGTGCTTTGGTATGTCTGTCAGCTTTTTTTCTCATGACCCACACTCATTGACGAACACCAGTGCAGCAGGCAGTTAGCTGTAGCAAGGAAAGACCATGCTGAGTTTGGCCCAGCCATGCATTTCTGCCACTCATACTATGGATACACGGTCAAAGTACAAAGGAGCTTGAACACAGCAAGCTAACCTGATCCCAGAGAATATGTGGTTTCCCAGATTTCATTTTTGTCCCTGAAGTTTTCCAGATGGCCTTTTGCATTCAGGTATAGTGTATCTTGTCCCCTGCGCATCCAGCTTCCCAGAATACTTATTTTCTATCCAAGTCAATATGTTCACAGCACAAGATCATGGTCAGTGCATGCAGAGTGCAGTCAGGTTGCATCAGGCCCAAATCCTTAGCCTGCCACTTCTCCCAATTCATGCCCCAGTATCTTATAATAATTGCAGTTCCAGTGACTGCACCAGCATTCACTGACCACTTATGGCTTTGTCTTGAACTCACAGTCTCTGCCAGGGAACCAGAAACCAAGCAAATATGATTCCCTTGCAGCAGAGAGACTTGCAGACATCCAAGACTTGACAGAGTAGCTTACAGGGCTTGTGGATCCTGTGTGGAGGTGGACTCCCCAGGCTCTCTGGACATCATCAGGCAGTAGCATCCTGCCTTGGACTTCTTCCTCTTCAGTATCTTCAGTTGTGCCTCTTGAAACAGTGCTTCTGCTTCTTGCTGGTGGCCTTGGGTAAAACAACCAGCTTTTTACTGAGCAGCCTGCTCGACACTGCAGACGCAATGGATTAGGGATGCCTGTCGTCAGCCCACATGCTGTATAGCTTCCCAGCGCTGCTGACACTCCTGGCCATGCTCCAGACTGTGCTACCAACAAACGGCTCAGCCTGAAGCCTACACCAGACTAAGACCAGGAGGTGATTCAAATGCCCCTTTTGGCCATCCCATCCCTGTCACACCTTCTCCTCTTAAGAATCACAGAATCACAGAATCATCTAGGTTGGAAGAGACCTCCAAGATCACCCAGTCCAACCTCTGACCTAACACTAACAAGTCCTCCACTAAACCATATCACTAAGCTCTACATCTAAACGTCTTTTAAAGACATTTTCTGTTATCTTTAACAGCAGTAGCCAGATGGAGCTCCAGATGAGCTTTGGCCTTTCTAATTTTGTCCCTGCACAGCCTCACAACATCCTTATAGTCCTCCTGAGTTGCCCGCCCTCTTTTCAAAAGATCATAAACCCTCTTTTTTTCCTAAGCTCTAGCCACAACTCTCTGTTCAGCCAGGCCGGTCTTCTTCCACGCCGGCTCATATTTGGGCACGTGGGGACAGACCGCTCCTGAGCCTTTAAGATTTCCTTCTTGAGGAGTGCCCAGCCTTCCTGGACTCCTCTGCCCTTCAGAACTACCTCCCAAGGGACTCTGACAACCAGTGTCCCGAACAGCTCAAAGTCTGCCCTCCGGAAGTCCAAGACAGCAGTTTTACTGATCCCCCTTCTGACTTTGCCAAGAATAGAGAACTCTACCATTTTGTGGTCACTCTGCCCAAGACAGCTTCCGACCACCACATCTCCCACCAGTCCTTCTCTGTTTGTGAACAGCAGGTCTAGAGGGGCACCTCCCCTGGTACGCTCACTGACCAGCTGTGTCAGGAAACTATCTTCCATGCTCCCCAGGAACCTCCTAGACTGCTTCCTCTGGGCTGTATTGTATTTCCAGCAGATATCTGGGAAGTTGAAGTCCCCCACGAGAACAGGTGCTGAGGATTTCGCAACTTCTGCCGGCTGCCTGTAGAACTCCTCATCTGTCTCCTCAACCTGGTTTGGTGGTCTGTAACAGACCCCCACCAGAATGCTTGCCTTGTTGGCCTTCCCGCTGATCCTAACCCACAGGGACTCAACCTTATAATTCCCAGTCTCGAGTTCCACAACATCAGAACACTCTCTAATATAGAGAGCCACACCACCACCCCTTCTATGCTGCCTGTCCCTTCTGAAGAGCCTATAGCCAGTCATTGCAGCACTCCAGTCATGGGAGTGGTCCCACCACGTTTCAGTGATGGCAACCAAGTCATAGCTAGCCTGCTGCACGATGGCTTCCAGCTCCTCTTGTTTGCTGCCCATGCTGCGTGCATTAGTGTAGATGCACTTCAGTTGGGCCATTGCCTTCTCCCCCAGGCCCTGACATTTTTTCCCCTGGCACACCTCTAATGAGTCTTACTTTATCCCCGTCCCCTTTCTTACCTAGTTTAAAACCCTCTCAATGAGCCCTGCCAGCTCCTGCGCTAGTATCCGTTTTCCCCTTAGGGACAAGTAGAACCCATCTGCAGTTATCAGGCCGGGTGCCGAGTAAAGCACCTCGTGGTCAAAAAAAAACAAAATTTCTGTGTTGGCACCAGCCTCTGGGCCACGTGTTTATCCGGTGGGCTTTCCGAGTCCTCTCTGTACTCCTCCCTGCCACTGTAGGGATGGAGGAAAACACCACCTGTACTCCCGCTCCATCTACTAATCGGCCCAGTCCCCTGAAGTCCCGTTTGATAGCCTTCAGGCTTCTCTCTGCAATATCATCACTGCCAGCCTGGACTATCAAAGAAGGCCATGCTCCTCTGCTGTTCTTCTCTGCTCATGGCATCTCTCTCATGTTGGGGAAGAAGGTACGTAGACAAGGCCATAAGGTTCAGAGTGACTATTAACTCTGGGTGGCTACAATCCAGCCTGCTGGGTGATTTGTGGTGACAAAGGGAAGCATCCCTGCTCAGGAATGGCATGGAAAAAAGCCCACCTCATCCCAGTGACCAGTCATTTTGCCTCAGTCCCCCAGCCTGCAAAGCCCCAAGGAGGTTTAGGCACTTGCAGAGGCTCCCAATGAGGCTCTGTCTCTGGTCAGTGTCCCCCAGCCTGGAAAGTTCTGCCATGAAATCAGGCTGTCAGTATGGAGGACACAGACCGGAGGTATGACACATGCTGGTCTGTCTCAGGCACTGAGAACAGGATGACAGGAATATTTCTCGGCTCACACTGCTGAGTTGCCACCCATCCAGCTGCAGACTACGGCGTCTGGGAGAGGACTACCTGCCATGAAGCTTCAGACATGAAGATGGCCAATTCTGCAAATCTAGGGTGTATCTGAACAAAGGTCAGTGTAAACTCTTCTACACCTTGCCTGATGCATGGGTGAAGACTGCCTTGACCAGAAGTATCTAAACCTCGTGAGGATTGCTGAGCCCCAGCAATCAGTGCCTGGTCCTTGGTGAGAGGAGTAGATCCTGCTGGGCTGATGCAGTGATGCTGCTCCAGGCAGACACTAAGGGGACTCTTCAGCAGGCCTCACTGCTCTGCCTGGTCATTTCAGCAGCTGGGAACATGGTGTATGCTGGTGGCTACATACCCTAAGCCAGCAGGGCATTCAGACCTGGTGCAGTGGCTCCAAGCATACACACAGCTTCTGGGTCATTAGTGGGGCCACCTGGGCTGAGGCACAATGAGCGCACGTGGCCACTTTCATTGTGTCACAGCAATACACAGCACTTCCCAACCGCCCTGCTCACCTCCCAGCATCCTAAATCACACACATCCCAGATGGAGCAGCACAATCCATCCCCTTGCTGCACACTCAAGCCAAAGCAGAAATCAAGCTACCCTCGTGTCACCCAGGCACTGGTAGCACCAGCCACAAGTGCAGTGGGGATCAAAGCTCAGTGCCTTGCCCTCTCTTACTAACAACATGGTCCTTGGATGCAAAGTTTTGATCTGCTAGTCCATGGACTGCCAGAGCAAGCCATTCTGACAGGGACTTTCAGGGCATACCAGGCTCCCCATCAGCTCCAGGCTATTGCGCTTGCCCTGCTTTGATACCTAAACTATCTCAGCAAACTCTGCCTGAACTGCTGCAGCTAAATCTGTAACTTGTAAGTGGGATGCTCCCAAAAGTCATCACCCTCAGCACACTTGAGATCTCTAAGCCTTTTCCTTCACCTTAGTGCATCGGGGCAGACATTGTCTCTAATCACATTTTTTCTGCATTTGTAATAGGGAAAGGAGCCCAGAGAGAAAAAGTGAAAACACAGTTAGCTATGAGAGCAGCTGCAGCTTTTTTAACTGGTGAGTTACACAGGGAGGAATGGAACTCAAACCAACGAAATCTGGGAAACGGCACACGTGAACCAATGCCAAGCTAGTGTTACGATGGCTTCACACTCACCCAAGCTGATCCTCCGTCTCATTGCTGCTCAGCATTTCTGAGGAGCCCAGGAAGCCATGCAAGTGCAACTTGCCAAGGGCCTGGATCCGTGCCTCTGGAGCCAGGGATCCTCTCTCCCTGGAATCCACGCTGCTGGGGCTGGGCACGCTGCTGTCCTGCTGCTGCAGCCTCACCGCCTCCCCACCCGCACTGAGCTCCGCATCCACGCCGTTGTCCAGCGCTGGCCCCACACAACCTTCGCTATCGCTCGGGGTGTATGCCTCTGATCCCTTCCTGGCGCCTGCAGAGGCTGCCAGATGTTTGTCCCCACAGCCCCGGCGCACCCCATCTGCTCCTTGGCCGGGCTCGGCATCATCCGGGGGGCTGGCCTTCCTGCTGGCAGGCTCCGGAGGCTGGCCAAGCTGTTCGTCCCCATCGCTGCAGGCTTGCACAGCAGGCTGTGAGCCCGAGGAATGCAGCTCGCTGGAGGATGCCACAGACAATGAGAAGTGCCTGCTCTCACTCATATTCCGCTTGTTCTCCCAGCGCTTGCAGGCTCTCTCCCCGTGGTCAGCTCAGGCGTGGCACTACCTACAACAGAAAAGACACTACGTCACAAATGCCCGAAGGGATGTCTGAACGATGCTGACTTGTCCACAGCAGCTCAGAAGGGTGACAGCCAGTGCCACATCTGCAGTGACAGGAGTGGAGAGGAAAATGTATCCCTCACCCTGCTTTGACCCCTCAGTGTAAAAGCAGGGAGGAGTCATGCAGGGAAGGGTATGTTGCTTGCAAGGACAAATGCTTGTTACCCAGCACAGTGAGATTGGAGAAGAAAATCTGCCCTTGAGATCCTGAGCCATCGGGGCCAGGCATCCCACCTTCCAGAAAGCAGAGACCCCAGTAGCCCCTAGAGAGCCCAGCCCAAACAGGGGCTGGCGACAGGAATGTGGCCCCACTCTTCCCAGGCTGGTGACTGGGGTCCTATTCCCCGGCACTCTCTGCCCACCAAAAGCTGGGGCCTGTTTCTTGGCCTGGCAGAAATAGGAGAAAGGTGTGATTTTTTTTAAAACACATTTAAGCAGCCATCATGTGCCAACCTGTGTGATTCTGCCTGCTGACTTCTCATTTCTAAGTGTCTTCTTCCCTGGCAGAGTAACACTTTTCCAGACACACAAGTACTGCTGAAGTAGTTGCCTGTTAAAACTCCAGCAAAAGCATCCTTACTGAATATCCCATGAGATGCTCTCTCTGTAGGGCACTACATTGCACCAAGCGACACAAATGGCTTTTTCGATAAGCCCTTAGTCATGGGCTACAGCCCCACAGTGCTGTGCAAGTATTGTAAGCCCTGCACCTGAAATCCAGTGACCGTAGTGCCAGGAGAAATGACCTCTTCCAGAAGCAGGTGTTTCTGTGTGGTGTTCAGGCTGAGGAGTGATAACAGCCAATTTTAAAACAATGTCTGTCTTCACCTCATCAGGAAGCATACCTAACTGGTTACAGCAAGCAGATGGGAATCCTGGCTTCTCCTCCTAGTTCTGGTCCTACCTCATGTCTCAAGCAGATCTTCTTAACTCCCTGCCTCAGCTTCCCTCTCTGCACACCAGGGATAACACATCACCTGTGTCAGGATGCTCAGACATTGAAAATGGGCTCTAAGTGCTCTGACTTGCTGACCTGCAGATCTCATTAGCAGTAACTGCTTTGCAAGTACAGGGCACTACTAGTTCTTGGTAACAAGAGGTGCCTCTGCCCTTACTACTCCTCAGCCTGTGGAGGCTGTGGCAGCAGCCTGTCCCCTCCTGCTGGTTCCTCTGCACCTGGGCAAGGAGCAAAGGAGTGGTGGGGTTGGACCAAAACACCTCACTGTGCCCTGGACATGGACTGAGCTGCGCAGGTATGTGCTGAGCCGCTGGCTGAGTGGGACAGATCCCAAGGGGAACTCCAATCCCTGGTGACTTTGCCTGGAGCAAAGCCCAGGCAGGACCCAGGATCTGGCCCCTCCCTGTGTCCTGTTCCCTGCTGCTAGGAGATGGGGTGAGCTGGGGAGTTCAGAGCTCCGTGTCAGACGGGTTTGTAGAAAAACACTCCTCGAGTTGCCCATGCCACAGATGTGACATGGAGCAGGTGCCTCTTTGAGGCAATGTAGGAAGGTTTACCTCTTCTCCACGTGCATCCATGTGCATCACCAGCTGTCAGAGAGAGCACAGCATCCCCACCTATCACACTAGGTGCAGCCAGGCTCTTCCAACAGATGCATGATCCCTGCCTGTACCAACAGACCAGAGAAAGTGAAGCACAGGCCAGAGAGAACCCCACTGATCTCCTGCCACCCTGCTGCTGCTCCATATCGGGCTGTTTCCCAGACCCATACCATGGCTGAATGACTCATTCTTTGCAAAATACTTCTAATGACCTTCCCTCTGCATACACCGGTATTCCCTGGTTTTCAGCCATGGCACTGCAACAGCTGAGTGCAGTTGTAATCCTTAGAAAGGGCTTCTGACTTCTTTCTTCCTACAGACTTCCTTCACATGCACTGGCAGTGGAGCCAAGCCATTGCAGTATCTTCAAGGAATTTACTTACAAAACTATCAAGACCCTCCAGAGCATGACCACACTGCAATCTTGAGTAATGCTGGAAACCTAACATGATCCAAATTTCAACACTTTCGCATAATGAAGGTATAATACAGACATGCAACACAGAACCAATATTCAAATCTTTGGGGAAACCTTTCCAGAAAAGCTCTGCTGGTCTTTTTCTTGATGTGTGCTGAAGATTGGTTTTTTCAGCTTAGCTGAATGGAAAGAATAGCTTTTTTCAGCTCTAATTTTTAAAACTAACCACGGAGTTTGGGCTGAAATTCCCCACCTCCCTGCTACTGCTCCAATAACTTCAGTAGGAACTAGATACCACCCAAGCTAAATTCCAGTCTAGTAACTAAAGCTTGTCACAGCTATAAGCAATTAGAAAACAGCAACCTAAATGTGATTAGGAGACAGGGCTAAGAAGAAATGTTGGCAAACCTTCATAAGTGTGAGGTCCATTCTACCCTCCTAACTTTAATCCAATTTTTAATATCAGTAAATCAACGTTTATGTTATTATACATAAGCTGCTGCATTATGCTTACTCTGTTTTACCCTCTGTGAAGTCTAAGTGGGATATTTATGGTCTGGAAGAAGGGCTAAAGAGTCAGTAGCTAAACACTGAGGCATGCTCTTCCTTGGCCTGAGTTCCTGATGGAGAAGAAGCACCAAGGAAGCCACGGGAGGATGCATGCAGAGACTGCTGCTCAGACAGGAATACCAGCAGCTTCCATCACACTGGTCTGAGTAAAGCCAGCAGTGTCTCTCACAGCCTCCTGACCCCTCCAAGATGTGTACGTCTTGTGTGGATTCATACTCCATTGCACACACATGAAGGGAGGCTGTCATGTGCAGCTGTAGTCTGCAGGCAAGCTGAGCTGTGTATTACTCAGCAACTCACTAGCTACTAGACTAATGCATGTGGTGACAATCACTTGAAGCACACCCAGGTTATGGGTAGCTGAGGCTTCCCAGAAGCTCCAGAGGAATGGCTGGGATGTGAGCCGGTGACTCACCCAGCTCACAAGATGCCTTGTACTGAAATTACCTGACTCCTTCCACCCTTGCCCACGCAGCCAGGCCAGTGTGTCCCACATGAGCTGTAGAATGTCTCTCCTGCTCTGCACACCCATCAGCCAGCCATATGCGGTAGGGCTCATCTGTGAACCACTACCTTCCTGCTTGTGTCAGGTATGTGCATGGGCAAAGGGACGGGGAGACGTGCTGTGATGCCACCAGTTGGACTCAGAAGACCACCAAGAGTGGAGGAGCTGGTTAGAACTGCCCACACCTGCCCCCAACAAATAGCTGCCCCTCAGTGCTGGACAGAGACCAAAGGTGGCCTTTCTGTTAGCTCTGAGAAAGCACCAATGTGCGGCCCAGCCTCTGGCTAAAAGCAGCCACAGCTTCAGCCAGGCCACTGGGAGAGGACACACTGCAGCACCTTGCAGGGGCTGGGATTCAGAGGGCTGCCCTGGGGCTCCCTTCCATTTCCCCAAAGCAGATGGGGACAGGCCTGACAGACAGGAGACTGAATTGGACTACGGTTTCTATTGCATGTTCCCCTTGTCCCTGCTTGTTTCTTCATGTTCTGCATTGCAAAGTGCTCTGGTCAAGAGCTGTACAGGTAAGGGCTAGAAGGTAATATCTGAGTTTGCACTGGTGGATTTTCACATGACTGAGCCTTCCCCTTTCTGCAGCCTCAGGCATTCCCTCAAGTAACTGCTGCTTTCCTAGGTCCCATGGGTAGAGCAGGAATCCCATGTGTGTCCACTGCTCCCAGCCTCCAGCAAAAAAAACACAGGTTAGCACATAAAGAAAGGGGACTGGCAAGAAAAGAGAATGAACTGGCATATGCCCTGGATGGGACTGCTCACACCAATGGCTAAGGTGGCTCTGCTGAGAGCATGCATTTTAACAGCTGTTAAGATGCAATTCCATGATTTGGACCAGATTAGCTCTGTAAGGCCCACATAAGCAGAAGGGCATGGATTCATGCTGGAAGAGGCTATTATTGCTGTGGGAAAGGCAAGGAGAAGCCAAGAGATCCATGATCTAGTGCTAAACATAGCCCTTCCCTGTCTCCTTCCCAGAGCTGGGGCTCAGTGCTTCTACCATAAGATGGGAGAGAGGTGAGAGCCTCTCTGCCCTTTCTTGTAGGCCATTTCCAAGCAAGACAACTGCAGTTATGAGAGCTATTAGTTTCATTCATCAGACTCCTGGCCACACCAGCCTGTGTGTGTAATGTGCCCAGTGCCACAGAACAGCTCTGCAGCACAGCCACCGACTTGCCCACTCTGCCTCAGGGTCCTGCATGGCCCCTGGACCACAAGGAGACCAGGGCAGGGCTGGTGTGGGGCAAAGGACAGCAGAAATACCCCATCAGCGCTACTTCAAGGTTTGCCCGACTGCATGGGTGGGGAGTGTGATGGGGCTCCCAGGAAGAAATTGCCCACTGCTGGTCTTGAAGCATTCACTCACTCATGGACATCTGCACTCAGCCTACTCTGGGGAGATGGGACCAGCAAAGCCAGGCTGGCACCCACTGTAGGAAAGTGCCGGTCCCAAAGAGGCTGGGCAGTGATGAAGCAAAGCTTGCCCTGATTCTGTAAGGGGTTGGAAACCACACAGCGGCTCTTTCAGGGACTGGCTCTGGAAGTCTCCCAGCTTTTGTTGAAGCTGAATGGCTGGTGGGAAATGATTATTTTAAATTTTCCTCCCTGCTTTAGGAACTGGAAAGGCTCCCACTTCAGTTTGTGTAACTGCTTGGCTGCTGTGACACGGAGGGCTTGGAAAAGAATCCTGTTGCTTGTTCAAGCACGAGCTTCCCCTCACACTGAGCTGGGTTGCTCCCTGCTACACCCTTGGTTTGCTTCAGTACTCAGGATTCTGCTTCCTTGGGCTTTGCAGAAATGGGGCAGCAGGTCCATCATGAGGGCTTTGTCCTCACCCTGGCATCACAAGGGTGTCTAGGGAGAGAGCAGAAGGCACATCAAAACTGTAGGAGAAAGCCTCACCCAGATCATCCCCTTGCTCTGCCAGACCTAAGGAGGTGACAGTAGCAGGAAGGGGTGATGGGAGCCTTTGCCAAGGTCCTAGTGCTGATAGAGATGAGTCAGTTTTGTGAGCACACTGCGCAGGCTGGGGCCTGGCCCACATTTTCTCCTGGTGCATTGTGGTGAGAGCTGCCATGAAGGGAAAGACAGATGTCTGTGCTGCCAGTCAGGTGCCACCCAAGCTGACATCTGGAGGCACATGTAATCCCCAAGAGCAGCTTCAGTTTGTAAATGTCTTTTTTGCACTTGGAGGTCCAAAACCAGACACGGCGTCCAGGTTTGGTCTCATAAGCCCTGAGCAGAGGGGAAGACTCTCTTACCTCAACCCACCAGCTGCATTGCTAACACAACCCCATGTGTACTTGGCCTTCACTGCCACAAAGGTACACAGCTGACATGGTGATCTTCATGGTGATCTTCAGCAGAGCAGCTACCAAAGCAGTCAGCCCCCAGTCCATAACAATGCCTGGGGTTAATCCAGTAATCTCTTTGCTAAATTTCTTTGCTAAATTTCATGAGGCTCTCTACATGCAGTCCTTTTTAATCCTCCCATGGTTTTGCTGCTGGCCACCCAGAGGCAGGATGCTGAGCTGGGCTGATCGTGGGTTGGCTCTAAGTTTTGCTGTGCCACGTGGTGTGGAGCAGGAGGGACCTGGGACATGGCTGGGGCCACTGACACAGAAAAAGACGTGAGGAGAAAATGTCTATGTGGTCTCATGAAACGGTTGACACCTCATGTAATTTTCTTACTTGTAGGTGGCAAAGAGTCTCCAGGATCTTTGTCACTCAGACCAGGGGGAGAAGTTTCTTCCTGACCACAGTCTCAGAGGCTACACTGAAGCCTGGGTGGTTTAACTTTCTGCCTTTGAACAAAACTAACTGAGCAAGGCTCAGAGAGCTTCCTGACAGCCTGGAAAGACCCAGCATGTCCTTGCCAGTCTCCCATTTTCAATTCAGAATCACAGAATCACAGAATGGTTAGGGTCGGAAGGGACCTCTGGAGGTCATCTGGTCCAACCCCTGCTCAAGCAGGGACACACAGAGCATAGTGCCCAAGACCATGTCCAGCTGGCTACCTCCCAAGGAGAGATACTCCACAACCTCTCTGGGCAACCTGTGCCGGAGCTTCCCAGTGTTTAGATGGAACCTCCTGTGTTTCAGTTTGTTGCCCATTGACTCTTGTCCTGGCACTGGGCACCACTGAAAAGAGTCTGGCTCTATCCTCTGTGCACCCTCCCTTCAGGTATTTATACACATTGATAAAATCCCCCATGAGCCTCCTCATCTCTAGGCAAAACAGTCCCTGGACCTGAACAGACTTAGGCCAGTCATCACCTGAAACCAATTTCTGCTTCATGGTACTGCAGACAGAGGCTGGGGAACAGCTCCTTCAACCTGTGATAAACCCCACAGGATGGGATTCACTCAGTGCAATGTGAATACAGCATAGACACACCAACAAGGAGCATCTCAGGAGCTCTGTCCTTGGAACTTCCCCAGTGCCACATGCTCAGACTGCCAGGTGAGGAACCCTTAGCCTTGCTCTTCGAGCTCTTTCCGAATTATTTTCAGCCTCAAGGCAGGAGGCACCCTCCTCATGCCTTGTTTGCTGACGACCATGAAATGCGGATCTCTGTGGCACACTTTGTGCGCTGGCACCCCATCCCACACCATTGCAAAGCGGCTGCAGATTTCTCAACATGTTGGTTTCAGAAAGACACCTTCTATCCTCTTTCTGTGAGTGAAAACCAGTTTTAGGCAGCAGCTTTCATGGTGGGAAGAGCTCTTCAGCAGAATTCAGCAAGATGCAACAGCATATGTTACCTGCTTGGCCCTTTTCCTTGATGCAAACCATGCCATGCAGATGCACAGATACCATCTACATACATAGCTACAGCTGGGCCTTGTCCCTTTCTCCCTTATAGACAGTCTCTTGCAATTCCCTTCTGCTTTTCCTAGAGGGAAATACCAATGGTCATTTGTTTTCCTTGCATCTGGCTTGGGTTTTATAAGAGCTTAAAAATTCCATTGGTCACTCCTTTGGTGCTTTTGTGACCCAACCCATCACTCAGTTTTACAAAATGCAGGTGCAACACATTACCCTGGATGGAGGGTATGTGCAGGGATACACCAAGGTTTCTTTGAGGAGGCAAACGCATAGAGAGATGGAGAGATTACAGCCATGGTTCTGCCTGTTTTCTTTTTGAAATACATCTCCCCTCTGTTATGCCTCTACTTTGACCTCTGCCCTTTTAACACTATTGACAATAAAAAACTTTTACAATTATCATTGTGAAAATCCTCATTTCTTTCTCCCATGGGCTGACAGTTTGTTTTTATGTGATTTTGAAGACCTCAATCATGTCACCTCTCAGCCCTTCATCTCCAGATAGCCATCCCAGCCTTCCTAGTCTATTCTCATAAAACAGCTTCCCCATCCCCTTGAGCATTTTGATTATTTTTCTCTGTATTTTACAGTCTGGAGATGGGGGAAACAGCACTGCGTAGCGAACTGAAGATGTGGACATACCAAAGATTTGTACAGCAGCAAACTGATGTCCCCTGTTCTTTACATGACTTCCTACCTGATGACACTGAGCTCTCGCTCACCTGCAACAGCTCTGCTGAAGATTATGAGCTCAGGAGTAGAGCTGGGCTGGCATCTCAGACAAGCACTGATTATTTCAAAGGTGCTACTCCAAGGCAGGATGAAGGGGAAAGTGGGCAGAACTTGACAGTCACAGTACTTCCCACTCTCTATTCTAGTCTTACTGTTCCTCTGGCCACTCTACCTTTGACAATGCTCTATAAAGACCTTCCTTGTGGCCCCAGCACCTGCAGGGCTCACTGGAAGGGATCCTCCAACATCACAGAATCATGTAGGTTGGAAGAAACCTCCAAGATCACCTAGTCCAACCTCTGACCTAACAAGGTCCTCCACTAACACTAACAAGTCCTTCACTAAACCATATCACCAAGCTCTACATCTAAACATCTTTTAAAGACATCCAGGGATGGTGACTCAACCACTTCCCTGGACAGCCCATTCCAATGCCTAACAACCCTTTCAGTAAAGGAAGTTTTTTCTAATATCCAACCTAAACCTCCCCTGGCACAACTTTAGCTCATTCCCCCTCATCCTGTCACCAGGCACGTGGGAGAACAGACCAACCCCCACCTCGCTACAGCCTCCTTTAAGGTACCTATAGAGAGCGATGAGGTCGTCCCCGAGCCTCCTCTTCTCCAGGCTGAACAAGCCCAGCTCCCTCAGCCGCTCCTCATAAGCCTTGTTCTCCAGACCCCTCACCAGCTTCGTTGCCCTTCTCTGGACTCGCTCGAGCACCTCCATGTCCTTCTTGTAGCGAGGGGCCCAAAACTGAACACAGTACTCGAGGTGCGGCCTCACCAGAGCCGAGTACAGGGGGACAATCACCTCCCTAGCCCTGCTGGCCACGCTGTTTCTTATACAAGCCAGGATGCTGTTGGCCTTCTTGGCCACCTGAGCACACTGCTGGCTCATATTCAGCCGACTATCGACCAATACTCCCAGGTCCTTCTCTGCCAGGCAGCTTTCCAACCACTCCTCTCCCAGCCTGTAGTGCTGCTTGGGGTTGTTGCGCCCCAGGTGCAGGACCCGGCACTTGGCCTTGTTGAACTTCATACAGTTGGCCTCAGCCCATCGGTCCAGCCTATCCAGATCCTCCTGCAGAGCCTTCCTACCCTTGAGCAGATCAACACATGCACCTAACATGTCCATTAATGAGGAGGGTAAATAGGTTCTTTCGGCAGAGAAGTATACTTGTTTAGTCTAGAAGAGAGAGCCCTGGCTTCTGAAGGACCGTCTGTGCTCTGTCAAAAGCATTCTCATACTAACGCTGCTCAACACTCTCCAGGCCATAACAGAACCCAACTTTGGTCCCCATGTCCTTGAAACTCCCATGTGGACAACCGGTCCAAGACTCTTGGATGCTACTGAGTTGCCATGTCAACCTTGCTGACTTGCATTTCCAGACGGCCTCTAAACCAAGAGCGTTGGTACCAAGGTATCCATGACAAGGTACCATGTAACTTGACTGCTGAAGATGTTTAGGCTCAGAAGACTACAAGAGTCTATAAGAGATTGCTAGAGGATGCCAGGAGACTGTCCAGATAGGACTAAGCCTTCCAACTGACTTCATCCAGCAAAACCTAAAACAGGATCCCCTAGACTCCACTTTGGACCTAAGATGAGAGAACCAAGCCCGTCAGTGAGGGAAACTGTTGGGTAACTCTCACACCAATGGGAATTTTTTACTTTCACCCCTGTGAAGGAAAGGAAGACCAACTTCACTCACTTTTCCTGCCCCAGTCAGGCTGAGATGCACTGATTTGGCTGGAGAACACAGACTCAGCCAAGATTTCTTGACAGCCAACAGAACTGGAACTTCACTACCTACCATTACAGGGAGTCAGGGCATGAAATGTGGCATTTCCACTGAAATCAGCTTGGGCACAAAGCTGTTAACCCAAAGGATTTGCAAAGAGCAGCCTGAGAAAAAAAAGAAAAAAGATCTGATGTGAAGGGACGTTCATACATCATCAGGGCCAAACCAGGACATTTGAGAGGCAAACTAGAGAGAGTATGCCACTACAAGGGAACAGACAGGACAGTGTTCTAGAAAAAACACCTCCTCTTGAGACTAGGACATGAACTTCAGCCCTCTACCTAGTGAGTACTCCACCCATAAGCTCACTTGTTCTTCTACAGCAGGCCGTTTTTTTCTTTCATTTAGACCAAAAATTTCACCTTCCCTTTCAAAACTGCAGGAAGCATTTATACAAAGGAAGTGTAGGTTAGGTAAATCCTCTTTCCCCTCCCCCCCTCCAAAAAAACAAACAAACAAAAAAAAGATGATCACTAAATTTTTGAAAAATTTCTACTGGCTATTAAGTACTGTTAGCTGGCAAAGGTTCTGCAGGTAGCATGACCTTCCTCCCTCATTTCTCCCAGGGTCCTTCACTCAGAAAGAAATACTTGGAGATCTGGTGACCTACCTACATTTCCGTTGCTCCATCACACCTGTATAGTAACATGCTGCCTCTCTAGCTCAGTCTTCCAGGCTGCAGTCTTCAGGTTGCACGAAGTCAATGAAATGATTGAAAAGATAATAACATATGTGTTTCTAGCACTTACAGACTGGGATGGAGCCAGTAAAAGCAAAGCACAATTTCATTGCTCCATTAGGATGTGGTAAGTTATTATTATCTTTAACATGGCAACAGGAGATGCTAGTCAGAACTTGACTATCCCAGAACTTGCTTGAACACATGGGAATGCACTTTGAGAGGATTCATCTCATCCAAATGTAGACATTTCCAGATGAGCTCAGCCCCCAGACCCTCTTCAGAGTCAGAAGACTGCATCTGATCTATATTAGATGTTTGTGTTACAATGAGAAAATCACACTCTGGTGTTCTCTGGCTAGATCTCCACAGCCTGGGACAACAATCCCAGCTGCTGATGTTTATGTTGCAGACACCTACTTTCAGAAAACAAGTCTCCTGCACAGCACTGCTTACCACATTTAGCCTGCAAACACTTCCTCTGTTCACAGCTTTCCTCAGACAGGCTTCTGGTTTTTCAGAACAGACAATGAGTAAGAAATCCACTTCCTGGAAACCTGCAAGTCTTCTTTTTATTTCCTACAGCCAGTTCAAAGCAGAACCAGTTTGCATTGCTGGCTTTGCCAACACATGGATGCCTTGAACTGAATGGAAAAATAAAAAGAAAAAAAAAAAGCTGACTTGCTTTGAAAAAATGAGCTGTTGCCCAGAAAATAACACTGAAAACCTGGTGGAGACATTTTGTAGCTCCTGTGCAAAGATTTGACCTGCCTTTAGTGGACATGTAGGATAACCATGTCAATAGGAATGTAATTTTTGTGCTGAAGGATTATAGCTCCAACAGGCATGCTCCTACACTGACGTAAAGCAGCTTTATATAGACAGGGCCATTTCTTCTCCACAAGGGAATTATAAGAGCAAAAAGCACCATCAGGCTGATCTAATTGCATAAGTATGGTGCGCTGTTTAAGCTGTACCTGCTCTTGGATTCAGGGACTCTTCCAGTCTCCCAGTGTGCAAGATGTCCTGCACTAGATCGCGTGACAAGGCTGCAGCAGAGTTGCTATACCAGGCTGCAGTAGGTGATTTTGCCTCTTGGAGGGCTTTTTTAAAGTATGGAGTTCTCAGAACTTTTCTCCTGCTCCTTAGATATCATTGTGTTTAGACATCATCAGGGAACTGATGAATTACACCCTGGACTGAGTCTTCACTGGTGCACAGGGAGGCCAGAGGGACCTGTCAGAAGTAAGTACATTGTAAAGATGAAATAAAGGTTCAGGAGATTAATACCATTTGGCCTGGTTCATCAGATGATCCAGTGACATAGTGGCATGAGAGAAGTGGCAGTTAGACTTGCTGTGGGAGCATGCAGCCCAAGACAATGGTGTAAGCTACACACTGTGTATATGAGCCTGGGAAGCTGTTTCTTATAGTGTGCAAAATTAAAGGGAAACTGTCATCAAGGTGCACTCCTTACAGTTTGCTGTTACCTGGAAAGCAGTGGATTCCCTGCATTTCTGCTTCTGCTTACAAAAACATCTCGGTGATAAAGCACAGGTTTCTGCTACAGGATCATTCCCTACATCTGCCATTAGCTGCTATAATTTTCTGGCCACTTCCCTTCTCTGTTGGTCTGATGGCAGTCATAGTAACACATTTACATTTTAGGTGTTGCTATCATGCTGTGACTTTGCTGTGATATTGCACATCCAAGTCTCCTGTGTCTCACCTAGGGCTGTTACTCTGTACCTCGTCCTGAGGCAGCTCTGGTCCAACACCCCCACCAGAGCTGCCATGTCTTGATGTTATCACAACTCTCACATCAGGTGCACAACGGAAAGCCAAGCTTCCTGAAGTCACACCTGAAAACCCAGCTCTCTACCTCCTTGCACAGAAAAATGAAAAGACTGCAGAGGAAGCCTGAAAACTACTAGAGCTCAAAGCCACAACAGGGTACAGCCCCAAAAGTTTGAGCTAAAAGTCTTTCGGCTTTTAAGACAATCTTATGATTTGGGAGTGAGGAGTTAGGTGCATTCTGGTATCCATGCTTCACACCGTGAGGTGCCATGCCAGAGGCAGGTCCTAGCTGTGCATGGATCAAAGACCTGTCCTGCAGAGACAGAACAAGGGACAGTGGTTTTAAGCAGAAAAAGAGGAAGAAATTTTTCACTATGAGGGTGGTGAGGCACAATATGAGGTTGCCCAGAGAAACTGTGCATGCCCCAACCCTGGAAGAGGTCAAGGCCTGGTTGGATGGGACTTTGAGAAACCTGATCTAGTGGAAGGTGTCCCTGCCCATGGCAGGGGGCAGGACTGGATCAACTTTAAGGGTCCCTTCCACTCCAAACCATTCTGCAATTCCATGAACACTGACCACCTGAGGCAGCTGCCCAGGAGTGGCCAACAGCAGAGACCACTTCATGGAGGGGAGAAGGACTGCAAGCTGAAGGGTCCTGCTTTATGATAAGGCATGTTTGTAAATAGTTCAGAAAGGGTTAGTATATGATTAGTAGAGGCTTTCAACATCTTGCAGACAGGTGCTTCTGAGCACCTCCAAAATACCACTCATAACACAGGAGCTTCTAATGAGCTCACATTAAAACAGTTCATCGACTGCCTTAACCCTTTCAAAACAACTTCTAATTAGATAGAGACAAAAAACAAGAGCTAACAGGCAAGGGGGACTTTTTTCTGTTTCAAAAGGCAGCTGTGAACTCTCTTCTCTACTGCTGAGATCACAACAAGGGGGCCAGGCAGGGGGGCCGTGGCTGCATACCCTTCCAGGAGCTCCAAGGAATTTTTATGCTGGCCAGGTCTGGCCTTGCCAGCTCTGACTGGGTTCAGATAGCCACCTTACCAGAGCATTACAGTAGCAATAGCTCTTCTGCAAGTGGCATGATTCCCCAGCCCCCCGGCTCCATGAGCAAACGTCCAGGCAGGTGCTCACAGTGCTGCTGAGCAGAGGGGTGGACAGCAAGGGAGATGGGCAGAGACAAGCCTTCAGGATTGGGACCCTCAGCCCAGCTCAGCTGCTACAGCAAAGTCATTTTCTCTGTTTCTGGGAAGAAAAGAAATCCTGTGAACATCTGCTGCCTCGGTTTCCCCACCTATGCAATGGTGAAAGCTGCCTCCTGGGACCTGAGGAAAAAAGAGGGCTTTACTGGTCAGACAGTATCAGGAGAATACCAAACCTTGAAAGGACAAAGGATGAAGTATTCTCAAAAGAAGGCTGAGACTCCCAGCTGCATCTCCTGCTTTGGTAAGCTCAAGGCTGGTAAGGGGTGGCTTGAACACCTTGCCTGGTGTTGCTAAGTTATTAGATAAAATCTAAATACTCATTAAAGCAACGCCTGGCAGAAACCCCATCCTCAATTACAAAAATCATCTCTCTCTCTCTCTGCAGCCTTTGGGGCCTTATAATCTAATTAAATAAAGCTTTTTCACTTTCCTCTTGACTGCTCCCCTAGCTTCCATTGTA
Source organism: Cygnus atratus (assembly GCF_013377495.2). NCBI lineage: Eukaryota > Metazoa > Chordata > Aves > Anseriformes > Anatidae > Cygnus > Cygnus atratus. The sequence goes on from NC_066375.1 coordinate 11,690,694, forward strand.
CCAGTGAAGACAAATATATATTTTTAATTTAACAGAATCCCTTGCATCATGCATCTCCTTCTGGCCAGAAAGCAGCTCTGTTCTCACAGTGGCAATCCTGTCAGCCTGTGTCCTGCCTGGACAGGCTGTGTCCATCACCTGGTTGCTTCTGTTCCTTGAAAGTGCCCAAAATACTGGGGTCCATCCACTTCCACTGCCTGTGCCATCAAATGCAGCGAAAATTCCTGAAGCATACAAGCAGAGCCTGGCAGGAACAGAGCCCCACCAGCAAAACCAGTTCTGCATTGGGAAAGGTGCTTTGTGAGCTCATCACACTGGGAGCACAGATTTCATCTAAGGCTGCATAGTCCACCTGCTGGGATGCGCAGTGGGGAAACAACACTGCTGCAGGATGTGCAACAGGGAGAGGCTGCAAGTGAAGTGTCGTCTTCTTGTTCTGTGTCTCCATGTGTCTAACACCAGCCAGGATGAAGTGGCCACGCACAGAGTGGAGATGAACCTCTGCACATCTGCGGGAGCAGGGCTTGCAGCAGGGAATTCTACAGTTGGCAGGTCCTGCTTTGTACAGAGCAGCACATGGATGTTTTTCCCAGACAATCCAGCTCCCGCTTGGGTGCTAGAGGGAAGGAGGAAGGTAGCTCTGCGGATTCCCTCTCCATCTCAGTGAGGCTCTTGCCCAGAATCATGTGATTTTTTTTGTGGGGGGAAATTTGTTTACTAGAAGAAAACTGCAATTATAGGTCAGAAAATTCTACCAACATTTGTGATGCATTTATGCTGAAACCACTGAAGAGCATCAGATGGATTAAAAAAATCTGTAAGGTGTAAAAATAAAAAGGTCACAAGAACTGAGTCTTGTGCTTTGACATTGGAGCATATAAGCAAATATTGCATTAAAAACAGAAATTAAACCCCTTCAGTTTACTTTGGTATTGTAGCATTTCCCTACTATCTTAAAATTTTTAAGTATTTAAAAAGAAAATAAAAAGATTTGGTTCAAATTCCTTTTTTCATGCCAATTAAATAATGGAGAGACAACTATCACACAGGGATTGTGTGAAGGTAGAGAGGTGGTTGATCTCACATTTTTTCTGGGCTTTTCAGTATGGTTGGTAAACTGCAAATGTACCAGTCACCTGAGCCTGTTGTAAGCTTTCCTGCTCGATGCTGATCAGGATTGCTCAGAGGAACATGCTTCAGCTCCCCAAAAAGAGAGAGAGCTGGGGTTTATTCTCATAATGCAGACCAGCAGGTTTTGTCTGCTGAGGAGGAGGATTTTGGGTCTCTATCACAGAGCCAGAGAAAGGCTACAGAGAAATGAAGAGCTCAGCTGCTTGGCTGGAAGGGAGTGGCCACCTAAGCCACCAAATCCAGCTGAGCCCCTCAATCCAGAAGATTCTTCATCCATGACAGAGTACTCCCATCTCCAGTGCACTCCCTGTCACGCACAACATGCTCCAAGCTCCAGGAGCGACAGGAGGGTCTCTGCGATGCCTTTGTCTCATCTGAAGAGCAGGAGATACAGTGGACTTTGCCACAGCAGAGACTCCAGGTGATGATCCTAGGAACCAAACCACGTCCCATGCTGCAGAGGAAGGCAGAAAATATAGGGACAAATCCCATGCTCATCCTGTTTGAAAGGAGGCATTGCCCGTTCCCTGAGCCCTGATGAGGTGTTGCAAGGCAGCTGGTCATGACAAAGCATCCCACTAACATTACCTTTGCTCAGAGCCATTTGGGATGTCTCAGAGAAGGGGACTTAGAAGGAGAGGAAGCAAGGCCTTCCTGAGCTGGTGGCACCACAGAGGTGACAACCTGACCAGTTTGTATGGAACCCCTAAGAACTGCACTGGGAAGCTGCTTTTCAGGCTTGCTTTCCCTTCCTAGGCCCAGTGCCAACACATCTCCTGCCCAGAATGTGAAGATCAGCTGTTCCTTTAAACAACTGTAAAGCAGACATCCTGAGCCACTTGCAGTCCTGCCTCCGACACAGCCACCAGCTAGGACCACCAAGACTCACTCACATATCACAGAGCTGAAAAATGATGAGGGAAGGATGTGGGGCAATGAGAATAAGAAAAAGGAAGACGTGAGCAGTGGTGGTAAAGAGACAGGTGCCAAACCATGAGCCCCCAGTGCCAGGCTAAAGCCCAGACTGCTCAGGCTATCTGCACCTTCTTACGTTCTCTGGCCCTGCCTAGTGCAAGTGAGGGAGCTCCAGTGCCAGTTTGTCCCATTTCCACTGGGGAGTAGTAGAGGGGGGAGAGCAGAGGAGAGGAAGCCCCAGAGCAGAAGAAAAGGAGCAGGTCAGGAACACACAGAATGTGAAGTGACCAGGCCAAAGAGAAAGGAGAAGTATTTGCTCTAAAGAAGGAATCACCAGTGTCCCTACCTGGGGCTTGATCAAACCTAGGCACTGTCCGGGGTCAGGAAAGCCAGACTGTGGATGGCAGGGAAGAACCTCCCTGAGCATCTCAGCCATTCAATTCCTGGAGCTCCTGCGGGAAGATGGAGGGACTGCAGTGAGGATGAAGGGTGAGGTGGTGACTGTCTGGGCTTGACAAAAGCCTCTCCCGCAGTGAGCCCAGCCTGCCATCCAACTCCCCAAGGTCACAGAGGAAATGTGGGAGGGAGCAGAACTGAGCCCATCCCTTTCATCTTTACTTCCTGTACTATACCTGCTATGGAGGAGCATCATAAGCCTCAAACGCAGAAGATATGGCTCTTTTCAACCTATCTAGCCTGGACAAGGTCCCTCACATGGACCCTGTCCCAGCATATCCCTGGGAAAAGCATTTCCCTGCCAGAAAGGTGAGGAGGACATTTTCACCCTTAGCAAAGGGTGAAAGGCAAAGATATGTCAGACGTCTCCTCAAACAAGGAAATGTCTCTACAGCACAGACTTTGACAACCAGCAGAGCACTGTGGATCCTCAAGAGATGTGGCCATTTACAGCACAAGAACACCCATTTTGGTGACTGCTCACACAGAACCTCCAAGCAGGCTTTCACCTCAGCAAGAACAACTCTGCCCATATCCAGCACTTTGGTGGCAGCAGCAACAGTTCCCCCAGACTAGAAAGCATCTTTTTGTCAATGTCATCAACATGTACAAGTCTGCAGGGCCATACACAGATATCGGAGCAGAACAGGCCTTCCCACTTCCTTCTGGCAGCTAGCACCAACTCCACACTTGGGCAGAACCACTGCACTTACACCACACAGGACAACTCCACGGGTGAAGGCAGTCCAGACTTCACAGACTCCAGACATAGCTTTTCTGTCCCTTTAAGATGGTGGCCTGACATACTCAGTGCCATGTGCCTTGTGGCAGGCATGGCACGTACTAATTATGATGTGGGCTGAAGCCTGTGGCAATACTGGATGAAGGGATCTGCCTCAGTGGGAAAATTCATGGAGGAAGGGGACAAAAAGTGTCAGACAAGGGGACAGAGGGAAGAGATGGGATGGGGCCTTAGGCTGATGTCAATAAGAGCAGTACAGGGTATCACAATGTGGGAGATGAGCAGCGAGCAGCACTAGTGAGGAGAGTGGAGAGACAAGACACCAGCTAAGTTTTCACACTCTGAGCTGGATATAACCACAATGAGAAATAAGGGGGATACCTCCTCCCAAGAGCTGTCTTCAGCTCCATTTGAAGAGCCATGTGATGGGGTTGCAGGCAGTTGTACAATGGGGACACCAGAAGGGGCTTCTTGCTGGTAACACTGTAGATCAGGTCAGAAAATTGTGCCCTTGTCATGGACACCACAGAATTTGGTGTAAAACTGCTTGACTCCCTCCTGCAACCCACTGTGCAGCTCTAATGAGAAGCCTCAGCAAAGAGCACCCTGACTCTGTCTACCCAGACTACATGAACTAGTACTGTTCCCCATCACTGCCACCTTCCCACCACACCTACACACAGGACAGCACCATCTGGACATGGATCTGGCCTGGTGCTCACAGAAAGGGACTTGCTGGCAGAGCTACAGCTTTTTTCTGCCCAGTGCTGTCACTGTCACCTTGGCAAAGTCACTTTTGACCACACCAACCCTCAGTTTCCCCAGAGAATAATAAAGACACGTGGACTGAAGAGGTACAACGTGCTGAGACAGGAGGAAACTCAGCACTCATTCAGAACTACTTGGCTTCCAGCTTCACAGATCTCCAGGGAAACCCACCCACTTCATCTCCAGTTGTGCTGAACTTTTAGGGGGAGAAGATGAGACAAAATGAGAAACATCCCTTTTGTGAATCAGCCATCTCTCCAGTGTCCCCTCTGGGCTCAGCTGCCCACTTTCAGACTTTATCCATTGTTTGCTTGGACTTTGTACAGGAAAAATCACATCAAGGGAAATCCTAGCTGAACCACACACTTTGGAGCACTTTTAATGGACAATCTGACAAGGACATGGGGATTTAGCATATTTTTAGGACAAAAATATCTAATGATAATATGCTACACTCCTGGCTAAAAACATTATCTACTGTCATGGGGAGAATTTAAGCCGTAATACTAGCTACTATAATGCAGGCCTGGAACTCCACGCAAATATTACCCTGATCCAGCAGCGACACAGCTCTGTTTATCCTAGTAATTAATTCTCTCTTATGTTTAGTGATACAATTAGAGAAACATTGCCATTCCGATGGGCTTGTTTCCACCAATGTCTTTTACTATATTTACATCCCCACAATAGGCTTGGCCTTACAGAGAAGGGTGAAATTGCATTTACGGAGACAATGCCACATGCATTCCCGAAGCATTTTATAGATGTAAAGTTAAGCTCCAAATTACACGTTTATTGTGCAAGCACACAATGAGCTCAGATTAAATATTGACTAAAGCCAGTCTAACACCCAAAATAATGAAGATGAGCACAATAGAGTGATTTACTCCCAGCCACTAGAGAAATACACATCTGTAACATATAACATGCCCTTCCCACAGATATACTCTTTGTATTCTAGCTAGCCTCAGGCAGGAAAATTTCTATCTCAGAAATTATGGATTTTGTTTCTCAACTGCCAAAACATTCACATTACCAGTTGCAAAAGAAACAAATATGATAACAAAAATCAAATTCCATCCCCACAATTTAGTGATGAGCAGGTGATTGGCTCCTTGTATTGTCAAAGTTAAGGTAGGAAAATGGAAGATAAACGTGGCTAAAATCAGAGTATACCTTCCCTTTTGTCCCCCAAGATGTGGAAGCTAGCAGGGAGGTGTGGGAATGACAGATATCTTTTTAGAAAGTACTCACAGCCCTAGCTGTGCTCTGAAAACTATCCGTCCTTCTTCTGTCTTCCTCCTCCCTAGACTTGCAGAAAAAAAAATCAGGGAGACACAAATGCTAATATAACAATTACAATAGTAACACAGAGCTGGAAGGGGCCAACACACACCCTTCACAGTGGCTCAACCTCTAAATCCTCTAATATAGTACTGTTTCATTCAAGATTAAAATAAATTGTAACCTAGCACAGACAAAAAGACACAGGAGGTAAGGCAGGATCTCACTCGACAGTGAAGCCCCACTCCAGTCCAGATGCAGTCATATCACTTCAGCTTCTCTGTACCATCTCCATGACAACCATGTAATTTGGATGCAATAACCACTGCTGAATTGATCTTTAAATGTAGCTTTGTTACAAAACATAATACTGAACATGTCAGGCTCAGGATAAATCAGAGTAGCCCCCTACCAGTGAGGACTGTGATTAAAGAGCCCCCCTTTAATTTTCAGCTGCCGAACAGTCTTTCTATTTCAATAATTGTGTGGATGAACTGATTTTAAAATCAGTACCAGCAAACACGATTTGTGTGTGTGTACAGCATGCTGTAGTATAATATCTCAAATGAGATACCACACTGAGAGCTGGAAAAATGTGTCAACGTATATTCAGAGAATGGGCGTCTTTCCACATGCACATGCACACGCACACACACACACACACACACACATCAGGGCGATTTGATCTCTAGCAACCAAAGCATGCAGCTGATACATCAAATCACACTAATAAGAATCAAAACCTGTATAACTAAGCAAAATAGGATGGGGGATCGATGTACTATATGACAGACAATGAGAGCAGGGGAGCTCTTGTTCTTACTTACCCAAGCAACGAGCTGTTTATTTTTTGGTCTCTTCACAAACGCAGATCTCTTTTCTCTTCAACAATCCATGCAAAATAATCTGCAGCCCCACGGACGGAGGAGTGGCCCCATCCCTCCCCCTCCACCACCTTGCTAGACCTCTCTGTTATTGGCTTCCTTCTCCTTTCCCTCCTGCTCTCCTCTCTTGCTGGCAATGGTTACACCTCCCAGCCTTCCCTCAAGGTGTCAAGAGACTGCTCGGGATCCAGCAGGCAGGGTGGGAGGGGACAGGAGAGGGGGAGGAGGCTGGGAGTGATGGTGAATGGACCCAGTGAAAGGACGGAAGAAAAGCCCTCGCTGGCAAAGACCCCTAGGAGCATGCCACAGGAGCTGACCTGCTGCTCAGCTGCGAGGCTGCGCTCCTCTCAGGGCTGCTAACAATGTCCCAGGCACGTTGGGGTTCTCCTCCACAAGCACCCCGCAAAGTGCTGGGGGACAGGTCTGTTTTCTGCCAGCAAATCACTGCCCTTCTGGCTGAGACAGGCTTGAAGTTTGGGCTTGAAACCCTGCCAAATACTCATGCTGTCTTTAACAACTGATGCACTTCCATACACAGACTTAGAGCACTGGCAATGCCTGGAGGACCCACCCTGGTGCAGACCTCAGGTCAGCTTGCTCCATGCTCAGACACTCTCCTGGGCTGCAGCTCTCTCCCATCCCATCCCATCCCATCCCATCCCATCCCATCCCATCCCATCCCATCCTGTCCCCATTGGCCTTCTGCAGCACTGCTGAACATGTGAGTTGAGCTCACTCCCGTGCCACCTGTTTAGCCCACCGTGGTGGGTCGGACCAAGTGCCCACTCACTGTCACTGGGACAAGCAAGGTTGGCTTGTCTCCCTCCTGACAGCCCTTGTGTGGTTCTGTCTATATGCTAGCAGAGGTGTCTGGCTCACCATGACAGCTGGTGATGCAGCGTGGGGTGGAGGGACATGGGGACACAACGCTTCCCCTGCTTTAAGTGACCCTTACTTAACTTGCAAACCCAGACGAAGGCAAGCGATGCCTCCTGGCTGCTTGGTGGCTGCAGTGAGAGGAAGGGTTTCTATGGGCATTCAGATCAGAGATGGGCAGTGGTCTCTGGGTCTCAGCCGGGTTCTCAGCTCAACATCAACACACCCAGGCAGGCTGCACTGCCAGGCCTCTTCTCAGCCTCACACCATGCAGCTATAGCATGAGCCAAAGAGAGATTATGGGCCAGTGGCCAGATATTGGGATGCTTGACCTGGAGCTGGCTTACACCTTCACACTGGGGCCACCCACATTTTAGTGCCCCATGAAAACCAGGATGCTCACCCATCTGCCTGACTGCCTCACAGAGATGTGCAGTGCCTGCTGGGCCTCACCTCTGTGCCTCACAGTGCGCATCGCTGTGCACATGTGCCACCTTCTCCACTAACAGCTCACCAAGGGCTCCCACATCTGTGTGGAGAGAGAGCAGCCACAGGTTGGACCTTTGAGCCAAGGAGGAAGGGTTTGACGTCAGTCCCAAAGCCATGTTCCAAGACTACCGATGGCTTCATGATTCCCTCAAGAAAATCGCTCCCTAGACCTGGAAAGCTTGTTCTAGAGGATGCACACAGCTGAATAAGCAGACAAATCCTCAACATCCTGAATTTAAAATATCATTACAATCTATGGCAATACATCCAAACACCGAAGCACAGACATTAGATGAAATAATGTCCTGGAGCAGCTCAGCAGAACACGGCTGTATATTCTCCCAGAAGGGATACCCCACAGCACAGCACATGGGGTTGTTTGCCAGGGATAGTATTGGTAATGAACCATGTAATTAGCCACCCTGCAGCTATACTCAGGAGTTGTCCAACAAATGCAAGTGTGAATGAAGGTTACTGTGCTGGAGAGACGCATGAAATGGATCTTGTGGCCACAGAGAAGGGCAGCAATTAGCCTGACAAATCCAGGTGTGGGGCTGTTAACCTCCCTCGGGGTTCCTTTGTACGACAGACACGATTCACTTTACACTACTACAAAAGTCTGTTCTGCGTCTCTCTCTGATCAATTCTAATGTATTGGTAACCTACCAATTATCAGGTTAGGGTGCTTTAACAGAGGGGAAAAAAAAAAGCGAAAAAAAAAAGCATGATCAATATTCATCAGTCTGCTGTACTGTTCGTGTCTGAAGGCAAGTAGCAAAATCCAATTTCTGCACAGCCAGTCCTATGAAGTAACATCCGCAGCACAAGAAAATGAGGTTCTAGTTTCTAAGAATACATCCACGAGCAGGGCTCCAAATAACTGGGTTATCAATCACTCTACTTCTGGCAATGAGCACATCAACAGCTGGATTCAGGGAGAAACCTCCACTCATCCCTTGAGCAGGGTAGCGTGCTTGTCCTTATCATTTATAATATACTACAAGCAGTAAAAGAGTACTGATATTTTTCCTTGATTGTCTGCAGATCTGTGTTAGATGCCTTGCATATATCATAACATTTTTTTGGAATTAAGAAAACTCCTAAACCATAAAAATTTTGGAGATGCTGATTAACTGCCTGGATGTGCACATGAACTGTGCAGATGCTCTTTGCCACCTGTGACGTGAGTTCTTTGGGGAAGCAACCTCTGGGAGAGGCCACCTTCCTTCCATGCCAACACCGGATGAGCAAACCCTCAAGCCCAAGACAAATGAGAGCACATGTCTGGGAGCCTTCCAGACAGCAGAGAACTGCAGGTCCTAGAACTAAACACTACAGACCACACAACAGGCATGAATGTTAACTAGCAACGCTCTACACATCGTGAAAACACTCCAGGCTAATGGGAGAGCAGACGTCTGGTAGAAGATGGGAGTTTGTGGTCCTGAGACTGTATCTCTATGGGATCCACTGATAAACCTGAGCTCTCTCTGCAAGACTGGGTGCTCTGCAGCCCTGACTCTGCTCCACCTTCACTCAGAGTGGAGAAGCCAGGTCTACTTACCCTACCACCCCATAGGGTCTACTGACTTCACCTAGCAAATTAAAAAGCATTTTAACTGCAGCTTCATGCCTAAGTTTGAAATCTTGCTGTCCTGTAACAAGTAGCTTTTCAACAATACCCAGCTCATGATACTTAGTGTGGCACACTTATGGGTGCTGTTCAGCCTTCTCCTTAATTTTTTCTATGTAAAAAAAAATATTTGCATGTGCCCAGTAATGATTTTGTTTCCATGTCCTCTCACTGCTGTTTTTCTCAGAAATTCCTTCGTATTCCCAGCTGGGACTCATTAAATTTCAGTACAAGTCACTTTGATGGAAATCAGACCCAGGAGAAAGTTCTACTAGGACCTTTCTACTTGCTGGTATTGAGGTTGGGAGATGTGGAGAGGAATAACAGTTCTCTGAAGAGGAAGGACCAGTCCTTGTCTGCATTTCTCCTGACACTCAAAACCAACCCTTTGCTATGGATAATGGCTATCCTGAAAAGTCCATCCTGAAGCTGCTTAAGCAAGACCTGCTGAGATGTGGAAATGGTGGTTCACCATTTCCACACCAGAGCTGGTGGGGAAACGGCTGTTTGTGGCTATTTGTGCTGGGAGTGAAGTGATCTGTTAGTCTCACCCTGGGTGGCTGTAGGACAGACAGACTGATGCTTTAAAAACAACTGAGAGAAAAAGGCTGCATGCAGAGAGCTCCTCTGGAGGTCTGAGGCAAAAGGAGGGCTGACTAGTTTGTCTGTCCAGGAAGATGGAAAGGAGAGAGGGAATAGGAGAGAAGGAGTCTGTCAGAAGAGGGCCCAAAGAACGTATACATGTGTGTGTATACATGTGCATCATTGCACATGAGTGTGTGCACCTGGAGAGACCCCACAAAGGAGGGCAACATTTTGCTGAATAAATAAATAAATAAATAAATAAAGCTGAAGCTTTAGATGTTGAACATGAGACACACAGCTGAATCCTCCTCACCAGTCACAATAGTTCCTGCTTCGCCACGTCTTGTATTGGGGTAGGGTCACAGAGCCACTGTGGGACCAGGGCATCATGACGGGTCAGGAGATGGTGGAGGGGAGATGTTAACCTAGTCCTGGTTGCGAATTAAAGGAAGAACTGACAGGAACCTTTGTGTTAACAGCCAGATGAAAACTCTTTGGACTGAGAGGTTTAGAAAGCCCAGATAAAATTTGTCCTCCAGTAAAGACGCTGCCACTTATGTACAGGAAAAAACCACCTTCACCACAGGAGAAAGCCTCCTGGCTTACAGGTGCTATTACTCACAGCAGGTACTGCCAGACTCAGAGGCCATGGCACACACCCACAGCCACTCCTGCAGGAGGATGAGGAAGGGAGCAAAGAGTCCTTGGAGATAAAATGTGGTCAGAAAGTTCACATCCTGCATTTCTGCATCTAAGTGGGCTGTTGTCTGAGCCACAGGGACACAGGTCTTCCCTTTCAGCCAAGCCCTGAAAGACACTAACCACTTCACCCTGAGTCAAACTGTCCAACAGTTAATTACTTCATGGGGAAAATGACTCCAGTCCAAATCCCAGGCCTTGTATCTAAACAGTGTCTGCTGTCAGCCTCCAACTAACAGTTCTTACATTTTGGTCATGGAACCCGACTTGATCATGGAACCCAACTCCTGCAAGTATTTTCCCTAGGATGCTGCATAGGCAGTGACAAATTCCCCTTGTGATCTCCTCCTGGATATGTGTTCAAGTGGAACTTTTTTGTTTCTCCATCAGAATCTGGTTTTCTACACCATGTTTGTTCTTTGAGCTTCCTTACAACTTCCCGGGTGCCACAGCAGGACTCAGACTTGAGTACCAGACTGCCCAGTGCCCAGCATGGCCACCACTCTCTCCAATGACATTCTGGAAGCCCTGAGCAGATGCTGTGCACAGTATGAATCTCCTGTGTGAGGACTAGTCACCTCCCTTGCATAAGAAAAAGAATTCTTGATATGCTATGGAGGTTTTTGATCCCCTGCCCAGTGCAGGCATTTCTGCTTGGGAAATCCCAGCCTGGATTATGGGAGACATTACTCTTGGCATTTCAGGTCTTGGCTGAAGGTAAGATTGACACCACTCTCCCTGTTCACTCTATACCTTCCTGCATGTCAATTTTAAGGTGAGTCTTCACCCTCCAAAATACCATCTTCCCTCTGCTCGTGGGGTTCCTGGGTGTATGAATTTGCATTTGTCTTCCTGAGAACCCATCACTTGCATACACAGCTCCCCACACAGACCAGGCCACTCTCAGCATCTGACTTGTTCTAATGTTGGTCTATTCTTCCACTAACCTTTAGTGTATGAAAACTGCATCCTCAGCTACTGATCTGAGCAAACTCTGGGTATTCTGCTGTTCTTCTGTCTACAGGGGGTCTGCAGCATGTCTTCTATGTTTTATTATCACATTCCAGTACAAGTCTCCACCCCTGCCATTCATCACGGCACCTAAACAAATGTCACCCTGTTTTGTCTAACTTGAGTTGCACATACACCTTTCCTAAAAGCCCCAGCTACAAATATACATGAAGTTTCAGCACCCTAAAAGGAGTTCTCAGCCACATGAAACTGCTGAATGTAATTCTTCTAGTTCTAGATATCTACAGACATTTCAGTTTACCAGTTGTCATTTATTATGCTCCCTGGTTACTGCTGAAGTAAGAAGCTTTCTATCACCTCTATAAGACATGAACCCATCAGATGCTTTCCTCCAGTGCTATGAATCTTTGGCTGGACACTTTATTTTTCAGTATCAGAGCAGAGTCTTCTACCACCTTCATCTAATAACAACTCACAGCATTTATTCCTTCTTGACATATATGCATATAAATATACATGCACGTGCACTGTCTTATAGTCCTTAATGCTAGTAAACATCATTTTCATTGACTGCTCTTTTAAATTAGCCTTCCATTCTCTGCATTGCATAACAGTTAATTCACAGCTTTTGTTACTTAATCCCTTCTTTTTTCTATTTTTTTATTACTATTATTATTGCTTCTTTTGTCTTCCTTAATGATAAGATTCTTAGCTAAGAGTATCTTTGATAATTGCAAAATTGTGTGCATGCTGTGGGGGAGACAGCATCTTTTAAAGTTTTCCTAACAATCCTTCTTTATAACACATTACCTGTTTCAGTTTTTTGTCCAGTCATTTCTTGCTTGTAATTGTTCTTAACTTAGGAAAATTGAATTGTAATTTAGGATTACATTCTGCTTGTAACAAATGCAATTAGGTCATTTAAGCAAATATTAAGTTCAGTAATCAATTCACTTTTATATGTAGGACTGAGGTCTAATACAGAGTTACACCCAATTCACTGCAATATTTTTGGTAACAGAAAATTATCACTCATAATTTTTAGAAATTCTGGGGCTGTGCTATTAGCAGTAGCTAAGTTCTACAACTTCTGTCCCCGAGGCTGAAAAGCTGTTCTGCAAACATGGATTTCCTTTCACTTTGTTAGAAACCTGTTTAGGGAAGCTACTTCTCCAGCCCTCTAGTTTGATGTAGCAGTCCGTAGGGTTACACCTATGCTGGGGCAGATCAACTTGAATCTGAATGAAACAGCAGTCCTTGGTTGTGTACTATGTAGACATGTGGACATTGTCCCAGGAAAGGCTGGTGGTGCTGAAAAGGCCTCTGTCAGTAAATCCGGAAAGCAATGGAAAGCACCTACCAGAGGTGCCCATGAGTTCCACTGCTGCTACCTGGATGTGTCCCTGACATGCTGCTTCACCTGAGTGACGTGCCAGGGAGGCAAAGCTCTGCTGCACCCCCAGCAAGCCCTGCACAGTGGCGCTACACCAGCTCACTGGAATCTGCAGTATGGGCTCCACCAGCCAGACGGGGGATTTGCCAGGCAGAACGTGGCTTTCTCTCTGTACTTGAGACCACATGGTTCTTGCATTCGTGTGAACATCTTATCTGCAGCTCTATGTCCCATCAGCCCTGAGAGACCAGGGTATTGGGGGGGGGTCAGGCCCATGTCAGCGTGTCTCAGTACCACCAACGACACCCAATTTATTTTTGGAAATAAAAAAAAAAATCTGATGTTTGTTTATTACCCAGGCAGGTGGCATTGATGTATGGGATGACAGCACGATCTCTTTTCTGCCCACTTCTCCACATTTCAAGCTGAGAGGCCTACAAAGGTGCTACCAATAACTTTGTTCATACAGCTATACAGAGCTTATCTGCTGTTATGGCCAAATCTGATTTATGGTTCAGAGGAGCAATCTGACTTCTTTAAGTGAAGGCACTTACCAGGTCCATGTCTGCTAGGGACTCCTCCTAGCCCTGGGACCCAGATACTGCAATTGTCTTCAGAACATCCCCACAGACCGTCAGGGCAGACTCTCCATCCTTCCTTGTGGATGAAACAGTCTGCTGAGCATGCAGCCCATTCAGGGAGACATGCAATCCGACTGGATCATCTCAACTTACAGAGCAGGGAAGCCACTGGAAGGAAATGACATGGTGCTGGGAAACAGCTGCAGCTTCCCTCACAGTGAGCCAGCCCTCGCTCCTCTGGAGACATCTCACATGCTGGGCTGGCAGCTCAGGGTGCAGAATGGAGGCTTGTATTCGAAGAGGGTTTTGCTTAAAGCTTTCACTTGTTTGAGGATTGGACATGAAGTTGGGTGGAGGGCATGAGAAGTAATTTTGCTGTGGGGCGGCAGACTCTGGAGCACCAACATGAAGGAGCAGAGGACTGGAAATTTGCTGTTACCAAAGACAACTCAGGACATCAAAAGAGAGGACACTTCAACTGTGGGAAGAGACCTGGACCTGGCTCTTCCAGCTCAGGGATTACTTAGCCTGTAGGGTCAGTTACAGTGACCAAGGATGACAGAAAAGTCCAGCCAAGGTAAGCTACACTGTCCACACAGCACTGCTGTCTGGGTGAGCGCTGCTTCTAACTGAGGATGTTGGCCCAGCCATCTATACTCACCTTTAATGGATATCATCAGTCTGGATCCATCTTAGGAGCCACAGCCAAGTGCTCTGGCTCCCATTTTCGAAGACTTGGAATAGTGGAAAGAGGATTAAAAACAAATTTTGGAATTATAATCCTGATTTAGATTATATTATCTGTGAATGGAAGCTTGAAAATGCTGGGAAGGGACATTTAAATGATCTGAGGTTCTACTTAAATATAAGAGTTCAGGTCTAGCTGGAAGATATGGGGAACAGAAGCACACAGGGTGTAGGGTTTCTACATCTGTGAAGGTGTTGAGTTGCAGTGGGACAATAAGAAACAACGAGGCCTGCAGCTACACAAGCCTTTGCAAGGAGGATCCCAGCATCTTCTCTGCTCTAAGTGTTCCTGGGTTGCTAAAGTGGATTCAATAGGAGGCACATTTTGTGATGCTGATGGAGAGATGACTCACTGATCCCAATGAATGACATGACATGAGCTATGTGTGTCCTTAGGACTACTGAAGTTGTAGCACTTAATCTTGCTGAAGTGACCAGTGGAACTGGGACAGAGAGCATGAAAATGCATGGCTGAAGCAATTACAGACAGCTAACATCACTGCAGGTAATGGCACCAGAAAGGGACAAAGAACTGTGACCAGACTGAGAGAATAAATCAAAATTATTTCCGATCAATCAATTAATTATAGCCTAATGTCTCATCTCTTTTAAACTTGGAATCAGAGGAAGATAGTAATCTTTTGCAAGTAAAGAGACAAAGAGCAGTTAAACAACAGGAAAAATCAGTTTCAGTAAACTATCAGAACAAGGCCATTGCAACAAAGAACTACAACTACAACTTGATTTTTTCCCTGTGTGAAACTCTACCAGGAATCTGTCAACTGGTTGAGCTCGCAAAATATGTTACATTTGTGAAGAAATATTTTAATTTTTGTTGTTGTTCATTTCACTTTTAGATATTTTGCTTACGTTCTAGCAGAGCTGAATTTCTGTGACGCGTTAGGAAGGGACAATTCAGTATATGGGGACTGGGAAGCTGAGATAGGTCTGGTAAGGCTGTTGCTGTCCCTCATGCAGCAACACATCTGTTGTTCCCATTACTGACGGCATCAAGGGCGCAGCCATAATCAAGCTTCATTTCTCCATCCTTCCAGCCATTTACAGGCATTCTCACTGGAGCTCATGCTTTTCAAAAACCTTTATCACAGGGAACGTTCCCATTGAGCTGGCATCCCCAGGGCCACTCCGCACCATGAGTACAACTGTAGCACAGAGGATGGGAACTGTGTTTTCAACAGCAGAGTTTCTCACTCCTCAGACACAGGTCTGTATGGAATTGAGATGCAGTTAAGTAGTTCCCCAGCCTGCACTACCTTTTAACGCAATTTCCATTTCCTAAACCACTGCTGACGTCTATCTAAATAACCATTATCTCCACAACCACACTGAGTTTTAGCTTTTGCTGAGTATCATGCAGAAGATTTGGAGCTTTTGAAAGGATGCTGAGCTTAAGAAGCTGCCATTGCAGGCAGCTCCGGGTGTTTGTCACATTTCACTGGCTGCTTTTTTTAATGTGCACACACGCACACACACAAACGCCCTACGTGCATGCGCTGTCTCTCTCATGTCAGCTGCCTAAATGAATATTTGCCGTCAGATCTTCCAAGCAACAGCACATTTTTAATCAGTCAGATAATTCAATCGTTCATTTCAGACCTGCTCTGCACAGCTGTCATTTTCAAGCATCAAAGCTTCTCTGTCAAAAACGACACAGGCTGGGGGTTCATTCAGGCATCACTGTTTCAAAGCGCTGGGAGAAGGCAGGGGGTGCAGAGGAAAAGAACTAACAGGGTGGATTAAATGAACTTATTGTAAATACTTCTGAAGTTACCAGCCAACCATCCTCAGCAGAGAACAATGGAACAGCACAAGGGCAACTCAGGGATCTGCAGGATTTGTAATGTATTAGCAAATCTCACTCTTAAATTCCAGAGTGGGGAGAAGGTGGGTGGGGTTGTCAGATGAAGCTTCCTGCCTGAGATACTCAAAGCCAACAAATGGGATTTGGATGTCTGGTTCTCATTAAAATTAATGGAAATTGGGTGTCCAGAACTACAGGCAGCTTTCAAAAGCTTCATCTCTATTTATAATTAATGTTCCCAACAGGGTAACTAAATATTTATACAATAGGTTGTGTTATATGTAAAATGGAAGAGGTGCTTATTGGTAGACCAGGGCACAAGAGAAGGAGAATCTTATGGGATGTCAGGTTCAATCCGCATTGTGCCCTGTTTAAAGCGCTTCTGCTTGCAAATCTCCATCAGCCTCCACCAGATCAGCAGCTGGGGTGGGAGCCCCAGGCTCATGTTCTCAGGGTACAACGCAGCAAATTAAAATGGCAGCTTTATAGCTTCTGGGTTCTTCTCCTCTCCCTCCCCACAGCTCTGACTTCCTCAAAGATCTTCACTAACTCACTTCACCTCTGCAAATCTCAATTTCCTGTGTGACAATTACATAATATCACTGAGTTTACCCAGTGTAGGAGGAGTGCAGTGGAGTTTAATCTATGAACGCTCCCCTGCCTTGGTCAAAGATGCTATAGATGGCAGATGCCAAGTAAGAGACCAACAGTAATCTGCCTCCAGGCATTACAGGCAAAGCTGCGGCTGGATCTGTACCACTGCATTTGCTCTGTAGCAATGGAGAATTACAGTATACAAAGCCAGTGGGTTGAGCCCTGAAAGCAGATGAGGGTCTTATGATCTGGGGGGGAAAGTGGGCCACCCTGGTGGTGGAAGTCCAAAGCAACCAAAGCCCATCCTCCAGGTCTGTGTGCCTCCTGCAAGAAATTCCTCCTCAGCTGGGCTGTGCCTTAAACCCTGCCCAAGCTGATCCACTGCGAGGGTATCCATGGAAGCTTGGGCCTTCTGTCCGACCCAGAAGACCTCCAGAGCTTGTCTTGAGACAGCCAGTTGTGTTGGACTTGAAGATCACAGTGCTTTACAATGCTTTAAGGGAGGAGTTCAAAACCTCCTACATCGGACGATTTGCACTTCAATTATTTTTTCTTCCATGCCTCATCCAAATCCACTAGATGGAGAAGCTCTGGTGATTCACAAGTAATATGGAGACCCCTGCAATTTCCTCCCCAGGATTTTAATTGCTTTGCAATCTCAAGGTTTGTCAAACCCTTATGGATGTATTCTATGATACCTCAGAGCTCATTGGGATTCTTCTGTAGGTCCCCAACATCTATGATATAAGATGTAGCTCCAGCTTCGTTGAAAGAACAAAAAGCTCAGCTGAAAGATAAGTAACCTCATCTTGTGTCTGGTTAAATACTCTGTTATAAAGGCATGTCCTACGAAGCTGGTGAAGGGCCTGGAACACAAAACCTTTGAGGAGCGTCTGAGGGCACTGGGGTTGTTTAGTCTGGAGAAGAGGAGGCTCAGGGCAGACCTTATTGCTCTCTGCAGCCACCTAAAAGGAAGTTGTGGGGAGCTGGGGGTTAGCCTCTTTTCGCAGATAACTAGTGGTAGGACTAAAGAGAATGGCCTCGAGGTGCACCAGGGGAGGTTTAGATTGGAAATTAGGAGAAATTTCTTCTCAGGAAGAGTAGCCAGGCATTGGAATGGGTTGCCCAGGGAGGTGGTGGAGTCACTGTGCCTGGGGGTGTTCAAGGAAAGGTTGGACGTGGTGCTTAGGGACATGGTTTAGTGGGTGACATTGGTGGTAGGGGGATGGTTGGACTGGATGATCTTAGAGGTCTTTTCCAACCTTAATGATTCTATGATTCTAGTCAAAGTGCTCTTCCTCAACTTCTCTGCTACACTAGATATAATCATTAGTGTTCCCTTTCCATCTGACATTGGATGCATTATGTAGGTTTTTCTTTGGTTCTCCTGATAATCCTGACTGTGTCAAAGGACAACGCAGGCTATGGTTACTGCCATGGACTGGCTTAGCACAGGTACACAAAATTGTATGCAGTCACTCCAAAGATGAAGCTGAACATGAACTACAGCCACAACACCTGAACATCACAGACTGCTGGGCATTGCAAAAGGGAAAAAATGCATCACTCCTCTCTAACATCATGGCCAGTCAGCTTGCCTGGGACACTCACTGTTCTGTGGCTTTGTTCTCAGTTAATATGATGGGCTTTACAAAACACAAATTCAAATTCAAGGCTTAGAAGTGTTGTCCTCAGACAAGACATCAGAAGAACATCAAGGACGTATAAAGAATAAAACAGCTTCATTTTCCTTGTGAATTCCTTTCTGTTTATTCTTTAACTAAACAACACTGGGACGTAGACAGCAGGAGGATCCCAAGACAGAGGACACTAGGAGATATACATAATGTAAGGATGTAAACCTTTCCCACCACTGCCAGTGTGGCAGTTGATGCTGGTGGAATCTGCCCCATCACTGAATTCGTCACTACAACAAGTTTCTGCAAAGGGTCCCATAGATATTGAGCATTTAATCCCAGAAGCAATTATATTCCCCAGGAAGACCCAGGGAACTACACACTGGTGAGCCTCACCTCTGTGCCTGGGAAGATCATGGAACAGATCCTCCTGGAAGCAATGCCAAGGGACATGCAGGACAAGGAAGTGATCTGAGACAGCCAGCACAGCTTCACCAAGGGTAAATTGTGCCTGACCGATCTGGTGGCTTTCTGTGATGAGCTGCATCAGTGACTGTATCAGCTGACAAGGGAAGACTGACCAATGTCATCTATGTGAAATTCTGTAAGACCTTGGACACAGTCCCACACAACATCCATACCTCTAAATTGGAGAGATACGGCTTGAAGGGTGGACCGTTCGGTGGGTAAGGAATTGGCTTGAAGGCCACACCCAGAGAGTGGTAGTCAATGGGTCTATGTCCAGGTGGAGGCTGGTGAGAAGTGATGTCCTGCTGGGGTCCATCTGGGGACTGGTGCTTTTAAATATCTTTATCAATGACAGTGGGACCAAGTGCACCCTCAGCAAGTTTGCAGATGACACCAAGCTGAGTGGTGCAGTTGATACGATAGAAGGAAGGGATGCCATCCAAAGGGACCTGGACAGGCTGAAGAAGTGGAGCCATGTGAACCTAATGAGGTTCCACAAGTCCAAGTGCAAGGTGCTGCACCCGGGCCAGGGCAATCCCAGACATGAGGACAGACCAGGAGAAGAACTCATTGAGAGCAGCCTTGCAGAGAAGGACCTGGGGGTTCTGATGGATCAAAAGCTTGAGATAAGCCAGCAGTGCACGCTTGCAGCACGCTTGCATGAAGGCCAACTGCACCCTGGGCTGCATCAACAGAGGACTGGCCAGCAGGTGGAGGGAGATGATGGTCCCCATCTGCTCTGCCTTTGTGAGGCCCCACCTGGAGTGCTGCGTCCAGGTCTGGAGCCCCCAGCAGAAGAAGGATGTGGGGCTGTCAGAGCGGGTCCAGAGGGCCATGAATTTGATCAGAGGGCTGGAGCACCTCTCCTAGGAAGAAAGGCTGAGAAAGCTGGGGATGTTCAGCCTGGAGAAGAGAAGGCCCTGGGGACACCTTATTGCAACCATTCAGTGCTTGAAGGGGGCTTATAAAAAGCATAGAAAGAGACTTTTTACACAGGCAGATAGGGATGGAACAAGAGGGAACTATTTTAAGCTAAAAGAGAAGAGATTTAGATTAGATGTTAGGAATAAATTCTTTTCTCAGAGGGTGGTGAGGCACTGGAACAGGTTGCCCAGAGAGGTTGTGGAGGCCCCATCCCTGGAGATGTTCAAGACCTGGTTGGATGAGGCCCTGGGCAACTGGTCTAGTGGGTGGCCCATGGCAGGGGAGTTGGAATTAAATGATCTTTAAGGTCTCTTCTAACACAAGCCATTCTGTGATTCTCTGATTATATATATATATATATATATATACATGATATATTATATACCCCAAATTACAGTGAACTCCCAATCTTGTGAAAGAGATAGGGACCATGGGCAGGGATTTTAGGAGCAGGTTGGAGAAGCCTTTGTGAGCAGTGACCTATGCACAAACTGGTCCCAACTTCAGACACGTGGGTGGAAACCTCTCAAAGCTCCTGCCAGCCCAGCAGATATATCACTTGTTGATATATGCATAGGTATAATCTGAAGGTCTTTCTTATCACTTAGGTCTAGGCACAAATTAAGCTTTCCCATGCAAAGAGCCCTCACAGAGCTAGGCTGGGCCATGGAGGGCCGTGAAGCACTGGGAGAACGTAGCCTTGGGATCATTTGTGTCTTGGCTTTGCTGGCAACGAGTGGCCTGTACCCTCGGCATATGTGCAGTTATGAAGAAAAGACTGGGACAGAGGACTTGGCCTTGGACACATCACTTAGCCCAAGAAATGCTCTTTCTCAGACTCTGAGCCCCTGACCCAAGCCTCATCCTAAGCCACAAATGTGATCCCCCTGCCCTATGAGCACAGCCATGCGGACACCATGCTGGGAACACAATCGTGCTCCCAAAGAGAGCTGCACAGATTGCTGTGCTGTCAAACTGCCCTAGATTGGAAAGAATAAGCTCCTTTCTGAAGGGAGATAATTGCTCTATTTTAAATCTAAGTGGTTCAAGGAGAACAAATGCAGGCAAGAGGGCCTGATGCTCTGAGCTTGTGAAGAGAAACAGGAGTTATGCAGGCAAAAGCAACCGCAGAGCTGTTTTGCTGGATGCTCAAGGTACTGGGCAGAAAACGTGAGCCAGGCTGCTGCTGCGTTCCCAGCCCAGCCAAACCAGACCTGCTGGAGAGAGCAGAGACCTTGACGGAACTGGTGTGAAGGGAGATGTGGGTGACCCTCTATGGGGATCAAGCTGCTAGGCTGGGCACCCTTAAAAGCCAAAAAGGACAGGCTTCCAGTGAAACAAAGAGCCTCTGTCTCCTCCTGCCTGTGCCCCCTCCACCCCGCAAGTTCAGGCTTTTGTGGCCACAGAGGCAGTCCCCAAAGCACTTTGGGTCAGTCCATTAGGCCGTCACTGCTCTAAGGCTGGAACAAGAGCTACCTTTATGAACTCCAGCCATGCAGCAAGGAACAGGCTGATCATGGGGAGAGCTCGCAGGGAAGCTTCTCTGGGGAAAATAGTTGTCACTGTTGACAAACAGTCTCCCAGAGTGAAGACCAACAAACTAGAGCAGAACAACAACAGAGTCATTAATAAGGCTAACTCTGGCATCTTACTGGAACCCACCACTACTGTGATCAGTGATTTCAGCAAGCAAGCACAGAAGAGGCTTCTTCAGCAGAGTTTTGTTTTTGCTGTTTAAAATTCAATAGCTCCACTTTCTAAGTGGGCAGAAAAGAAACAGTTTTTGTACATAACAGCCCACCCCTTTTGTCCCCATTTGCATGGAGGAAGCTCTCTGGTCTTGGCACACACAATTCTGGCCCACAGTGGAAGGACACCAAGAGGTTTGAAAGATGTCAGCTGCTTCCCAGCCTTGCTGGACTGCCACTTTCCCTGACAGAGACAGGCTCTGTTTGAACATCCCTTGGTTGGAGGTCAGAGATAAGAATTAGCCTCAGGTCACAGCATTTCATCAGCCTGGCCACCAGGGGTGCCTTCAGACAGCTTCCAGCTCTCCCCAAGGTGGGCACCCTTGCCGATTGTCCCTGTGTCCTGCCCTCTCAGGGCACAGCCTAGCCTTATGGGTCTGGCTGCAGGACTGGATGTGAGAAGCGCACAGCCTCATACACCTACACAAAGAGGAACCCTACACGCAGAAAACAGTGTGAGAAAAGGTGCAGCGTGCCTTCAGGCAGTATTCCAAGACAACAACGTAAAACCCATTTTGTGGGACCCTGTGACCTGGAAAAAACAGCAGAAGAACTCATCTGACTTCTCATACAGGAGCTGAATATTATTTGTATAAAATTTTGCTTCAAAACCAAGGCTAGACCCCCTGCATCGTTTGAGAGATATTTGCTGTCATTTTAGGTCAGAGTTAAGGTTACTAAAAGCAGAAATGACACATTTTTATCTTGCAGCCAACTGAGACTCCTGTTTTGCACAGTGAGCCCCCAGAATGAGCAGGAGGATGTGATAACTGCCCTGCAAAGCTATTTTCACCTTAAAATAGTTTTGCAGTTGAGAATCCACAGCTGTAACTTAACATGCATATCTGGGAATACTGATATATACATATATCTATGAATACAGTGCCTCTGGAAAACCAGAGGTCCTCAGGCCTTGCTGGTATCGTGCTTATCTAAGCTGTAACCTCACACAGTGCCCCGGACTTCTCTTTCAGCTGCCAACCTGAAACAATGCTCTAGAGAGCCAGCTTCTCTTCCAGATAGCTGGGGTCACTTCTCTGAGACAGTCATCTCAGCTGGCTTGATACGCTGCAGTCTAAGCAGCAGAGCCAACTGCTCGCCCTGTGCTAGAACACTGATGAACAGGGCAAAGACAAGCAGCAAGAAGGATTAGGGGGCTGAAGCACTGCAGTTTGAGAAGATCTTGCTGTTCACACTGATAAGGTCAATTTCTGGAGAATCAGCAGAAGAAAGGATAGCAGAGAACAGGAGAGTGAGAGGAGCGTTTGTTACCTTCAAACCCTGAGGCTCCTACTTGGCAGTAGTCTCAAAAGGAGAAAGGAAACATGGAAACAATTGACCTGGTCTGGGCACAGACATTGCACTCAGTGAGGAACATGTCTGCCTTGCACAGATGCTGCTTTCATATCCTTTCATCCCCTTCCTGCCTCGTGGTCTGCAGCCCTTCTACCCAGCTCTCCCACTACAGCAATTCCTCACATGGGTCTTATCTGCACCACACATAACCTCAGTCCTTTGTCTGTCAGGACAGGACTTAGAGAACTGAAGTTAAACCCCAGAGTTAACCAAGCAGGCTCATCCCCTCATTAACGCACGGGGCCTGTCTGCTCTGATTAGGTTGTGCTGACTCTGCTCAAACATCACACTTGCTGCTCTAGATGCGGGGACACTGGGGCATTTCCAGCTGGGACACAGACAAAAAGAGGAGATAGCAGAGTCTTGGTTACCACTGGAGCAATTCAGGACAAATAATTAGAGGCTTTCACGGCTAATTGGATCTCTACTGTCAGTCCAGGACAGGAGATGCCTTAACCCTCACTGACTGCCTGAGATTGCTTGGCAGGCCATAAATAAACTGCATCCCTGACCCAAAGCTCGTCAGCCTTCAGCTTCCACACTAAATACTCACCTCGCCCTCCCAGCCCTGCTGTGGTACAACCGCCTTGCTTGGGAACCCAGCTCCCTTGCCTTTTTCCATGACTGCAGCCTTTCAGCCATGCCAGGACGGTGAAGTCCTCCTTGGGTAGCTCAGAGCCCCTTCAGGCATGCGTATCTCATTGTGTCATTGCTAGCTCGAACAAGAAGCTACTGGTTTTAAGCTCAAGTCAAAGGGTAAAGAAACAAGTACTTAGGGAGAGCCAGACAGTAATAGTGATATCAGTAACACTAGGGGCTGGCAAGCCAAGGACAAAATACTTTCAGAAGAAGGCTTGTGAGCTGAAAGTTCATTCTCTGCAGTGTCTAGGCTTTAGCCTGCCTTTAGTTTTCAGGTACAGGACAAAGCTCCAGCTGTGTCCCCAGATCACCCATGGCCATACCGGTCCTCCTATCCTTCTCTGCTCTGATGGCTCTTCCAGACCCTGGGAGCGCAGGCACTTGAAGATAAGACATGCAAACAAGAAAAACCAGTGCCACACGACTGCTAGCCAGTGCCAGGACACCCAGGCCCTCAGAAGGTGAGCCGTATTTCAGAAGGCAGGCTTGAAACCTGGCACCAGCCCCAAGCCTGCACCCACGGTGCTGGCACCTCCCACAGTAGCAAACAAGGCTGATTGCTGCACAAGGTCACAGGTGCTTCCCCCAGGACAAGGACTAAAGGAAAACCACATGCACTGTTTGGGACTGTGACCTGCAGATCTTCTACCTAAGCCAGGCACAGGACGCATGGAAAAGTAAAGTCACAACAAAGGACAGCCCAACACTCTGGGCTAGGCAAAAATAGATTAACCTACTTGAAAGTAGGACAACACCACTAAAGAGTAGGACATCTGGTCACCACAGCAAGAGAAGCAAATGAAGAGGAGACAGCTTGTCCACACATACATATAACCAGGCAGGAGACAGCTAAAGAGTAGACATGTAGTATGTTCAGGGATGCAGCTGGGATGAGCAGCCCCCAACCAAAGCAGATCAGCTCTCCCTCTCTATGGGATAACCATCATGCTTGCTGCTGACGGTCAGTCCACCTGCATACCAGAAGCAGCATCCTGCCCACAAGACCTTGTGGGATACACACACCCAAACGTAACAGCCTCCTTTGCACATCTTCCCACGAAGGCATCTTGCTTCCTGAAAGAAAAGTACTGAAGTCTGAAGCGGAGACTTTTGCCCCTGGTTGCCAGCTTTGGTGCCAGGTCAGACACAAAAGCCATGAGGAAGACTCCATCACCAAGACCAGCCTGTTAAACAAGACATTACCTGAAGCCACCCTGACCTGCTGCCCCTCAGGTCTGGGACTTCCTCCAAACAGTTACGGTGTCCCTGGCACGTGGTGGCAGCTGATCCCTTCTACCTGATCTGCTCAAGCCAGGGTTTTGCACAAATTTCTTCCTTGATCCCCACATCATTTCCAGAGAGAAAACATAAGGAGATTCCCGATGTGTCTGACAGCTGAAGTGCTAGATCAGGCTTAATTCTTTGAGACTCTTTGCTAAGAGGCTGTTCTCTCCACTGGCTCAAGCCCACCTACCTCTGCTCGACTCCACGTGTCTCAGTGCCCTTCCCCCAGCCAGGTTTTCAGCCCACTAGCAGGGCACTGCTCGGAGAGGACATGGTAAAGAAGTGATTAAGGATCATCACTGAGCTTCAGTTAGCATCTTCAAGAGCCCTGCAACCCAACAGCCAGCCAGAAGGCTGCAGCTACGTCAGGTGTGATGGTTCTTTAAAGAAGAAACAAGAAAGTAAACAACAGAGATAGCATGCTCACCAAAGGGGCGTCACTACTGTTTGCAAAGAGGAGTTAATGCCACACTGCTGACTGACTGCTCCAGGGCTGGGCTTTGTATTAGGCCTTGGCAGGACAGGCAGTTTTCTTGGCTTAGGACCCTGCACTGGAACGGAAACCCAGAGCACCAGGTCTCAGGACGGAGTTCAAAATCCTGCTCTCTGTTCGTTGCTGCTCTCAAAGGACGCAGCAGGAAACCATCCAGGTCCTAGGTCTGTGGGGGACTTTCCTTTACAGAAAGCTTTGAGCCCCTTCAGGATGGGCTCTCGCTGCCAGGTGCGGTTTGTTTTGTTAAGCTCAGGCCCTCAGAGAGCAGCCTGGGGCAGCCGTCCAGGGGTGGGCCACAGCAGCCTCCCCTGCAGTCCAGCCAGGGATGCATGACCAGCTGGGCCCCGTGGGACCTTGTGTTACAACACAGCAGTACCCAGACAGAGCCCCGGGCTATTCAAAATTCAGTCCAAGACCCACAAGAACAAGAACAAATGCAGCAGTTGGCACTGTTTACTGAGCAGTCCACATCCACAGAGACCCTCACCAGTCTCATCTCTGCGGCCTACACTGGGGTGACTTCTTCCCTCGGCAGACTCTGAACTGAGTGTTTCTGGCCTAACCTGACGGCTGAGTCCATCTTGAGCCATGGAGACTGTTTCATGAGCATCCTCACTTCCCCTCCCCAGGGACAGGCCATGCTCTTCCCAGCAGCCCAAGAGGATACTGCTTTGGGGATGGGTGGTGAAAGTCCAAGGATGACAGGAAGCACTGGGGCAGAAGAGACCACCATCTCCAGCCCAGGGCTGCCTGAGCCCTGGTCAAGGGGCCAATGGTGACAGGAAGGCGCCTTTCATCTCAAGCCATTGAAAGGTAGTTTGCCAACACCAGGCTGTAGTCTACAGCTGGCTCCGAGCTAAGCTAAGGCAATGGCCCAGTGATGCAGAAGATTACCACAGATGGACACAAGCAGGCTGCTGAAAGTCACCCCCCCGCATCACTTCTGCCACCCCAAAGAACAGCCTCCTCCCTCAAGCTTGACTCAGAAACTATTTCTCCCCTGCTCCTGCCATATCAATGCCAATATTTGCCAGGCAGTGACAACCAAAAGTACTCATTTTGAGGCATTATTTTACTTGTTCCATAACATTTTTCATCCCATGCAAAGGCATTTCTAGCTAAGAATCATCTGAAATCCACAAGAAAGAACTTCGTTCTACAATGTCAAAACATTTTACTTCATTTTAATGAGAAAGATATTTTGGAAACGCAAACTAACTTATAGGATATTCTGATCTCATTGAACCTGCCCTCCATCCCTTCCACTGTATGTCAACAAAAAGGTAAAAGGAGACGCGCTAAATTCTAACCAACAAATAGTGCCTAATCCTGAGGCAAGGTCTGCTTTCCTCCTATGGGCACCACACGAAGGGACTGACAACAAACTGGAGGCTGAAGATATTTAAGAGCATGAGAAGACAGCTCCTTAAACCAAGAGCTTCTAGTCCCAGTGGGACAACATCCCATGCTAGCAACTTTGCCAACTTTGTACGCAAAGGTACCTGGTAAGGCCCAAAACCTTCACAGAGTGAACTCGAAACAAGGTGACCTGCAAATTAGTTTGAATAGGGTCATCCAGCTCACACCCTTCTAATTCTGCTTCTCAGCCTTCCATCAACATTGGGGTATTAAAGCAAGCTCAATGCCTCTTACCCATTTCCAAGCAAAGGAATCCTGCTTAGAGCCCTGCAGGGAGGCACAACTGAGCTCTGGCTCTCACGGCTGCATGCGCAGCAGGGCAGCAGCAGTACAGCCCTAGTGCAAGCTCCCTCACAATCATGTCTCGTGCTTATTAGCCAGACTGCGTCCTGTTCAGAGCTGACTTGCAGGGCACTGCTCTGTGGGAAAGTACTGAAGGCAGGATAAGCCTGCTTCTCTTGTCTTATTCAGGGATGGAGAAAATGACAGAGCCACACCAAAGACCTGAGCTGGGGCACTGTCCCGACATCACCAGGATGTCCGTGCCCCTTTTATAGAAAGGTGGGCTTGGCTAAAGTATAGGAAACCTGGCTTCTTCGGGTCATGCGTAACACATCACTGGATCGTAGTTGAAAAGATGTTTCTGTTGAGCCTCCTCTGCTACGCAGAACAAAGTTGGAGAGGCACTGCACAAGGAAGCAGCTGGCTGGGAAACCGAGTGCAGAAAAAGCCTTTCTGAAAAGCCCTCTGCCAAGCCTCAAACCCTCCAAAACCAGTACACCAAGTCCTTCCTGAACAGCCTTGCAGCCCTCTGAGATAGCAACGCAGCGATTGAGCACAGGCTTAATCCCCCCCCGGTGCTCGTTCCTGGGCGGCTCTCCAGGCCAGGGGGAGCTCACCACGGGTCACTTCACCCCGCGCCACCCCCAGGCACGGTGGCCTCCCGTGGGCGGCCGCGCCAGCCCCGGGGTCCGCGGGGCACGTGCGGGCGAGGCAAGGGGGCGGCTGCGGGCGCTGCCGGGGGGCTCCCCGCGCTGAGCCCCGCTGGGCCCCGCTCCCCCCGGCTCCGGGCCGACCCCCCTCCGCCGCCCCCACCCCGGGCGCGCACTCACCCCTCCGCCGCGTCCCCGCCTCGCCGGGTCCCGGCGGCGCGCGGCCATGGGGAGCCGCTCCGCGACACCCGGCCCCGGCCTCGGCCCCGGCCCCGGCCCCGGCCCCCACTCGCTGCCGCCCCTTTGCCGCCGCTGCGCCCTTTGCCGCCCCCTGGCGGCCTCGCCGCGCCGGCTGCACCGGGGACGGGGAACGAGGAGGCAGCGCACGGCGGGGGCAGGCAGCCCCTAACCCCTCCAGGCAGCCCCTAACCCCCAGGCAGCCCCTAACCCCCCAGGCAGCCCCTAACCCCCCAGGCAGCCCCTGCCCTCCGCCCGGCACAGCCCCACGCACGGATGGATGGAGCAGCCGCCGTGTGCGCAGCATCCTCCTGCTGGGCTGGAGCGTTGCTAAGAGATGGGGTCCCCATGGGAGGCGGCGGTGGCAGGCAGCAGGAGGGGACGGGTCTGCTGGGGAACCTCGGGGTGAGGGAAGGCTGGGGTGGGGGGGTCGCACAACAGGCTGCAGCAAGGCACCGTCGGACACCCCCAGCCTCCTGCGAGCATAGGAAAGCTCTAAAGTGGGGAGAAAGGGGCTGAGACCAGGAGGAAGAGCTCAGCATCAGCAAGATGAGTTTAATCTAGGGAGAAGTTTCTGGGGGGTTTCAGGTCAGAGACATTACGCTCTGCTCATCAGGGCCACCTGCAAGCTGTGGATGAGACAGAGTGGGCAGTGGGACACTGAGGGCAGGGTAAGTGCGCGGGGACCTGAGCGCTGCTGTGGCCAAGCTGCTGCTGGAGTTGCTGCCTGCGGAGTTTGTATTGGGTTGGGAAAAAGTCACTTGTCCTCTTCTGCCTCCCCCTTATGATGTGGACAAGGATGTCAAGGGGGTCCTGAAGCCCAGTGCAGAGGATGGTGGGGAGGATGGCCGGCGAGGATGCAGGACCCAGCTGCCAGGACATTCCCCAGCACAAGTTTCCTGGAGACGTGTTCCAGAGACCAGACTGTGGCAAGTGGGAGACCCTGTGCGACACGTGCCCGGACATTTTACAGGGTGCCCTCCGCGGACCTCGGTGCCGCTGCCGCTGCCGCCCGGGTGCCGGTGGGTGCCGCCGCCGAGCCGCTGCCGTCGGCGGCTGACACGGTGCGGAGCGGGGCGGTACTGCAGCGGCGGCCGCGGGATGCGCCGAGCCGAGCCGAGCCGAGCCGAGCCGAGCCGAGCCGAGCCGAGCCCAGCCCAGCCCAGCCCAGCCCAGCCCAGCCCAGCCCAGCCCAGCCCAGCCCAGCCCAGCCCAGCCCAGCCGTCCTCCTCTTCCTCCCTACTCAGCTCTTGGTGAAAGGGACGCTCCACGACGTCTTTGCCGCCCAAACTCGAAGCAGAGGATCAAACCCCAAAAGAAGGCTCCCCACCCCCCCCCCCCCCCCCCCCGTTCATTGAACCTTGAACCCAAGTCAAGCTGGCCTGATTTTCAACCACCCATCCATCCATCACCTGTTTTGATAACTTTGACGGGGTAATGACAGGTAATTTAAAACTACAAACTCCTTTAACATCAGGCTGCCCCGGAGTGATGTCCATGTAAATGAAAATTGCCTTACCGTCTGCTCCACGGTGATCCTTCCCTCCTCATGCCCCTTCTTCTTATGTGTTCCCCACCCACGTGAGCTTTGTTTTCCTTTCTCTGGGTACCCCTCATGCCCACCCTATTGCCCTAAGAAGTGTTCAGCATCTGGCAGGGAAGAGCTGCTGGAAACACAGGGCTGCTTGTTTGTAGAAGTCAATCATGTTGAATTGAGGCCCAGATAGGTTAACAATTAGGTTCAAAAGTTTCTCCAAAATTAGTGGGATCATATGAGAGACAAAAGGCACCTGCTTGCAAACTGAAGGTTTCTAGATCAGCATAGGGGCAATGCTTATGTTTTTCTTCCTTTGATTGCTATGAACAGCAGCTCTCACTCTGCCTTCAGGAACCTTTCGGTAGCCTTGCCACCTGGACTGCCTGGGAGCTGGCTTTTCCAAGCTGCAAACCCAGGTACCCTGTGGGATGCACTATAGGCCAGAAGCAATGGCTGCTGTTTAGGAGAAATTCTTCCCTTTCCAGCACCACCATAAATTTATGGCACAAGTGTGTCATAGGTGAACCAAGTGTGTCACAGGTGAACCAAGAAGGCCAAGAAGGCCAACAGCATCCTGACTTGTATCAGAAACAGTGTGGCCAGCATGACTTAGGGAAGTGATTTTCTCTCTGTACTTGGCTCTGGTGAGGCCGCACCTCAAGTACTGTGTTCAGTTTTGGGCCCCTCACTACAAGCAGGATATCAAAGTGCTGGAGCGTGTCCAGAGAAGGGCAACAAGGATGGTGAAGGGTCTAGAAACCTTCAAGTTTTCTGAGGACGGCTGAGGGAAGTGGGATTATTTATTCTGGAGAAAAGGAGGCTCAAGGGAGACCTTATTACTCTCTACAGCTACATCAAAGGAGGTTGTAGTGGGGTGGGGGTCAGTCTCTTCTCTCAAACAACAGGTGATGGGACAAGAGGAAATGTCCTCACATTGCACCAGGGGAGGTTTAGGTTGGATATTAGGAAAATTTCTTTACTGAAAGGGTTGTGAGGTATTGGAATAGGCTGCCCAGGGAAGCGGTTGTGTCACCATCCCTGGAGGTATTCAAAAGAGATGTGTAGATGTGGTGCTTAGGGACATGGTTTAATGGTAGACTTAGTGCTAGGTTAATGGCTGGACTTGATCTTAGATGTCTTTTCCAGCCTAAATGATTCTATGATTCTGATTCTAAGCTTCTTCCAAGCTGGAGGGACCAAAGAGGTACCATTCTGGCTGGACAGGTGGAATGCTTCACTGCCCAGTCTGTGCTGTGTGAATAATGTATCCAGATGCCCCACCACCCCCAGCCTCATTTTAAGAAGCCAGCCATCCCAATACCACCCATTTGGAAAAAGGTATTTCAAATCTGAGAAGGTTACTTCCTTCTTCCTAGAAATACACAGTGAACCGCTCTTTGATGACTCTCAGTTGCTGCCAGAGACAGCAGTGTTCTTGGGTTCCCTCCCTCTCTGTCTTGACTCTAAGTATATGGCAAACAGGGCCATTTGCCAATGTTTGTGTCTTGACAAACAGTCTGTCAGCATTTTAGTGTATGGCTTCAGCTGGGATCAGCTATGCGTTCTCTCCCTATTAAATGGCAGAGCTGTGTGCAAACACCCTGGCATCAAACCATCTGGGACATGCTCGGGGCCAACTGCTGATCTTCCAGGAGCATGTGTCAGGCACCCTTTCACACCGAGGCAAAGGATGACTACAGGGTTGGTGCTCCCATGTCATGGCTTGCACAGGTACCAGCCCCTGTCCTGCTCCCAGGGGTCTCCTCTGCCACCAGTTACCTCTCCCACTAGGTCCCAGCTCTGTTTTGCTCCTGCAACACTCAGCTTGTCTCATAAGCCTCACAATGGACCTGGCACAAGCAAGCTGCAGCAGGTAATGGCCCTTAATGCAACAGACTATGGGCAATAGAGGCCAGTGGAAACAATTTCTGGTTGCTGACAATACTCAGCCCCCCACTCCCACTGGGTTAAGAAGCTTTCAGTGACTTCATTGATGGAGCTATAAAGCATTCACCTCCCTCCCTGGCTCACTGGGAAACTGGGGACTTCAAGGCTGCAAACAGGGCAGACTCTCTCCTAACATTGCACCCTGACAAGGCACATTTTTGCCTACACAGGAACTGTTTGAACTCATTGGTAAGACCCTCGGGTCAGATGTTGTCCACACTGAAAGACTCTGGAAAGAATTTCTGTCCCAGATAGCTGTGATTCATAAGCCTTTAAGTTCAACCTGACTTTTGCTTTGTCCTCTGTCCTCAACAGTTTGCACCAGGAGCAGGACCTGTTGTTTTACCCAGGGTCACAGTCTGCCTTGGTGTAGCTGTTACAGGAGAAGAGCAAACTGAATGAGTAGATGTGTGGGGGTGTGTGTATCCCACCTTCTGTCAGCTGGAGGAGACACCAGCCCCTTGCAGCAGCCAAGGGCCTTCTGAGTTAGTCCAGCAGAACCAAAGAAAGTGCATCCATTGACACCACAGCTGAATTCATCATCATTAAGCTGCTAGCATATTCCCCTGACTTTCCTAGTGCACCAGTTCCCTAATGATTTGTGAAGACTTTGAATGATATCAGGATCATCACCTCTGAGAAGATTTCCATGTCTCTGTTGGACCATGAGAAGCGATGTGTTCCACCAGACACATCTCCTCTGTACAGCACCTAGCACATCAAGGTCCTTGTCCTTGTTACTTAGTGGAAAGTGAGGATATTGGCTAATGTCAGTTGAGGGCTGGGTTTTACCTTGATTTATTTAATGTCTCTGCAGCTCCTCTTGCATTGAGAAGACTGACTCTGATGCACCGTGGAGTGGAGCAGCTATAAGCTGCAAGGACAAGCGATACTCAAAATGTTACTGGAGTTACTCGGTGGATACATGACCCTTCCTATGGCAGATCTGAAAGTTTCTTTCTGCTACAGCCTCTTAATCACTCTGCCCTGGGCACTGACTCTTTTGACATTGCAGAACGTAACTTAAAAACTTCTGGCAGACCAGCCATGCTCACTGCAACTGGGCTGTGAATTCTTCCAAGATGTGTTCAGCAGGAAGCAAGTGGGACAATGGAGCAAGTGATCTTCAGAGGAATATGCAAGTAAGAACTGGCAGTCACAGACTGCAGTGGGACATCTCTACATTGTGCTTTACACAGTGAGGCTTGAATGTAATGCTGCTTGAAAGCTGATGTGACCAAGACCAGGTCTGCACTGGGGGGAAAAAGGGTGGGAATAGGGTCTGCAGGGGGAGAGGAACTGCATGAGGATAAATCAGTCTGGGATTAGAAGGTGGCACTGGCAACCCGCTATGTGACAGCCAGGCATGCACAGCCAGAACCCCAGCTGTCAGCCTGGTGGCAGCAATTAAATGAGGTATCGATTGAGGAATTGTTGTCTGCAGGGTTTAAAGATAAGATCGATGGAGACCAAAAGGTTTAGGCTCCATTTACTAATTAGCCAAACACGCTTGAGAGAGAAACCTTTGGAGACACAGAGACTGGAGCTATATCTGGGCAGTACTGCCAATGTGCTGGGGTCACCCCCTTCCTGGTATCCAGCCTTCACTGCTGGCGAGGTTGTGTCCATGCCAGCAATTTAAATCAGCAAGGAGGCAAAAAGCTGCTGGGGCTGTTTGGGGCAGCAGGATAGGCTTCTGCCTGCACTCACCTGCTTTCCTTCCAAGGCAGGGATGTGGGAAAGAGAGTGTGTATGTCTGTGCATGGGGGGGAATAAACCATGAGGAGAGCTGCTCCCTTTGCATTGCAAATTGTTTGGGGGTAAATTGATTCATTTTGTAGGCTGTGGCATTTGTTACAGTCTGAACACATTTCTCTTCCCTATGCTCCCTATCCAGCAAGCCCAGGGACACAAAGGAGACATATGTGGCACAAACCATTTCTTTTTGTGGGTCACATGCTGATTTTGCCTATGCTCCATAGATCTAAATCAGGAGAGAGCAAGAAGATGGCTTTATGCCCTCTATGTTTTCTTCCCTCTTTGTCAGATGATGTCCAGGGCACAGTCAAATGGAGACAGGCAAATGGCCTTACTTGGATGTGGTTTGGGTGGCCTTTGAGACTGGCTCCTTGCTTGCTGTTGGGGTGGGGGGGGCAGTCCACGGCTTCAGAAGAGAGGCACTTTCAACCATCCAAGCAGCTGGGCTAGGTCATGTCCCTGGCGACGTCTTGGTGTCAAGGCTGCTTCAGCATGTGGCGTCAATGTGGCTCCCCCTTCCTGGGCCAGCAAGAGAATTCCTCTTTTCATCCCAGCTTACAAGGAGAATTCAAGCCCAGCAAACAGAGGAAGGTCAGGAGCTGCTGCTCCAGATCCTATGACCCACAGGCAGCCTCGGGGCAGAGCTTTGTGTCCACTGCAGCCGTGGGCTATGCAGTGCCTCAGACCCCCTCCCCACCACGTGAAAGGATGTGCCAGAGCTCTGCTGGCCGCATGACCGATCATGAGCCCAGGGGCAAAAGCCCATCAGTTTGCATTCCCTGCACAGTGCTGGTGCCTCTTATAACATGCCAGAAGGGAGCAGTGGCGTCTGCCCCTGCCGCTGATGGGTGCAGCACATCTTGCCAGAAAGCTGGTCCTCTGGCTGGGGATGCTCTCCCTCCACACCAGCAACTGCTGTTAGCAACTGCAACTTGACCCAGCCTGCTATAAAACACAGCAAGACAGGACAGAAGAGGGTTTGAGCAGGCTGAGAAACCATAGCTACCAGGAGACTGAATCCACCTCCAGGAGTGGGGAGGATGAAAGGAAGGAATGGAAGAGAAAACAGAGATCAAGGACATTGTGATGCTGTGTGGCGGTTTCACCGTGTCCCATCGCTTCACAGCAGGGCTGTGCAGATTTATAGTCTTGTCTTGAGAGTCTGGAGGCAACTTCAAGTCACTGGGCATTTCAGAGTCAGTTTCCTTTGCCCTTCGTCTTGCTCTGGCTTACGAGCTGTGTGCTCTGGCTTACAAGCAGTGTGGGTCTGCAAGCCCCACACTGGATGGATCAGACCCATGCCTTTGTTTTCTGCATACAGCTCTGGTGCCTGGGACAGATGCTGCATCTCTGCCTGTGCAGGACAGAACTGATGAGAGCCTAAGGGATTATTGCTTTCCTGCTGTTGTGATAGAGCTCTGTGCCACTGCAGTGTCCAACAACTGTGAATTTAACAGTCTTTCTGCATGGGAGATGTGGACCTCTATGGGAGAAATGGGCTGGGGCTTCCAGTGCTGTAATGTTCTTCCCACATGAATTTCACTTTCCTTATTCTTTCCCAACAGTCAGGCTGACCACCCTACATGTGGGCACCTGTCCACACTAAGAGGGAACATCAGTCCCTGTGGTTTCTGTGGGGTGCAGAGCCAGCAAGCTCTCCACTCCAAAAGACGTTTGAGCCCACACCACCTCCCACACATGGTTGTGATGCATGAGCAATGCAGGAGCCATATCCCTGACTGTCTCCCCAGTGTGGGGTTGCTGAGACCAGTACACATGGCATCCAGGATCCTGACCCATGACATGGCTCTGCACATTGGGCAGGAGAGCCAAGCATGGTTTCCCATCAGGTTGCTTCCCTTCCAGCATCTGCCTCTGCCAGGAGTGTGTTGGCTGATGGCTACCCCAGTGCCACCTTGACCCCACAAGCAGTTCTGGGAGACACATAGATATCTCCCAGGCCCACTGGACATAATAAGGTACTCAGAGAGCCCACCAAGGGAGATGCAGATAAGGACAAACCCATCTGTAGTGAAATAGAAAGGGCTCCAGAGATCAAAGTGGGTCTCCTAGCAAATGTAGTGGGTCCCCTCCATGCCCAAACATACCAACTGGTCTGCTGGACCAGAAGTGCCCAGGTGGTACCTGCTGTAATATTTTGCTTTCAGCCTGGGATCAGGCTGATATCTTCCTTTATCAGGATCATGCTGTGTTTTAATGCCAAGCCCATTTGCTTAAAAAAAAAAAAAAAAAAAAAAAAAAAAAAAACAGGAAGAGAGATCTGAGTTCCCTGAATGTTCTTGGGGAAAGGCTGCTGCTCTCAGACAGGCAAGCCTGATCTAGACAGACCTCCAGGATCCATGGGGGCATTTATTTCCTATTTGTCCACCCTGCGAGTAAAAATTAGGTCTGCGTAAATCAGGGTGTAAGAGTTTTGCCAGTGTTTGTCTGCCTGCAGGAAGACTTGAGTCTTGCAAGGTGAGCAGAAGCAGAAGGCTAGGTCTGTACACACAGTGTTTCTCTGCCACCTTTTGATCCTAGAAGCTGATGGGAGGAGGGGAGTGGGGTAAGGTCACACTGGGACCCTCAGGAACAGGAGCAGGACTGAACCCCAGCCCATGCCAAGATCAGCAGCAGAGGCACAGTACTTTCCTAGGCCTCTTCATATGCATAATCTCAAAGGGGACATTACTCTTTAGCAGAGACACACATGTCAACAAGCAAATAAAATAACCCTAGCGGCATGCATAAAACACAAAAACCTCCATCTTTAAGGCTCGGGAGGAATATCTACAAATATCTACAGGGAGGGTGCAAAAAGGATTGAGCCAGGCTCGTATCAGTGGTGCCCAGTGCCAGGACAAGAAGCAATGGGCACAAACTGGAAAACAGGAGGTTCCCTCTAACATCATGAAAACACTTCTTTACTGTGCAGGTGACTGAGCTCTGGCACAGGTTGCCCAGAGAGGTTGTAGAGTCTCCCTCTTTGGAAATGGCCAAAAGCTGTCTAGACATGATCCTGGGCAACCATCTCTGGTTGGACCTGCTTGAGCAGGGGTTGGACCAGATGACCTCCACGGATCCTTTCCAACATCAGCCATTTTGTGATTCTGTGATATTGCTGAGGCCTGCGTTTCTAGACCCTGGTTCTTCCTTTCAAGCCAAAGCCATAGCTTCTTCTAAATCCCTCCTGTTCACTTGCTCAGCTTGATGGCTTTCACAAATGCCAAACTGATCTCCATCTGTTCTTACCTGTGGGGTTAGGCAGCCACCCTTCATTGTTTGCCTCCTCAGATGCAGCCCTGAGAAAGCAGCAGGCTCAGTGTGTGGGCCAGAGCTATCACACGGGGGAAACTTCACATACACCCTCCCAGGAGGGAGTAACACACAGGCCGTGAGTTGGCTGTGGCCCTTCCAGCACCAGAATTGATGTGGGACCAGCCAAGGACAGATTATAGGCAGACTCTGCACATCCCACACCGGGCTGTTCCTGCTGCCCAGGCTCTCCCCTGACCAGACTTCCCTTCCTTAGATACAGATCACTGCCTCTTGCCCTCCCATCTTCAGATGTGGTGAATAATTCACTCCCTTCATTTATGTTATTACCTTGGAGTTATTTATAGTGCTTGATCGGTGCCTCTAGATAATTCCCTCTCCCGAACTCCATAAATTGCATTGTCTTGGTCTCTCCTCCCCTTATATCCACCTGTGATAATTGTTGCATCATGTTTGCTGACCTCTTGCATTTTGTTTGGTGTCTTCCATCCTTAGGCTTTGGGAACATCTGTCCGCAAATGCTCCGCTGTGACTCCACAGCTCTGTGGCCAACTAGATCCACGGGTACAGGGACACAGCGGAGGTTGTGAGACTGCAAGGTCAGCTCTCTGTTTGCTGGACATTAAACATTTTCTCTCTTATGGCACATCCCACATGGAGGTGAGTTTCATCCAGAATAGGAGGACATGTTTCTTTTTCCCAAAGCAAAGACAGCTGGAGCATGTGGTGAAGTGATAATACAGACATGCAAAGTCTGGGTGGGCCTTTGCAATTCCACCTCTGCTCCCACAGCTTTTGGGGACAGGAGGGATCTAAGCTGATGTCTGGATTAGCATGAAGATAGTTTTCTCCCAGTAGTTTCTGGTTTGGAACCTAGTACTGTACAGGGGCATGTACTTTAGAGCTGCTTGACTTTCCAGTAGGAAACATCCATCCCTTGTGCTCATGGTAGAATCCACTCAGAAACAAGCCAAGAACACATGGTATTCCAAACACCCAGGACCTGCTACAAGAGTAGTTCCAGAGGAACTATGAAGTACCTTTGGGCCATCCCCCATGGCTCAGAAAATACCATAACAGTGCAGAGTGCCTCTTAAAAGAAGCCCTTGCTCAGTGATGCCTCACTGCCCAGAGATAAACATGGTGTTTCCCTGGGCAATGCTAGACAGTCTATAGGGACCTGTATGATGAGAAATAGGAGACAAAGGTACCAGACAAGTGAGTCATCATGCCTATTTTCCTCAGTGATGCAGTTAGCTCTTATCATCTGCATCGTCTTTTTTATTTTATTTTTTTCCTGTGTCGTTGGCTCTTCTCACCACCAGTCTCTCATAGCAGGGAGTCCTGGGGACTAGATTTTCAGGAAACATCCTGCTCCTCCCTAGCTCAATGTTAATGTGGCTATGTTCAGAGTTGCTCAGGGTCACCTTATCCCTTCCATCTGAGGGAGGATCACAAGCTGAGTGTAACAGGGCCCAACAGGTCTGAACACAACTGGTGGGGCAGGATCTAGAGCTGGCCTCTACTGACCTCCCAGCTGCGGGGCTCCTCTGTCCCTGGGGCTGCTGAAACCAGAGTGGAGCTTTCACACACAGAATCGCTGAGGTTGAAAGATCACTGTGGAGATCACCTAGTTCAATTCCCCTGCCAAGCAGGGTCACCTAGTACATGTTGCACAGGATCACGTTCAGGTAGGTTTTGAGCATCTCCAGAGGACATTCCACAACCTCCCTAGGCAACCTGTTCCAGTGCTCTGTCACTCTCATAGTGAAGAAGTTTTTCCTCATATTCAGCTGGAACTTTCTGTGTTTCAGTTTGTGCATGTATGGCCCTATCGTCTTGACACCCTCCCTTCAGATATTTATACACATTGATCAGATTCCTTCTCGGCCTTCTCTTCTCCAAGCTAAGCAGTCTCTCCTCATATGACAGGTGCTCCAATCCCCTCATCATCTTCGTAGCCCTCCTCTGGACTTGCTGCAATAGTTCTATGTCCCTCTTGTACTGGGGAGTCCAGAACTGGACACAGTACTCCAGGTGTGGCCTCACCAGGGCTGAGTAGAGGGGGAGGATCACCTCCCTTGACCTGCTGGCAACACTCTTCCAAATGTACCCCAGGATCCCACTGGCCCTCTTGGCCACAAGGGCACATTGCTGACTCATGGTCAGCCTGCTGTTCACCAGGACCCCCATGTCCCTCTCCAGAGCTGCTCTCCAGCAGGTCAGCCCCCAGCCTGTACTGGTGCTTGGGGTTATTCCTCCCTAGGTGCAGGGCCCTGCACTTGCCTTTGTTGAACTTCCTGAGGTTCCTCTCGGCCCAGTTCTCCAGCCTGTGCAGGTCCCTCTGAATGGCAGGTGGAGCAGGACAGGGAGACCGTGGCCGCTCAGACCCGCAGCACAAGCTGGGCTCAGGCCTGCCCTGCTCAGTCACGCTTTGTGTTCACACGCGTGTCCCGTCCTGAGGCGCTGCTCGCCTGGGCCCTGCACGCGAGCGGTGCTGATGCGGCCCCGCTGTGCTCCTGTGCCCTGTCTGGCCCTGCCAGGCAGCGGCTGTCCCGCAGCAGCGACTGTGTGGCCTCACCAACCACTTGCAGTTTGCCCAAGCTGACCAGGCGGCCAGCTCTGATCTGCACTTCTT
Source organism: Cygnus atratus (assembly GCF_013377495.2). NCBI lineage: Eukaryota > Metazoa > Chordata > Aves > Anseriformes > Anatidae > Cygnus > Cygnus atratus. The sequence goes on from NC_066375.1 coordinate 11,729,558, forward strand.
AGGGACCAGGGACGGAGCAAAGCATGCTGCACTGCTGTGTAGATGCTAAACTAGGCCAGCGTATGGTGCTGTAGGTCCATGGTATAGCTTGCAAGACATCCTACTGACCTGGGCTACAAGAATTACTAGAAGTCAGCCTGGTAGCACTGGGGAAGCCTGTGGGGGCTCCCTTCAATTTTGCTTGTTTTTTTTGGGGGGTGCAGATGTTTACATCCTATAAAGAGCTGCCTCCCAACCCCCACTATGCACAGAGTGAAATGTGGCTTAAACGTGTTTCTGTGGTAATGCTGATGCACTTGGGAGCCTGGCTGCCCTCCAGGCTGTGTCTCCTGAGGGGCTGGTGGTGAGAGATAGTGCACCCAGACTTTGCCGGCCTGTACACAGTGGGAAATGGCATGGGTGCAGTGAGAAATCTCGCTTCCCATGAGGCACTGTCTTGCATTTCCTAGCTGGTTTTGGCTTCAGGGAATTCATTCCCAAGCAGAAAAAGGCAGAGTCCTATTTTCCCAAAAGCATACACTGTTCATCTCATCCCAAGTTGATTTTCCGTTGAAAAAGAGTTTTGTTGAGCAGTTTTCATTCAGAGGACCATTATGCACCCAGGGGACCAACATACCTGTGAGGAGACCCAGCTATCTGCCCTCAGTTCAACCATGGTCATGAGCACGTTCTCAGACTACTGATATTTACATTCACACACCACAGATGCAGATTTTGACAAAAAGGTCATTTGGCCCCTGTCACAAAGGTCATTTGACCCTGCCCAAGGACACAGCATCATTGTCTGTGGTGGGGAGCAGGGCGTCAGAGAAGCCTGCGTGCCTTGGGGATGGTGATGGCTGTGACATGGCTGAGCGAAGGGACCAGCTGCTGGAGGCCATAAGGAGACCCAGCTCTGTGACCCTGCAGCTCGATGGCCAGCTCGGAAAGAGATGCTGGGAACTGGAGCCTTCCTCACACTGGGTCCACTAGAGCCACCTCGCCACAGGATCACTCCCCAGGCAGGGACACCTCACCAGCCCCAGGCCAGCCTAACACATCAATGCAAGGCTGCCCAAAACAGCCCCCCTTGATCCTTCCTCCTTCCCATACTCTGCTGGCTTTTCAGAGCCCAGTCCTTCAACCCTGCATCTGAGGGGTACCAACAGGACATTTACCTCTAGCTCTTGGGTGTGCTGGGGAGGTGCCATGGGGTGGTCTGTGCAGGGATGTCATCGTGCTGGGGTGGCACCATGGGACGGCTTTACAGCCCCTCTGTGCTCCGCTTGCTCCTCTCTGGCCATGTTTAATGTTGTTCTTTGTGTTTCCCAGGCAGGAAGAGCTGTGTGTACAAATAATTAAAGGGAAGAATCGGAGTGATTAGGGCAGATGATTATTGTCAAATTATGATTTATCTCAGAGGGAAATTAGTACCCCCCCCCCCCCCCCCAAAGGGCTCAGCCTAGCACAGTGAATGGGCACAGGTTTTTTGATTAATAGATGCCTTTAGAAGGTCACCTACATCCATTGCAGATTAACTCAGTGGGAAAAGTTCTTTCAGTAATTCAAGCTGTTGTTCTCACAAGCTGTCAGCTAGCTGCGAATCGGGAAGGTCCATCCGTTACAGGGCTGCTGGGTTGGAGGGGATCTTTCTTTCCTCTGGACACATAGGCATGATATATGATGCACAAAGACATGGATGACCGAGAAAACGAGCTGTGGAAAGAAAACAAAAACAACTGTAAAGGGAAGCAAGGAAGCTGAGCGGGCAGAGGGCTGGCCCAGGCAGTGTGGGGCTTGGGACTGAAGGAGCAGCAGCTCAGCTTGAGCCTGGTGCTGGAACAATAGCCCTAGAGCTGGTCTGTCCTGCATGGTGGAGGAAGGGTTTAGATGCCCTCCGTTTGAAACCATCATGAGCTTCTCCTGCAGTGCAGCCAGTAAATCATTTTGTGCTTGGTTCACCTATGCCTGCTTATAGACATGTCCATAGGGGTGCAGATCAGGCTGGAGCCAGAGTCTTGTAGGACCCCACAAGTCTCCTGTGCACTTCTGGCAAAGATCCCAAGTCATAGATTGACTTCTGCACACCGTGGAGACCTCTCTATTGACTGCTGAGGTGGAATGACCACACCAGGCTCTACCTGTAGCTCAGACACCTTGGGGAAGGCAAGAGCTGGTAGTGGCAAAGTGAAGACAGGATCAGCAGAGCTGGGATGAGAAGAGGTTAGGAACTGCACCACTGTAAAGGGAACAGCACAACAGCATCAGCCCACAAACTTATGAGCAGTGTCAGAATTGCCTGTGCCCATATGAGCTTCTTCATATTGACCTTCTGTAGATGCTCCATGATAGACAGTGCCTTATATTTCTTTTGAACTCTGTATCCCCTGGTCTTAACAAAGGCTCTGGAATATAACCAATCCTCTTCTCTCCTCATGTGCCCATCCTTGCATGGATACATGGGGGTGATCTCACTGAGGTGGTGTTCTACATGATAAATTTGTGATGCTAGATTCTGAACGCAGACAAAGGCCCATCATCTCTAATTGTGTTGGGTATGATGTGTTGATGGCACACATCCTACCACAGTGCTGGATGTACTGTTACCCATTTTTAATTTGCACGCATTCAAGCCAAAAGAAGAAGCAGGAGAATCCAGCTGTTCTGCACATTAAAGTGGACAACAAAGATTTAAGGAAGATTCTATTCCCTGATAAACAACCATGATGACTGTATTTAGCTTTCTTTTTACAAATGAATGGTATTTTAGCACAATCAACAAAAAATCCTCTAACAAACATTTATTTTGCATCCATTTAGCCTTCATCATAAATCTATATGCCAGGCATTAATAATATTTTCAGCAACAGATTGATTGACTAGAACGTAGCTTGGTTGTCTCTAAACACTAAGGGGTTCTCAACTGATTTATCACTTACTGAAGTCTGCATGTATGTACCATATTCCTTGTTATATATGTACCTGTCCTTTATTAAAGCTTTCTCCAACAGGTCCATTGTAGTGGTGTCTGTGGCTTCTGTAGATTTGGACATCTTGTTGCTAAATCTATCGTACAGGCTATGCTGGCATAGTATGGAGTCAGTGTATTTTTGATAGATGAGTTTTAAGGCCAGAAGAAGCAATTAGATCATTTTGAGTGGCAGAGTCCAGAAACTTTTATCCAGTTACCCCTGCACAATGTCCAGGAACATGAAGAGGGATAATGCTAAGGTCTTCATTCCAGTAAAGCCTTCTGCTTAAGGCATTAAGAGATTGCTGTTTTGGCTTATTTTAATGCAAGACTTTGAATATTTGGGAGGCTTGTGGGTATGTGAGAATCTTGCTTTTATATGTTTATATTTTAGTTGGTTTGAGACTTGCTGGGAAGAGCTTAAGCCTGTGGGCCACACCTCTTCAGAGGGTTTCAGGCTGCCGATGTTATAAAACTGTCTCCTAATGCGGTTTTGTAAAGCTGTTTACAACTAGATTTTGAGGTATTGGCCACACAGTGCATCTTCTCTGGAACCCAGAGATAGTGCTGGAGTTATTCCCTGCATCCATCACATGCTAAAGACAGGACACAGCTAAAATGAAGAGGAAAGAGAAGCAGAATGGTGCTGTAAGAAAGGAAGGGGCAGTTTGCCCAGTATAGGTTTCCCTGCATGGGATCTCAACAGCAGCATCTGTCATCAATGGGTTTAAGAAAGTTTATGCTGAGGACAGGGAGAGAAAATCCTGCCTTCCCCTCACCCCAGCACCTCCCAGCATCCGATTTTGGCTTTGTATGAAGAGGGTTCTGGTAAGCTGATGTGAAGGGCTTTAGACAGTGGATGCCCAGAGAGCCACGCACCAGCTGGAAGGGACACTGAAATGGGCATGGCAACCTCAAGATGCTGTGTCTCTACCAGCGGGAAGAAGAGGCAGCCAGAGAAGTGATAAGGTTGAATATTTTTTTTTTTTTTTTTTTTTTTACCTCTTTCATATCCTGGGAACCCTTGCTAGGTATTGGGGCTACCTGCTAGTGTACTGCTGTGCCCAGCTCTGGTGCAGAAGCATCCGCTGGTGTACATACCATTATAGTGATTGCTGGTGTGATTGACTGGCTGTCTAACGGGTTGTTACAGCACTGCAGAGTCTGTCTTGCTCCACAGGTTAACTGTGAGGAGCTGGGGAGATGAAGCACCACTCCTCTAAATTGGGCTGTGTATTGGGAGCAGCAAGAAGTATCTCAAAAAAACCACCCTACCCTTTGCAAAAATTTCTTTTATGGTCTTTCACAAGGGAGACCACAAACAAATGGATGAGATGCCAGGAGTCAAAAGGGAGTTTTCAGGTAGTTTATTTTTTTTCCTTTCTTTAAACGGCCTGAGACGTTCAAGGCAGGTTTACTGCTCCTGGAGACTGTGTAGGTGCAGATATGCCCAGCCTTTGCTTTGCTGTCCTTTGCATGCGACAAGGAAGCCAGTGACTTGGGGACTTTGCACCCCCATGCACACAGCTAGGAGTCAGATGCTCACTTCTGCAAAACAGCACAGTTCTGCAGGAGCCCCATGCTGATTTACACCCCCTGCAAATCTGCTCCAACTATTTAAAACCACAGACATTCTTCACAAGGTACACCTGCTACCCTGGGTATTTGATATGAATCACAAGTGCTCACTACTTCTAATGTGCACACTTGTCCCACACAGATTCGTGTCACTAACACAAGCTCCCAGCCTGGGTATCTGGGCTCTCAGCTACAAGATCAGCTCTCCTCTAGGTAGAAGCATTTTCAGTGCACCTGGCTCATTGCATCAGCTGCCGTGCTAGCCCACAGCAGCTCTAGGGGCATGGGCAGCCCTTTCCCTTCCTTCTCACGTCTTCACACAAGTCACACCACACAGAAGAGTGGATGTGGGAGCCACAAGCTGGTGGCTGATGTAGGCTGTGCTACCTCCAGTCAGCTGCAACCCTTGCTCCAGGTGACCAAAACACAAGACATGCTGGGAGAGGGGTGAGTGAGCTCCCTCCCTCATGATGGGAAGGGCTCAGGTACTGGGCAGCTGGCTGGAGGTAGCTGGGACAGAGGAGTTTGGGTGGCAGAGCCCTTTCTAGAGCACAGCCCCTGAGCTCACTCCAGCAGTGTGTGCCCGAGAGCACCCTGCCCCGGAAGAAGTCAGGAGGGCTGGAGGAAGATGCCTGGAAGCAGCCTGCCTCTGGGTGGCTCCTGGAGGGACACAGAGGACCATGCAGCTCCTGCTGTTGATGCCATGTGTGGCGGGAGCACACTTGCCATTTGTTCTGTCTTTCAGAACAGCAAGCTTTTGATTCCCTTGGTAGTGCTCATCTGCGCTTCTTTCTGGCCCCCTCCTTTCTGTGCCAACCACGTGCCCCCCAGCCCATGGGCTCTGCTGTCATTGTTGGCTGCTGGTTCCACTGGCCTCAGCTTATTGCATCTGTTTTGATTTGCTAGGTCTTGCATTCAGCCATCCGTTCAGCTTTTATTGTACGTTTCTAAGCGTCAGCTCCGGGTGGTCATCGTCGGCTCCTTTCACTCAAGCCCGTGCACCAGCTGCATATTAATTGCTCTCCTTTCTCCTCTCGCTTGCTCCCTCCCTGTCTCGCTGCATGACACTCATGGTTTGCAAACTTTGTGCAAACACATCGCTAACCAAGCCCGGCCCTTCCCTGGGTGAAGGTGTGAGGAGGGCTTTGCACACCACCTCTTGCAGAGACTGGGGAGCTGATGGTTACACTGGAGGCAAATCTGGCCCATCTCCTGCGAATCTGCAGTGGGAAAGCCTTCCTCACACCATTCTGTCCGTCTGCCTGCCGGTGACGGATTACTCACCATTGTCTGCTGACTGATGCTTTGTCCGGTCTAACTCCAGTGTCCTGAGCAACGGGGCTCTGACTCTTTCTCTGGCCTGATGGTTGCCATGCCAAATCAATTCCAGCTTCTAGATGGTGTCTCTGATGCTGAGCCTGAGGTTCCCTTTCTGTGGTGCCCCTGTGGCTCTGCCTAGTGCCAAGCAGAATTTCACCTTAAGAACAATTGTATTGAGGAAAAAATATGTTCACGCTCACATGCATGAACCGGCTCCTTCTGCCTGGCCCTGTGCTGCTCCTGTGGGCTACAGCACTTGGAGAGCAGACTGTCTTGAATCATGAGCCTGCCCCAGCTCTGAAGCATTGTATTGCTTAATGACTGATGATAATGTCTGCATATGTAGGCTTGTAGCCTGGCCATCCATCTTTAAATTTCAAAATCTTTCCTCCTCAGCCATTACTTCCACCCCCATAATCATTCCTGTTGGTCTTCTCTGAATTTCACCTCATTTGTCCTTGTTGGAAGGCAGAGCACAATAAAATCAGCTGGTGTGGGAGCCTGAGCTGGGGCTGAGGTCTGAGGCGAGGGGTCCAGCTCCACTCCTAGGCCCTGAGCTCCCCTGAGCCCAGGGAGGCCTAACTGCCCGGGGGATCTGGGCTGTCTTCTCATAGCTCATCCAGCTCTGGTCACCTCAGTGTACCTGGGAAAAAAGGTATTTCTCAAAACCTTTATGAGGACAGAGCTTGTAGTCTATGAATTTCTTCCAGCCTCTAACCTGCCTTTGTCTGTATATGTTCACCTCCTGCCCCCCCTCCAAATAAAAAAACATTGCACATAAACAGCTCAGTGTTTTTCTAAGGTCTGCCTGCTCACAGGAGCCCTGAGCAAAGGATGCTCCTCCTGAGCTCAGAGAAACATATAATGGCACAGTCTGCCATGCTGAGACACAACCTGCAAGAGAGCTGGCCTCTTGGGAGGACTCTGGTCCAGCCCCGGCTTGGAGTAGCAAAATTGTCAGTCAGATGTGGCTTTGTGAAAATTACCAGGGGTGGCAACCACACATCTCTGTGACCTGTCCCAGGACAGCACCGCCCCCCTGCGGAAGACATTTTTTCTTATGTCTGATCTGAATATTCCACCTGTATCCATTGCCTCTTGTTATCTCATCCTCCACTATTCAGACCTTGTGGGTTAATCACACTGGCCTGTGCACTAGGGAAATAACTTCTTGCCTTAAGGTGAAATAAAGCTAGTCTGATTCCTCAGCACATAAAGAGATGCCTCCTCCTGCCTGTATCTAGCTCAACATTATGCTTCTGAGCCGGCTGGGATCTCAGCCCGAGATGACACCAGCTGCTGAGACCATGACTGCTCTAGAGCGTGGCATTGCTCCTGTGGTGAGAGGGGGCCTGGCAGCTCTGCTGAGCACCAATTTTTTTTTGTCTGGAATAAGACTGGCACTTTTTCATCACAGCAGGAGAAATGTGGTGTCCAAATTAGGCACAAACTGCAGTGCTTAATGTCTGAGCAATGAGCCTACCTTAGCAGTGGGTGGGTTTTTAGCATGGGTGTAGGGAATTCCTTAACTGTCCTTGATTTCATTTGCAAGCAATTTCTGCTCTGATCCTCACCCCTCTTCATTTGATGGACACCAGTGGGATAAGTAGATCACAACTGAAGCCACAGTTAGGGAAACTAGTCAAAATATTTTATAAGAACTTATTTCAATAGAAAGATTGACACTTTTTAATAAAGTGGCTTAATTTCAATTTGACATTTGCCACTTTCCACAGAATTACTAGTATTAACTTTTCTCAGAAACAGATTGGTTTTGGTCAATGACAAATTCTGAAGAGTTTTAAGGAAGGTTGCAGTAAAAGCAGACAATGAAATATCAAGTCTTTTCTGAACTTTCTGGGAAACCTTTGCAACTTCAGAGGGAGCAGAGGGAACCATTCAAACAATTTTTCAACTCAGAGAAGCCGATCTGGACAAGCTGCTGAACTTGTGAACATCGCTGGGAGACCCTCCACTTCAAACCAGCACCTCTGGACAGAGATAACCTTGTGCCTGCTAATCGGTAGGAAAGGATGTGCATTTCATCAGTTTCCCCATCTCCAAATAATGACTACAAGCACATGGCTTCGATTATCCAGCACAAAGAAGTTCCTTGCCAGCTTTTGCCATGGGCAAGGAGGCCCAGCAGGAGGTAAAATTTTGATGTGTGATACTATAAGCAAATGGGGCATGTCTGTAGCTGCTTCTCCTATCTGTACATGCATGCTCAGCCCCAGACAGTAAATTCCTCTCCTGCACCTCACTCTTCTCTCCTCTGTGTTCTGAGTGAAGGAGTTTTGTCATTTCCAGTCCCAGGAAGTGGAATATCTGCATCTCTCAACTTCAAAAATCAGTTAGTTGTATCTGTCAGTGTCTCTTGAAACATTTGGGGTAGTGCTATTTGCAGAACCTCTGTCCTTAGTATGAGCAGCATTAAAATTCTCCCTGCCACGGGTAGCTTGGAGATCTTGCTTAGCAGCTGCCCTTGGTTTTGGCAGATTCTTCCAAGATACAGGCAAACTGAATAGGACTCAAGTGGTCCTGTCTTACTGTCACATCCTGCCAGGAACAATCTGCTTAACAGCGCCTGTTGCATCCTCCCTTGTTCAGTGTTTGAGCACATCTTATTTCTGCAGTCATGGCATGGCTCTTGACTACCTGGTAAGTGAGGCTGTTGGTATGGTTTTTCTTCTGATAGCTTCCCAATGCTCATGTAAGACCCAATTGAAACCTTTCTCCTGTACACATACTGATGGGTACACAAGCAGACCAATACCTTTGCCAATGTCTCCCTTTCCATTACTGTATGGTATAGTCTTGTGGAGGTGAGAAGCTAGTCAGTCAGCAACAAGTAAAACAAGTGAAAATGGCTTCAGACATTTTGTTTGGGAAAAAAGTCTCCATAGGGGGGTTACTGCCCTGGCATAGATCATCACAGAACTTGGGGGGGGGTCTCCAACCTTGAGATATTTCAGGAATCCTAAGAAACTACAGATGACCTGGTTGTGCACTGACAATAGTCCAGCTCTGAGCAAACTGTACTGGAAATCTCCAGGGGTCCCTACCCATCAGCACATCTTTGTGTCTGTGAGGGGTGTGGGTACAGAAGCCATTGGCTTCACTTTTGTTCAGTAAAAAGTGTGGGTGCATCCTCTTTTTCTTGATTTCTCTCCTTGCCTTGGTCCATTCTTGGATTTCAGTTCCTCATGGAAACCTCATTTATGCAGAACCCAAAATGTAGAAATGATATATACCAAATTACAGAGCAATTGATTTGCCCTGATTTTGGTGTGCCTTCAGTCAGCCTGAAAGCATGTAGAATCTCTCTAAACTGTGCCTAAAAGGTAGACTGGTCTTTCGCTCAGGCAAAGACTGACCTGGAAAGGGCATTGGAGTGCTTCTGGATGTTAAGGGTAGCAACCATTCAAGAAGCTTTAATCTACAGGATGTTTTCAACAGATGGCTTTTTGCCCCTGTACTTTTGAGTGAATTATACCTAAACAGGACAGTTCAGGGACAGAAACTATATGGGGCAGCTCACAGAGACAAATGAGAAGCAGTCTGCACCCCATACCACAAAGACCTGAGTTATAGCTTCTGACATCCAAGATTTACCGAAATCACAACTTGATGTCTGAGCTCCCTTTACAGCCAGAGAATCATCCTTTAGAGTTCTCTTCTACCTAGGACAAACTGGTCTCCGTACCAAGGAAATAGAAGAGTGACTTAGGCAACAAACTCTTAGTTTTCTGAAGTCAGACAAGGTAAATCCTGCCAGGGGAACCATGTGGACAGGACAGGAAAGCAAAATTCCCCAGCTGTTGGGAAAGAGCAAGGTGTGATGACCTCTGACCATGACATTGCCTTCAGGAAAAGGGGTAGACTGATGGCCAGATGGTGGATACCTACTTCTCCCAGCTCCCCTGTGAACTCTGGCTCTGTCTTATCAAATGCCAGTGGCTGTGCACAGGTTTCCAAATTCCCCTTCCATCCAACAGTTCCTTCGTGGTGTTCATTCTTGCTACTGACAGTTTGAAGGCTCTTCCTGCTCCCTGTTGACTTGTGTGCCTTGCTGAAGACCTCTGTAGCAAGACAAGTCAGTGCTGAGGTCCACGTTTCCATAGGGGATATCAAGAGATGAAAGAATGACATGACTGTTTTATATCCAGTGTACATCCTCCTCATCGATACATTGTATGTCCTGACCCCCTGTGCTCACAGTTTTATTCACTGAGATGCTGTAAAAAATACTGTGAGAAAAGTCCAGCCCCTTCCTGGAAAGCAACCGTGTAAAAATGGCACCTTTTTACTCAACCCACCATCTCCCTTGTGCATCAGTCTGAACTGATGTGGTAGTGACAGGAATAAAATCTTGTTGCTTTCTGTGACTCACAGCTCTGTGGATCTGGGCTGGCTACAAGGGAGGGAGCTGGGAGCATGAATTTTCTGGTGAATCATCAAAACGAGCAACCTACCCTTAAGACACGTGCAGCTTCTCGTAAAGGCCATGGAGCAGCAGAGGGGCTGGCTGGAAGGCTGTGCGAGGCAGGCGATCAGACTGCTGCCCAGGCTCACCCTGGGCAGGCAGTCTGGAAAGCAAGCTGCTATCTACAGCCAGAGTTCAGGCAACGCCAGGACTTCAGAGAATAAAAAAGTGTGGGCCACCACTGGGAATTCTGCAGAATCACCGTGGCTCATCGGAACCAGGCTCTCACAAGCGCAGAAAAGCGACTGGCACTTTCCTGTTTTGCACATGTCCTTTCCCTCTTGCTTCCCAGCTCTGTCTCCTCCTCTTGAATATGGAGGAGCTGTGGCAGGGGAATGGGACACCCTGACAAGGACTGGCCCTGTCTGGCTAACTGATGCACATAGGCGAAGAAGGCAAGTTTTCCTCCACTGTTGTAGAAGAGGACAGTCCTTCTGCCTGTTCCTTCCCATGTACAGTTACACAGTTGGGAAAAACTTTTTGGTGTGCTTTACATTTGCTACATTGACCAGTAGGTGATAGCCACCAAGCGTCAGTTTCACCACAGAAGTCATGGCTCCCCTTCTGGTAAAACACCAGTGGTTCTTTGTGAGGGTAGCAGTTCTTTCTGGCCATTTAAGCTAAGTTATAAGAAGAATGGGAGCTGTTTAGTAAACTATGGGGAAACATAGTCAGTAGCATTCAATTTCAGTTGAAAATGTGTCCAAGAGACCTGGAGACAGACTAGAAAGTCCTGTAATCAGACAAATATGCAATATCTAGGCTTGTTGAGGTTATTGCTTTCAAATCTGTGTCCTAAGATAGCAGCTGTAGGAAAGCAGCATGACTAGACCTAGAAGTACCATAGGGCAAAGGGCTGAGCAGGTGTTCAGTGAAGTCAACTTATATCCCAGAGAACCTTTAGTACCAGTGGTACAAATGATGGAAAAAAATCTGAATCTCAGTTTCCTACTGAGCCAATGGGCTGAAAAAACATCTGTTAGCTTTCGGCTGCATGCATTTGATGTGGGATCCTTGCAAACAGAAAGTGGGTGGCACCTTGGGTGAGAGCAGCTGTGAGAGTTCACAGCTCTGAAGTGACAGGAGAGTAGCAAGAGAAAGACAACGGGCTTGACAGACATCTTCTGTGGCCTCTGAGAGACAGGACGTGAGCTCCCACAGGGGTAAGGGGGACAGAGACGAGGGCTGCTGACAGTTCCTTACAAACATTTCTTAAGCATACGGGTGCAAAGTAAGGCGAACGTAGTGAATAACCAAAGCAGCTGAATCCTGAACTCTTCATTGATCTGAAACTCAGGAAGGAAGCAAAGCTGAATCTGAGTAATGGATAAAATCCATTTTATTATTTATCCATTTATTATTATTTATCTATTTAATCCATTTATCTATTTAATCCATTATTATTTATCTATTTAATCCATGAATCTGAGTAATGGATAAAAGAAGAGCAAGAAAGCATGGGTCAGAAAGGCTGAGTCTCAGTAAGAATTAGCCAGAGAGTACAGGGTTGCAATGTTCCTCTTGCCTAACAGGCCCCTTACAGGTGACTTCATGATCCAAAGTTGTATTCCAGGCTGCTGGCTGGACACAGAGAGGAGGTTCTTTGCCTACACCCACCCCTGGCAGCACAAGGTCACTAGTGCCTCTAATTGCTCACTCCAGAGCTCTTTCAGGACTCTGGAGCTGAAAAGGACCCTGCATGGTGCAGACCTGCACACTAGTGCAGCCGTGGAGCTGTAGGGCAAGTCAAGGGCTGCCAAGGGCTGCCAAGGGCTGCCCACAACACCGGCTGGAAGCGTTACAGTTAAAACACGACTCAGTGCCCATCCAGACACAAATGAGTTTTGGTGGGTGATACTGGCTGATTGCTGAAAGCTTGTGCAGAGATATGCGTAAGGCAATGTCGACCCAGAAAACTAGCAGGAGAGCAACAGTGATGGTCCCTTCTGGCTCTTGTATCTCTTTCTGTTTAGTTCAGGATTATAGAGATAAATTCCATTTTATGTGAAATAAGGAGATCTGAAACATATGTTGAGGTTGACATCGCATTTTGTGGCACAGATCTGCAGGAAAACTTCCACAAGACTTAAACCAAACCGGTCCACATTCAGGTGAAGGTTATGCCTTATGGAAGAGGCAGCTGAAACATAAACAATGGGCAGAGGAGAGATGACACAGTATCTGTTCAACAAGCAAGCACCAAGTGGTTTTACACAGCCTATCCCTCCTTGATGTCACTGCATCACCACCAGCCTTTGCAACACACGCTTCTGTTCTGGGCACTGGGAAAATGAGGCACAGGGAGGGTAAGTGAGCCTGTTCTTCAGGACACCAAAGTGAAAAGGAGGTCTTCTGGTCTCCTGAATTGAAGTGTATCACATACCAGCCACTAGCTCTTCCTTTCAGCCTCAAGGCTGTCTGTCCCTTTGGATCAATAGCACATTTACAGAGGGGAAGTGGACCTATTGCTGTGACATCTGTAGAGCCCTGTGAAGCTTCTGTCCATTGCAGACAGAAAGTGATGCCCCAAGCACAGTGCTGCCTTGTCGGCTCATCAGTACATGGCTCCGAGACTGGTGCCACCAGCAGAACTTTGGGTTTCTTGATCACGGGAAGGTCTAGGTTACACCAGGCCTGCTTGCACCAAATGGGACGCACTTCTCTCAGAGGAGGAAAAAGATTTTTCCCAGGATTTAGCAGGGCTGATAGATAGGGCTTTAAACTAGAGTCAAAGGGGGAAAGGGATAAAACCAGGCTCGCCGGTGACAAGCTAAGGGATGGCGTGCCAGAATCAGAGGGACTGTGTGCTAGTGAGGTCCCTCAGTCTGCTCCACGAGGTGCTGCGTGCAATGAGGCGCATTTGAAGTGCTTCTACACACACATACACAGTATGAGGAATAAAATGGATGAGCTAGAAGTCTTGGCCCATTCCCACAGCTACGACATCATCGGCATAAGCAAAACCTGGTAGGATGAGTCCTGTGGCTGGTGTGTTGCAATAGACGGTTACAGGCTCCTCAGGAGGGACAGGCAGGGCAGGCAAGGTGGGGGGGGTGGCGATGTACGTGAAGGAGGGGCTGGATTGTGTGGAGCTTGCAGTTGGCAATGGCAAAAATGAGAGCCTCTGGGTAAGGATTAAGGGACAAACAAATAAAGGGGATGTCATTGTGAGAGTCTATTACAGACCACCCAGCCAGGATGATGACACTGATGAATTATTCTTTGAAGAACTAAGAAATACCTCAAGATCAACTGCCCTTGTCCTTATGGGGGACTTAACTTGCCTGGTGTTAACTGGGAATATCACACAGCCAACACAAGCAGGACCAGGCAGTTCCTAAAGCATGTCAATGATAACTTCTTGGTGCAGGTGCTAAGGGAGCCAACTAGGAAAGGTGCCCACCTAGATCTGTTGCTGGAGAACAGAGAGGGTCTTGTGGGGGACGTGGCAATTGGAGGCCATCTTGGTCATAGTGACCATGAAGTGGTGGAGTTTAAAATTTTTGGTGACAGGAGGAAAAATTCAGCCCTGGATATGGGGAGAGCAGACTTCAGGCTGCTCAGGGAACTAGTTAGCAAGGTTCCCTGGGAAACTGCTTTTGAAGGCATTGACGTCCATCAGTGCTGGTTAGTCTTTAAGCAGTGTTTCCTAAAAGCACGGGATCAGGCAGTTCCAAAATATCGGAAGTCAAGCAGACGGGGCAGTAGGCCGGCCTGGCTGACCAGGGATCTTCTTCTGGATCTTAGGCATAAAAAGAAAGTGCATGGCTGCTGGAAGCAGGGTCAGGCAGCATGGAAGGAATACAGGGACACTGTTCGCGATTGTAGGGAGAAAATTCGTGTGGCCAAAGCCCAGTTAGAGTTGAAGCTGGCCAGGTCTGTGGGAGACAATAAAAAGGGCTTTTTTAAACATGTGAATAAAAAAAGGAGGAACAGAGAAAACATAGGTCCGCTACTTGATGGGGATGATCACCTCACAAACAAGGACATAGGCAAAGCAGAGACATTTAATGCCTTCTTTTCCTCTGTCTTCAACACTGATGATGGGCTTCGGGACCCCAGGTGCCTTGAGCTGGAGGACCGTGAAGGTGGGAACAATAAACTCCCAGCCAACCCTGAATGTGTGCGGGATTTGCTGCTCCACCTGGATCCATACAAGTCCATGGGTCCAGATGGGATTCATCTCAGGGTGCTTAGAGAGCTGGCTGACGTCATGGTGGGACCTCTCTCAATTATTTTTCAATGTCCTTGGGAATCTGGAGAGGTCCCAGCTGACTGAAAGCTGGCAAATGTTGTACCAGTTTTCGAGAAGGGCAAGAAAGAAGACCCTGGAAACTACAGGCCTGTTAGTCTCACGTCAGCGCCTGGTAAAATTAAGGAGAATATTATCCTTGGAGTTATTGAAGCGCACCTGGGGGACAATGCAGTCATTGGTCCCAGCCAACATGAGTTCATGAGGGGAGGTCCTGTTTAACATGTTTGATTTTCTTTTATGATAAGATCACCCATCTAGTCAATCAAGGGAAACCAGCTGATGTGATCTGGACAAAATGTCCGCCATACATCTAGACATAAACATCATACGATGGGTGAATAATTGGCTGATGGTCAGGGCTCAGATGGTTATGTTAAATGGGGCCACATCAGGCTGGGAGCTGGTCACCAGTGGGGTCTCCCAGGGCTCCATTTTAGGGCCAGTTCTTTTCAATGTTTTTTATAAATGATTTGGATGTAGAATTAAGTGGTGTTTTGAGTATATTTGCTGATGGTACTAAACTGGGAGGAGTTGTTGACTCTGTTGAGGGTGGAAAGGCCTTGCAGAGAGATCTGGACAGATTGGAGAGCTGGGCAATCACCAACCACATGAAGTTTAACAAGAGCAAGTGCTGAATTCTGCACCTGGGAAGGGGCAACCCTGGCTATACGTACAGACTGGGTGAAGAGATGCTGGAGAGCAGCCCCGCAGAGAGGGATCTGGGTGTTCTGGTTGATAGCAAGCTGAATATGAGCCAGCAGTGTGCCCCGACAGCCAGGAGGGCCAACCGTATCCTGGGGTGCATCAAACATGGCATCGCTAGTCGGTCAAGGGAAGTGATTGTCCCACTCTGCTCTGGTGTGTGGGACAATCACAAATCATAGTACTCACCTTGAGTACTGTGTGCAGTTCTGGGCACCGCAGTACAAAAAGGACGTGAAACTGTTGGAGAGTGTCCAGAGAAAGGCTACAAAGGTGGTGAAGGGACTAGAGGGGAAGATGTACGAGGAGCGGCTGAGGTCACTTGGCCTGTTCAGCTTGGAAAAGAGGAGGCTGAGGGGAGACCTCATCACGATCTATGGCTTCCTCACGAGGGGGAGTGGAGGGGAAGGCACCAATCTATTCTCTTTAGTGACCAGCAATAGGACCCAAGGGAATGGTGTCAAGCTGCGACAGGGGAGGTTCAGGCTAGACATCAGGAAGAGTTTCTTCACTGAGAGGGTTTTCACGCACTGGAACATACTCCCCAGGGACGTAGTCATGGCACTGAGCCTGTCAGAGTTTAAGAAGAGTTTAGACTGTGCTTTTAGTCATATGGTCTAAAATTTTGGGTAGACCTGTGTGGAGCCAGGAGTTGGACTCCATGATCCTTATGGGTCTCTTCCAACTCAGGATATTCTATGATTCTATGACTCTATGAAACTAAAACTTCATGGGTGTACTGGGTCTGGTTGGGATGGGGTTAATTTTCCTCACAGCAGTCTGTTTGGTGCTGTGTTTGGGATTTGTGATTAAAGCAGTGTTGATAACACACCAGTGCTTTTGGCTTTTTCTGATCAGTGCTTGCACAGTGTTGAGGATTTCTCTTCTGCTCACTCAGTAGGAGTTTCCCAGTGAGTAGGCTGGGGATGGGAAAGAGGTTAGGAAGGGACACAGCTTGGAGAAACTGACAAAAGGGATATTCCATACTGTATGACATCTTATTCAGCAATAAAATTTCAGGGAAAGGAGGAGGAAGCAGGGATGTTCATGGTTGTAGTGCTTGTTTCTCCAAGTAGCTGTTATGTGTGCCACTCCCCAGGAACTGGCTGGACATCTGCCTGCTGATGGGAAGTAGCGAACGAATTCCTCATTTCCCTTCCCTAGAATGCAGTTTTTCTTGACTTATTAAACTGTCTTTATCTTGACCCATGTGTTTTATCACTTTTACTATTCTCTCCCTTACGCTGCTGGGGGCAGGGAGTGAGTGAGAGCTGTGTGAGTGCTTTGCTGCTGGCTAGGGTCAACCCACCATAGAGGGCCTAAAATACACAACCTTTAAGCAAAAGCAGCCTCCTTACACCCTGAGAGCATCGTGAGAGCTGTTATCCCTCTTTTAGAGATGGGGAGCTATGGCATAAATGGTCAGAGAAGACAAGACTAGCTTCTCAGGTCTCCCATAGCCTCTTGAACCCCACAGGTACACACCATGTTCTAGCTGTTCATGAAGGTATTATTTGTATCGATACCATGTGTTTATCTAACTGTTCTCAGTTCCTAAGAGTCCGAGTGCTATATTGCAGCTTCTGATAGCAACTGGGACTGGCAACATGTCAGTGGTATGCATTTCTCCAGGATGGGTCTGGGAGCTGCTTTAACACGAGGACACAGATGGACTCTGGTGTCTCCTCTACAAATACCACTATGGGCATCCTTTCCTCCAAAAATATTGCTAATGAAAATCAAAAGCAAATTGTGTGTTACCTGAGAACATGACTTGCTCAAAGTCATCAGTGCACGGACTTTTGTGTTATGGATTTTCCCAATGCAACTTCCCATTGATTTCCTATGGATTAACGGGAAGAAGCCAAGCAAAGAGGAAAAACTGCAGGTAATGATTTATCAGCCTTTGTCTTTCAAATAATCTCCCTATATGAACATCTTCTGTGCAGAGTATTTGTTCAGCTTTAATATTAACCAGTGACAGTGCCTGTCTGCTTTTACATGTACCCTCAAGAGAGCAGGCCCTTCACATGGGGCAGGAGTCGGAGATTTTCAAGTACCTTGAGAAGCACTCTGAGAATCAGAAAGGGTTTTATTTTCCAGCTCTTGTGATGTGTTGCAGCTGCCCACCGACTTTTTTGTTTCCATCCTTGGCAAGCAGAAGAATTTCATCACCACACTCTTTATCATGGAAACATGTCATTCAGTGGCATTCGTACATACTGTTCACATCAAATCAGAAGGTTGGCTCGAAACCCCTGCAGAGATGGGACCTTTCCAATTGAACCTGCCTCCATAGGTTTGGTGCCGGCCTGATTCCAAAGCCAGAAGGAGACCAGTTTTTTTTTCAGACAGGTTTTCAGAGACGACAGAAGATGCATGGAAACCTCCCAAGAACCGCCTACCCCATGAGATGTTCACCATTCAGGATGTTGGCAAACTTGTCAGATCAGAAGGTTTTGCAAGACGCCAGCCGCTCAGGGCCAGAAGTGTTCGTGAAGTTTTGGGGAGTGTCAGATTTTCTCTGAAGAGCTACCTGAGGCAGCCTTATGGCCGAACACTAAGCGCTGAATTGAATCTAGGTCTTCCTCAGGAGCTGACGCCCGCTGCTCTCTTTCCCTGCTTGGGATTTGGAAAGCCAGATCTGGAACATGATGTGATTTGCTCACATTGGTCTGTGCAATGCCAGCTGAGGCTACTGGCAAATTCTGCTCACTGAAAAATTATCTCGTGTAGATGAGGGTCAGATGATTAACTTTGATGAATCTTGCCACAGCTGAAATTACTGCCAGTGCAAGGTATGAGAAGGAAATATTGGCAGAGCTGTTTCCCTGCTATAGGAAGGATCTCTTTTTTCCCTGGAAAGTAAAGTGCTATAGCAACTTTAGCTGGACTCCTTAGCTATGATAACAAAGCATTTTAGTTTCAGCACTGCTTGCTTTCCTTCTGAAGTACTTAAACAAATGAGGTACTCTGCCTGGGGAAAGAATCCCTGGGCAGGAGACTTTCATTTGGAATAAACAGGACGGTGGATGGCATTTCACAATGCATCTACCAGCTGCCACGTCTGAGGAGAGGGCGGTGGGGATGGCTGCGTTTGATCACTGTTCTTTTCATCTGGGCAGCCACCTGAATAGTGCCTTGGCACGGGAACTCGCTGTGGGGCTGACATCAGCATGGAGCGAAGGACAAGGTTAGGAGATGTGCCATGTGTCAGACCCTAGAGCCTGTCACCAGCTCTGTGGAGGCATGGGGGTCCTTTGGGAGGCTGAAGAAAGGTAGATGTGTGTGATTGCTTGGTTAAGATGGCAACCCTGTTCATTTGCCCCAGGTGAGGTTTGAAGTGAATGAAGCTCCCTGGCTGTTACCACATGTTTGAGAGTTGCTAAAAGAAGAGAGGAAGAAAAGGATGTGCAAGACACCCAGTACAATGCCCGGTGCAGTGCAGTCACAGTAGTGCTGCCACCAGCCTGTGCAGACCTGCGGAAGCCTGCACTGCTTTCTGGGTGACTGAGCTGCAGGCACATGACGGCTGCCAGTTGTCCTGCAGCAGCAAGTGTTGGCTTTTTGTGGCTATCAGAAGTGCTACCCTAGAGGGTCTCAGCAGATAACAGGCTTCTGGAGGGCAGCCACAGGCAGTAGTAGCAGCAGTAGGTGTCACAGTGCCCTGCAGGAAGGCCTAATACACGGGATGCTTGAAGAAAAGGCACAGAGGGTCAGGCCTGCTTATGGGACCCCAAGAAGAGCAGAGCCACTGGTCTAGGGGAGCACAGAAAGGAAATGTGTGCTAGCTGCAGCCAAGTGCAGCTGGGCTCTGACAACTGTTTGTTAAACATCAACCATTTTTTGTGATGACACCAATTAAATTTGCAGCCAGTTATCTCACTAGGGGGACCCAAAGCAGGAGCAGAAAGACAGATGAAGCAACTATAGGTTTGCTTTGCAGTAGCATGCCTGTTGCCAGTTGATTTCCATGTTTTAAGAGAAAACCAGAAGCTTAGTTTGGTTGCTGAATAGAGGGATGATCTACCAGATCGCCTGCAGTTGGAAATGTATTTATCCAAAGCTCCTAGGTGGGGCGTCTTTCACAAAGCCATGATTTAACTCAAGTACAAGTTTACTGAGCATAATGTAAGAAAGTTAGGGTGAGATTTTGTTTCTGTTATGCAACTCTGATGAGAAAAGGACAACAATTTCCCCAAGAGCGTGTATAGACTCTCTAACAGGAATTGTGGCTTCACAATTGCAGAATTAAGGTGTTGGTTTTTTTTTTGGTTTGTTTGTTTGTTTGTTTGTTTTGTTTTTTAAGGCAAAGAAAAAATATAGGCAAAGTGGAAAAAGAATCTCCTAGTGTGTTTATTTCTAGTGGATCCATACTTTGTGAAAGCAGTGTCATATCTACAGCCTGTCCTATATGTATTACAACCAAACCATCTAGATGAGGAGAGAAATTCATAGGGCAGCCACCCTTTCCCAGGTTCATGTGGCAGCAGCACACTGGTATTGAAAGGGATATGGACACTGCTGCACAAATAGTGTGGCTAGTACCTGATCTGTCAGGGAGCAAAGAGCAACCTGCTGAAATCATGTCAGAGACAGGCAGAGACAAGGTACTGATGGTGTCACCAGCAGTGATAGGAGACAGTTGCACAGAAATAGCAGTCCTGCTTAGCTTGGGAGAAGGAGGCACAAAGGGGGCATAAAGGACTTGAACAAAGCTGAAGAGAAAGAGGTGAATAGCCCACAACTTGTAATTCCATCTCTTCCCCCCCCCCCAAAACAAAACAAAACAAAACAAAACAAAAAACAGCGAGAATGGGAGAGTTGTGAGGTTTCTGGTGCTGTTCAGTCATTAAGATAACTAATTGAGATAAGTTTAAATCAGCCACAGAGATGTGGCTGGATCCCAGGTGAATGAGATCATCTTGTTCCTGTTG
The DNA here is from genome assembly GCF_013377495.2 of Cygnus atratus. Classification (NCBI taxonomy): domain Eukaryota; kingdom Metazoa; phylum Chordata; class Aves; order Anseriformes; family Anatidae; genus Cygnus; species Cygnus atratus. The sequence goes on from NC_066375.1 coordinate 11,749,786, forward strand.
TCCTCTATCTTTCCTCCTGTTCCTTCTCTTTACCCATTACAGCACGACAACCATAAGCACTACAGAACCAGGAATTGCTTCTTTCTACAGTTTTGGGAAGAACTTGCCATTCTTCAAGCCAAACCAAGCCAAGACAAGCCAAGACAAGCCAAGCCAAGCCAAGACAAGACAAGACAAGCATGTCTTCGTACGTGCTTGAAGTAAGCACTAATACATGTGATTGCTGTGTTCCAACCGCTCTCTGTGCTTCATCCAGAACAATGATGCACAGGAGCTCAAGCAAAGTGGAAGAGGCCAGACTGTGGAGGAGGGAGGGAAGGAAGAGAGCTAGAGACAGACTGTGCAGATTTCAGTAAACTCTGGGTTACCTTTGTTTCTGGGTGACAGCGGTGGTCAGTGTCGGTCTGTCTGAATAGGTCCTCTCTGACCATACAAAACCAGTAACTGAAAAGTCTGATAGATAGGAGGTGAGAGGTGATGTTTCCAATGGTGGTTTGAGAAAGAGCAAGACCAAGAGCCAGAGAGGTGTCATTTTCCCCACATCCCACTCTGCTGAGGGAATGAGACGAGAAACATTTAGGCAATGCCTTATACTGTCTGGACACCCACGATGGAGACAACGCGACTAATAACCAGGAACTTCGGTACATCTTCTTGACTCAGCCATTTGTCAGGGTGGAAATGTGAAGTTGTTTCACTTAGTTTTCACTCTCACCCTGTCTTTAGACCTTCCTCTGTTTACAGTGACCTTTGTCGAAGGTAAGGGAGACGATCTATGCAGCTCACACCATCTCCTGTGCTGTTGCTGTCAGCATTGAAGTTCCCCTGGGGTTCCCTATATTATATGTGCCAACTGCACTGGTGATGAGCAGTGCAGCCTAGATCTCAGCTGAGGCCTTTAAGAGATACTAAAAATATTAATGGAACAAATCTTGGAACAGAAAATAATACAGAATGTGAGAAAATGTTGTAGAAAGTGAGAGCAGGTGTAAAAGATCCTGAAGAAAACTTCTTCTAGAAGAAATTGTGAACCAGTGCCACTGGGGAGGCAGTATCTTTCAGAAGCTTTCTAGGGCAGGGCATACATCTGTCCCAGTCTGCTATTCGCTTTATGGAAATGCACAATCATTAATAACAACCGGTAACGAGGAATCTGGAGAGCCTCCTCCTGCACAGCTGCATCTGCGGCACACGCACGTCAGCAGTCGCCTGAGACAGGAGAGAAAGCAGCATTTGACAGATTGGTGAGAGCAAGTCCAGACTGGAGTATCAGCAACTCTAATCACTCAGGTGGTAAATGGAAAGTGGATGCTTTAGCTCATGCCACAGACACAGACCATCCATGCACTTTTATATGAAAAGGTAAAGGAGAGCCCCTTCAATGGGAAGCAGGCAAGTCCCTGTTGAGCTGCAGCAAGACAGAAAGGCACAGCAGGGAGGTACCCATCATTCAGAGCAGCAAGGACATAAGAGAGGATGAAGAAGCTGCAGATGTGCCCCTGTGGCATCTATGCTTTGACAAGCACAAAGTGCCAGAGTCTTAGAGGGGAAATGCTGATGGACCTTGTGCTTGAGATGTCCCATGGCTCCCCCAATGGGGCAGCGCCCCAGTGGGAGAATGGGGTGATACCAAAGGACAGATACACACTGAGAAGGGGGGCTGTGGCCCAAGGACAAGGCATAGCCAGTACCTTTGGGAGGAATTAATACCTCTTTGCCACTTAGCCCAGTGGAAGGAAGTCCTGCTGCCATGGCAGGAAGAGAGCAGCAGCCATATGAATATGAAGTGCCCTAGTAAGGCCCCCACAGGAGCCCCACGGCCCCTTGACTCCAGATCTCTGGATGGAGAAGTGCCTCCCATCCATACCCCATGCAGTATGGATGGGATTACAAGCTCAGTGGACCCATGGGAGAATGAGCTTGCATGGCCATGCTGCAGAGACCATCACACCTCGCTGAGCCACTCGCCCAGGCTAGCCACAACCGTGGCTGGGAGGCCGCCTATTACAGACTGCAGCTTTGTCACTCTCCATTATTTAACTGATAATTTATCATGCCATTCCAGACAGAGAAGAGTTCCTGTTCACACCACTGTTTGTTCCCTGTCACATAGTCAATTCCTCAATCCAATACACCAGTTGTACTCTTATTTTATGAACCATACCTTAGGGCCTAATTAATGCAATTAATCAAACTTTTACTTAGGCAGGCATATCTTCATTTCTCCGCTGACTGTCTGCTTGGACAGCTGGGTGTGTTGTCTGCATAGTATTCATCATCTTAAGCCATTACAATGCTCTGGAGTGCACTGAAGAGTACAGGAAGGGAGGGGACTGTTGGTAACTGAGCTCTTGTGCTCAGGTTCCAAACACAGACACTGAGGGCATATTCTGCTTTCTCTGAAGCCTATCATGAACAGGAAAAAATGCAACAACTCAGCACAAGGGAGCTAGGGCAATGGAGAGGTGAGTGGGTACAGAATCAGGCTCTCAAAACCACTGCCCTCTACCATCTGGAGCACACCTTTGGTCCCCACTGAGTATGTTCCCAGCACCTCATCCATCAGCACACCCTTCACCTGCCTGGGAAAGCCACTGACCAGCAGCATTCCTGCAACCAGACTGCATGCAGGGCTTGCCACAGAACTGGAGAGCCTTCTGGGGCCACAAGCCAGGCAGGAAGATGATGTTTTGATCTCTTCTGCTCCTGATTGTGGCTTAGACATAGGAATTGAGCTGGGGGACTGCTGCTAGCCTGTAGGAAGACAAAAAATGGGGGTCTACATATCTGCCTCCTTAAGTGAGGAAGATCCTAAAATCTGATAAATAGCTAGGGGTTCTTCAGCCCCACCTGTTTCCCTTTCACCATTAGCACTTCCTACAAGGAAATGCCCATGAAACAGCCAATCCACAGACCAGAAAACACACCTTTGACCAGCAAGGCAAGAAACACAGGGGGAAAATATTTCTCAAGCTCCAGTAGAGTGGCTGCCAAGCAGAGAGAAGGCAGGGGATGTTGGCCCAACATCCTTTCATATCAACAAAGGGGAAAAAAAAAAGTACTCTGATGTTAGCATCACCCACTGGGACACGGGAAGAAGGATTTTGAGAATGGATTTGGGATAGGGGTCCTGGAGTAGCCTGAACCTGCAGCTCTGGGAAGCCTAGCCCCTCTGAGGAGCAGGAGGGCACAGCAGAAAGGAGATTGTAGCTGGTGACTAAGAGGGTGAGTGTGCCCCTGGGTTATTCTATTTGTAGCCAGGCATCCATGGCTGCTGCTGACTCTTCAGGTTGATTGTTGTGCTTGAGCTATTCTGGTTGGCTTCTTCCACTACAGAACCACACTGGCAGCTTAGGTTCATCTGCCACAATGGGGAGATGTTGGAAGGAAATTCTGTCTTTCACCAAGCCAGCCAGGAATGGGTCCAGCATGGGAACATCCAGCCATCACACTCAGGTTTTCACACAGGAAACTCCCAGGGCTCCTCCATCCTATGGTGCTGCCATGTAGTTTGGTGGAGACTCATTCCTCCAATTCATCCTGCCCTTCAGCATGTGCCTCTCTCGAGTTGTAATCTGAGAGTGCCAGCGAGGCATCTGTCAGACATTTTGGCTCCAGGACAGATCCTCCCAGCTGCAAGAGCCACTCTAACCAGGGAGCTTGTACGTACTTCAAACACTGCCATTTCTCTCCAGCTCAGCAACTCAGCCCAGTTTTTCTTACCCAGTGAGTACTCCAGCAATGGTTTGTGGGGAGTAGGGGGATTCTCATCTGAAAGGAAACAACTAGTCAGCTGAAGACACTCAGTTTTAATTCTTTATGCAGTCAAATGAAAGAAACGGGGATTTTTAAACTTGGTCTGGTTTAGTTTTATTTTGGGATGAGGTGGTTTACCTCTAGATCCCACTGCTTAGATTTATGTTGGCTATAGAGGGAGGTGAAGGTAATGAGCTCACAGTAGAGATGTACTTGGTCAGTTGTCCTCCATAGGGTCTTTGTGCTGACTTCTAATGTGTCTTTCTGGAACAAGAGATCCACTGTTGATCACAGCATTAAAAATGGTATTTCAGAAGAGGTTTTACCACCTTACTAACAGTAAATGAGCTAATCATTGAATTTCAGGAAAAACTCCATTGTGTTATTGAAAAACATGGATATCAGCAGATTTGCAAGTCACTCGCCACAACAGACAAAGAAAATCTAAAGGTAATTGGAGATGTTAACGAAAAACAACTTTTTTTTTCTAAAAAAAAAAATAAATTAATTAAGTAAATTGCCAGTTGATACCATTCCCTCAAAAGTCAATTCACATTTGATAAAATGACTTGTAAAAGACCCAAGCAATTTTTCCTATAAAACCAAATGGTTTTATTCTCTTTAATTATCTATCAGAATCTAGAAAGCAACTGGTAAGGGATCTTATGTCACCAAAACAATTGTTACCATTCATCCACTCCTAACAATAACAAATGGATGAAGCTGTGAAGGTAATCTTCTAGAGCATCTTGGAAATGAACACTTGGCTGAGTTGTGATTCACTGATATGGTGGACCTTGATGGAGTCCTGGTGTGCTGAGTATGTTCAAACTGAAGTTCAAAGGTGATCAAGCAAGGTTATCTCCTACATCTGTAAACACCTGATACCACCTTGAGCCTGAGGTGGTAGGTGAAGCCACACATACACAAGAAGTTTATGAAGTTCATAAGAAGCTGAAGAAATTATTGCTTGTATTTAGTAACTTAATATGACAAACACCTAGTTAAGCCTAGTTTCAACAGATATACTACTGTCTGGAAATTCAGTTTCTGCTCAGACCAAAACCAACATATGCGACAACAGTATGATATAATAATGATGTCTTACTGCATCATTTTAAAGGAACTTAAACCACTCAACACATGGGCTTGGTCTATCACTATGCCAGACCTCATGTTGTCAGCAACTGGACACCAGCTCTGCTGTTGGAACACTGACCAAAGCACCAGAATGGAAAGAGGGATTTGGGGATGTTTCAGCACTCCTATTGCTGAGAAAAAAAAAAAAAAAAAGAAAAAAAAAAAAGGTGTGGTTCTCACCAGCAGTGGGGTAGATGTTAAGACTAATTTTGGACCTGGGATATTAATTGATTTCTTATGGTTAAGAAAGAGGAGGAACAAGCGTGAAGTAACAGACATAAGTAGATCTAGTCCTCAATGAACACACTTGCTGGTACTGCTTGGCAAAAGAGGAGATACTAAGGATGGCACATGCTGGGGCCTGAGATGGGTCTCCACCCCAGTGCCACCAAGCCAAGCTGCAGAATCACTGTGGGGGCTTCAGGGATACAGGAGAGACACCACTGTGGCAGCATGCATTGTGTTTCCCATGGAGCTGACCCCAGTGCTTTTTCTGCTCTCACAGGCAGCACGGGATGTGCTGGCTCCCACTGCAAGCCATGGGAGCTCATCTGGTCCCAGAGACCTTGGTGGTCTTTCCGTTGGTTCAGCCAGACTTGGCTCAGCCCCAGAGAGACCAGGTTTCCGATTATTCATATTGTTGGCCAGGAAGGGCTCTGCATGGGATGAATCCATTGGATAAGTGGCCACTGTAGCTGTTCCCATGAAAGCCACTCACGCAGGCTTGTCCAGACATAAGCAAGAGTTGCTAAAGTATGTCCAGACTCAGCACCTGAAGCAAACTGTGTATTGCTGTAGCACCTGTAGGCACTTTTGGCTCTGCTGCCTGCATCTCCCTTGCACTGCAGTAAACCTGTGGTGTCCCTGCCACAAACCCCTGATTTTGTGCGGTCATCCTAACCCTAAAGGAGTCAGTCTCTTTTAGGAAGAAAGAGTGAGGTTCCGGCTGCTGCTTACATGGTTGGGGTGAAAAGTGGGAAGCGCAATGCATCCCTGCCACAGCATCTCAAGTGACAGTAGCATGTGCCAGCAGTGCCTGGGGTGGCCCTGGCTATCCCCTTGCTCCCCAGTCACTGGCAGCAATGTCACCTTGTCTGGCTGGGACAAAGGACCCTGCCAGGATGCAGGGCACATTTCTAGCTCATGTCTCCAGAAGTTTGATGTCTGATTGCCTCAGAGGGTTTCAGCAAAGCAGTCCCTTGCTCCCTGAAGAGCAGGGCCAAGTGGCCAAGGAGAGGCCGTGTGCAGGAGCAGACGTGATTTATGGACAAGCCTGGCTAGTGGTGGTGCTGGGGCAGGGAGGTGCCAGCAGGGCTGCAGGACAGTGGCTGAGCTGTCCCTGCAAAGCCAGCAAATACCGGTGGGGTCAGGGGCCCAGCCTCGAGAAAATTGCTTGCCAAGGACTGCGGAGGGCAGCCACCACTCACTCTCCATTAGCATTCAGCGGCACTGCCACCTTGCAAAGGAGAAAGCCATCCTCGTAAACATCGGGAGAGGAGATAAAAGCACTTAGTGCAGGCTGGTGAGTGAAACAGAGGCACTTCGGCTCAGGTGGCTGGCTCCTAGCAGGGCTTTTGTAGTCTCGCTTCAGCCTTCCACACGGCGCCGCAGCAGGCTCGCACCCCATCGCTCAGCTAAGGCACAGACTCTGCTATGCCTGAGTGGCACTGGCAGAAGTTCCCCAAAGGTTAATTGATGCTGCAGCGCTGCAGCCGCCCTGTAGACAGCCGCCTGCCAGCAGCTTCGCCCTGTCAGCTCCTGCGCTGGAGCTTTTCCTCCCTCCGCCTCCTCTTTCCCCGGGGGCAGACTGCCTCACCCCCAGGCCCCAGAGCGCTGCTGGCAGCAGAAGTTACTGTCGCTATGCCCCACACCCAGGCTCTGTGCCCTGTGCTCCGCGGGCAGGAGGAGGGATGTGCAGCCCCAAAGCCTGCGGGGATGCTCGTGCTGGCCCCCACCTCACTGCAATGGCCTCCACACCTCCCAGCCCCTCCACCCCTGCTTCCCCTGCCTTATGAGCAGCCTCCCCTCTGGGACTTACAGACACACCAAAACCCATAGCACAATTCCTGTTACTTTCAATTGCTGCAGAGCAGGCCAGCAACAGCATGTGTACCCCAAGGAGAGGCAGAGGATGGGGTTCAGCATGCTCTTCATGCCCTCAGACCCATTGTACCCCTGTGGTGCCCAGAGACCTGGTGGTGCAGAGCTGATTGGGCTGTGCATCTGAGCAGCCTCAGAAGAGAGAAGACTGCATTTCTACTTGAGCAGCTTGCTGGAGGCACAGCACAAGCCCTGGCAGGGAGCACAAGCAGTCCTGCATGGATGTGAGACCAGCCTGGGAGGCCCTTCCCTGGTTTGTACAGGGGTAAACATGGAGGAGGCATCTCAGCAGTATTTCCAAAATTTCACGATGCCTGCTTGTTGCCCTGTATTTAAAATAAAAACCCTGTTTTAAAATAAAATAAAATAAAATAAAATAATGAAATAAAATAAAATAAAATAAAATAATAAAAAAACAACCTTCCATCTATGAGATGCTGTCCAAGTTCAGAAAATATTTTAATTGTTCTGGGCACTGCCCCCCTTTTTACTTCCTCAAAGCTGTAAAATAAATAGCAATGGACTTTCTCCCACAAATCAGAAGGATCTTCCTTTGTCCTTCCCGCAGGGACCTGTGGCTTGCCCATCAGAGGCAGATCATTATGCTGCAAAGTCCAGCAGGCCCCTCCCCGCAGCAAACAAGGTTAAAATTCAAAGCTCACTGGGGTCTACGTGCTGGTGATCATCTGTACGCGCACATTGCCCTGAACAGGGGCTGTGTGAAGGCACTGCACCTTACTGGAGGTGTTCCATCTCTGGGACCTCAAAGGTTGGTCTGGAAACAAAGGCCAGACAGGAGAGCAACAGTTACCTGCTGATGCCCAAAGAAAAGCACTGTTCCATAAAAGCATCCCTGAAATACGGTGGGAAACCACCTTCCGTGTCACTTTAGCCAGTGATCAGGGAGTGCTGTGAGGTGCAGGAATACAATTTGTGGTTCCAGGCCACGCAGGACCTGAAGGGGAGGCTCCCTCAGCTTCTACACTCCTGGCAGCTACAGAGAGTGGCAAATTTCCCCCACCCCTGGTAGCACACAGAGCTTTCCATTGTGAGCCAGCAAAATTGCATGCCTGGCCAGCCAGTGAGCTTCCAGCAAAGGAGCTCCCAGCCGTGGGTACTGATGTCCCCGTCCAGTGCTAGGTCTTCCTCAGAGACACCAAGCCTGGTGTCCCTCTTGTCCTGCTCTCCTCAAGGCTCTGTGTCAGACCACTGCACAACAGCCTGACAGTATGGGCTGATGGGGGCAGGAAACATTGCAAACAAGGCTTTGTCAATTAAACAAGTCCAGTTGAAGAGCAAGATTCATCCTTCGCTGTACTCCCAGTGCAACCTGGCAGGGCAGACTGGCGTGCATGAGCTGAGGGCTGAAGCTGGCTCTGGGAGGAGCTTGGTCACTCGCTGAAATGCACGCAGCTCTGGGGCAGAATGGTGCAGCTATTAAACAGTGCAAAAAACACATTGCAGCAAGCAAACTCAATCCATTTGCTAAGGACAAATGGCAATGAGCAACTTGAGAAATCGAAATTCCCCAATAGAACCGAGCCAGGTCTCATCTCCCAGAGGCCACCATATTGCCTATGGCATGGGGTCACCTGGAAGGAGATATTTTCATACTAGAACATAGTATTCATTTCCATCAAGTAGGCTTTGATTTACAGAACTTGTCCAGGTTAATGGAAGAAGTGCCTTTGTGCAATGATAGGAAAAGGCAACGAGTGCAAGAAGCCCACCATTCACTACTGAAAGCACCAGCAAGAACCTGACCAGGCAGCTCAACGGCAAACACAAGGGTTATTATATTGCTTCAGTGGAACTGTTACTGTAAGTAACCAGGAAAAGGCCACAAATGAGCCAGTCAGTCGTGGCCATGGGAAGGAGCAAAAGGGCAGAGTCTTTGGAAGAGGACTGAGAGCATGGAAGAGGTGCTGAGAAGCAGTAAGCAACCACATCCTACTGTTTGAGGTTAGCTATGCTTAAGAAATAGGATCTTGTATTCATCATCATAAAGTGGATTGACCCCCCAAAATATATGTTACTCATATTTCCCCTTCCCATAAAAATGAAATTATTCAGGAAACTAAATATTATCTGATGTTTCAGGACAAAGGAGCAACAGTTCAGACACCAATGAAGGGCTGTGTTTAGAGCTTCTTCTTAGCCTATACTAAGTACAAAAATTATATCTAATGGTTTGTAATATAAATTATCTGTGCATGCTCCTCAGATGTTCTCTAACTATAGAAGATATACACTACCATGTAACACCACACATAATATTGACAATACATATGGACAATACATAAATGGACAATATATATGAACAATAAATAATGCACTTGAAATAGATAGGCATGTTGAAAGGGCTTTGTCAAGGAAATTTACCAGTAATGCACCCAGAGAAACCAAATGCAAAATGCCCCTACTGTGACAGAGAGGGGTGGGGATGGCTCTGGCAGAGTCCGCCTGGCTGATCCCAGTGGGATGTGGAGGTGCTGCGTGGAGAAAGGACCAGCCAGGGAAGCCAGAGCGTGAGCTGTCAGCAAATCAGCCACTCCACAGTACCTGGGCACTCACTGGACAGCAAGTTGCTCTCTGTGTTTTAATCAACAAGAAGACTATGAGTTACGTGACAGTTAGCACTAGGCAGAAACATGCAGGTGATCAGTACTACAGCACCTAGTGCTGCAATTTCTCAAGACCTTCCAGGTCCCTGTAACACAGAGAAAATCTGTTACAGGGCAACCTACAGTAACAATGTTTGGAGGACACTCTGACATCCTGATTTCAGTTCCCAAGCACACAGAAGCTGAAGGAGAAGCCTGTCCAGACTAAGAGAAGAAATAAAGTCCTGCTTCATACTGGGGGAACATGAGAAATTCTGACCAGAGTACGATGATGCAAATCACATGCGATTCAACTAAGGCAATGTGACTAGCTCTCTCTCTTCACCAAGCAGAAATGTCCCGATGTGACTTAAATCCTTCTTCCCAAAGCAAAGGTAATTTCACCTCCCCAATTATCTGATTCCCATTTGCTTTTTCTGTCATATAGGAGGCTTTTGGCAAGAATGGTGGTAAAAGTGGAAGGGGGAAAGACACTTCACATAATTCATTTTCTTGGTTCTGCATACACAAGAAATTATCAACTGCTGGGTAGAAAAGGGAGGGAAAAGAGGAGTTGGAGGTTGCCTTCAATGGATCCAGGGACAGTGAGAGGAACAATGGTGACGATATTCCTGCAGATATTGGCATATGACCTCAGACTTTGTTTCAAACTTGTTACAAAGCTGTCAGTCTGGACAGACAAGATGGAGCAGGCTGACGACTGTGGAAAGTGGCCTTTCCCACTTAGAAAGAGATGTCCCTCAGGAATACAGGCAACACAAACCCATGTGCATTCCGGGTCTGCTGTCCAGGTGTTCCCAGTGAATTGCATAAGACCTGAAAAGGGTCTGATATCTTGAAAGGTTATCAGACAAACGTGACAGCAGATGGCATGTCTGAAGGAAGAGGAGAGGCAACGTCCAGGCTACTTCTTGGTAGCTGAAGGGCAGATTCAGACTTTGCCTTATCATGGAGCAGCTGAACCTGACCAAAATCAGCAAACATTTCCTCTTGCCCAATGGGAATGAAAATTTTGCTGAAATTGACAGAGGCAAATTCTTCAGCAAATTAGGTGCATTAGTAGGATTTGAGCCAATTCACCAGGACAGAGAGGACATCAGCATCTGCCCTGTTTGGCAGGTTTCTCTGCTTCTTTAGACTGCTTTGCAGATGTGGGAAGTACAGCTTGTTTGACTGGATGGTGTCCCAGCTCCATTGTGGCCTCTCTGGAGTGAAAGGCTACAAAGACAATGCCAGATAGAGAGCACTTGTCATCATTACTAGCAGAAACCTATTGCATGCTCCCAACTCTCTGCCCCTACTACTTCTCTTATTTTTCACTTCTCACGCTGAAGTTTTGGAGCAGGGACCAAGCCCTGCACTATGCAGTTCAGGTGTCAGACAGGACCCTTCAGAGGCTGTAACAGTTAGGAAGACAAAGAGGATCTGGACAGTTATGGTGGAGAAATATCAGAAATGACCACTGCATTGCTGTGGGGCAGAAGAACACTTGAGGAAGTCCCAAGGTGATGAAACAATCATATGATGATGGCAAAGGGCCAGAGATATGGACATTCATCATGGTTACAAGACTTATCATGCAGATACTCCTGAATACAAGGACCTAGGGACAGCAAGGCCACCCTAAGACAGTATAGCAAAATCACAGCCAGCTACTGAGCTCAAGCAACTCATCTTTGTAAACTCCTTTTTCATGGTAGAGAGAAGCACAGAAAAAAAGACCTCAATGCTTTGAAGTGAGTGCTGAAATTTTTGCCAAGGACTCATGGCAAAAGATCATGGGAAAAGGCTTTCTATTGATTCTTTTTTTTAACAAGTTACTACAGTTTCCTCATCTTGGCCAAGGAAATGTGACCATTCACTATTGCCTACTGTTCAGAATAGCTTCTGTATCCATTTCTCATGTACTAGGAGATGCAGAATACTTATTCTAGGATTGTAACTCTATCAAGAAAGTTTTCAGTGAAGGCCAAGGCAGCTCTTCAGTTCTGATCAGACTACATATATTTTTTAAATCCTGTAATGTTTCTACATTTTGGATCTCAATCTCTTATGAATAATACGGGAATTGCATTTGGTGCCTGGGATGAGATGCTGAGAAGCAGAGATGAGATCACCTGCTGAAAGAGCTGTGGGACAAATGTTCCCCAGCACTGAGTTTCATCCCAGCAAGGTCTATGTGCAGTTCTGGCTTCCTACAGAAGATCTTAGCAGATCTCCAGTTCCTATGGCTCTCTGATAAAGTGGGTGCTATAATTTACCACCAAGCACCAAATATTACCCAGTAATAGAAAATACAAATCACCCAGAAGTCTTTGTAGTGATCTGCAGCCTATAAAGGGGCAGCAAGTATCAGTGGTATTGACTGTTCACTGAGGAAAGTGGAATAAATGGTGTTCTTCTGTATGGGGGGTATGAAGAGAGTATACGGATAGCATCTCAAAATGAGACACAAATCACTCCAGGGGAAGAAACTTGTGTTATTGTGCTCCCTAAGTGAGAAAGTCTGGATCCTGTGCCTGATTCAGCCAGTGACCTTGGGGAAGTGACCTTGGCCTTATCTATACAAAGACAATCCGGAAAATGAATCTGAATTAACCTTTGCAAATTGAATTACTAAACTTCATTAAACTGTCTATGTGGACATTCCTGTTCAGAATTCAAGTAGCCTTCGCTTAACCTACCTTACCTTACATCCACAATAAATGAGAAGTCAAACTGAGCTTTTTTCCATTCTGGGTAGGACTATCCATACAACTGTGTTAAGTGCAGTTTAACTAAATGACTGTAAAATCGCACCTCTTCCTTCAGACCTATTTTCTGTGGTGGTTTCCCATCTCCTTTTCCTCCTACCATGCTATCTACTGGGACAAGATTCTCCAGATGGAGGAGCTCCAATTATATGCACAGACCATGTCTACTGCAGGATCAACACTACCTGCCTCTGAGTCTTGTATATAAGTAGTAACTATGGTGTTGCTTTAGGTAGGATAATGTCTATTAGGGAGTGGTTGAGATGAAGGCAGCTGGAGGAAGCCTCATGAATGCAGGTCCTGGTACACACGGAGGACTTCAACCTCCCTGCCTCTGGAACTGCAGTGGGGCTGGGTGGAAAAAAAAAATGGAGATTTCTAGAGTGTCTTGAGGACAAATTCTTCAAGGAGGAAAATGAAGTGACATGGGGGAAATGTTCTGCTGGTACCATGACTCACAAACAAGGAACAGCTAATCAGAAACTGGAAGGCCAAGGCTTCTGACTGCTGCTGCCTGGCTGCAGCAATCATGAAATGGTAGAGTTTCAACTACTGAAAGAAGGGTGCACATAGTAGAGCCCCAGCCCCAGATGCAGGAGAGCAGGCTTCAGCCACTTCAAGGATACATTTAGCAGGATCCAATGTGAAAATTTGTTTGTTTGTTTGTTTGTTTATTTTGTCCTAGAGGGCAATGAGACCATGACAGTTAATATATCTTCATGGACCACTTCTTCCAGCATTTGTAGGAAGGCAAGCATGTGGGGCAGAACCCATGTGGATGAACAAGGAATGCCTGACAGAGCTCAGATGCAAGAAGGAAGCACACAAGAAGGTGGCAGTGCATACAGACAGCCTGGGAAGATTAGAGAGGCATTGCCTGTGTCATCAGGATCAGGGGTAGTATTTGCATAGCCAAGGCTCAGCTGCGGTGGGAACCAACAAGGGAGGCAAAGGGTCAGGAGGAGGCTCCTAGAAGTACATGGGCAGCAGAAGGGAGGCTGAGGGACAGGTGGCCCTGCTGCTCACGGGGGCAGGACACCTGGTGACCACAGAGCCAGAGCAGACGAGGTGCTCAAGGCCACCTTTGACTTTTTTATTGCTGAGGTTTGCCTTCATGCCTGCCAGCCCCTGGTCCTAGCAGCAGAGTCTGCAGCAGGGAGGCATCACCCATGCTAGAAGAAGATTGACTCAGGGCACACCTCAGCCAGCCGAACACAGACAAGTCCACAGGACCCAGTGGGATGCACTGGAAGGTGCTGAGGGAGCTGGCCCATGCCATGTCTCTTTGGACAATAGTGACTGGGGAGGTTCCTGAAGAGTGGGACAAGGCGAGCATCACACCCAATGTGGGGCAGGGTGAGAAGGAGAGCTTGGGGAGCTACAGCCTGCCCAGCCACCCCTCTGTCCCTGGGGAGCTGAGGGAGCAAATCCTCCTGGAAGCCACTTCCAAGCACCTGAAGGACAAGAAGGGCATGGGGAACAGCCAGTAGGGATTACAAAAGGCAAATCACACCTGGCCAGCAAGAAAAGTGAATAAGGTGAGGACCAGGAGAAAAAGTGGAAGTAGTTTCTCTCTGGCAAGCCAAATGGCCCAGGGGAGCCAGCCCCAGAAAAGGGGTCCTCAGCCCCCCCAACCCTCCTCCTTGTCCATGTGAGGGCATCTTCCAGGCCACTCCCAACACAACCGCCTTCGGCCACACGTGGGCCACTCCATCACAGAGGCTTGCTGAGGTCACAGTGGCCACCACTGCCCCGCCTTTGCTGCGGGCCCTATAAAACAGGACCCCTGCAGCTGGCCCACCATTCGCTGAGCTTCTAGGCACTCTGATTGCCAGCTTGTGCTGCAGGAAGGAGACTAGAAGAGCAAGGTGAGCGGCAGGCCTCCTTGGTGTGCGAGGACAGCGATGCAGTCCGGTGAAGCACCAAGAAGGAATGCACCCAACAAGGAGATGTGTCGTGGGGGGAGGGATAGCGCTGGTGGCATGAGAGACACCAGTGCCCAAGGGACCTCTGGCGCCCAGCCCACAGACAGATACAGGCGGTACCCTTGGCACCGCAACGATGCGGGGAAGAGGCCGGCCCCTCACACACCCAGCGACAGGGGGCCTGGGCCTTACCATAGGAGCAACGGTGACGTGGGGCGAAGGCGGGAGCATCGGGCAGACAGCCGCAGGGAACAGAGGGGTGCCCATAGTCCGGAGCACAGTGCAGGACCCAGTAATGGCCGTAAACGAGACGGCAGTGTTGGACCCATGCATGAAAATCAAGCCGACAGTGGCATGGGACCGAGGCATGGGACTGGATGACCCCCTCGTTCAGCACCCTGGCCAGAAAACATTCCTGATGGAAGACATCCCGTTTGGGCAGTCCCGGGCAAGGACTGGCTTAGCCTTCTGCCCAACGCCGTGGAGCCCATGGAGCTGGATCCAGCAGATGTGGAGGAACGGATGGAAGTGGATCCGCCTCTGCCAGAACAGACCTGGGACTACTGCAGCATGTCTTTGTGCTCTGCCATCCGAGAGCACCAACAGCATTGCAGGAGTGCCTGGCGAGCCCCCTACTCGTTGCTCAGGCTCCATCGCAAGCATTAGTTTGGAGCCACCTAACACCACGGACATCCCGCAGGCTTACCTGCAAGATGTCCCGGCAATAAACAGCTCTTGCCTCTTTTAATCCTCTTGCTTCTTTTCTTGGGGGGGGAATGGGCTAAAGTTGCACCAGGGGAGGTTTAGGTTGGATATTAGGAAGAACTTCTTTACCGAAAGGGTTGTTAGGCATTGGAATGGACCACCCAGGGAAGTGGTTGAGTCACCATCCCTGGAGGTCTTTAAAAGACGTTTAGATGTAGAGCTTAGTGATATGGTTTAGTGGAGGACTTGTTAGTGTTAGGTCAGAGGTCGGACTAGGTGATCTTGGAGCTCTCTTCCAATCTAGGTGATTCTGTGATTCTGTGTTTCTGTTTCCCTTTCTCATAGTAAAGCTTTCAACACATACTCTCTTTATAGCCGGACTGGGGAGATATGGACTGGATAAACAGAAAATAAGATGTATGAAATATAGGATGGACTACTGTGCTCACAGCACAGTGATCAGCAGCTAAAATGTCCAGTTGGCAACTGATTACTAGTGGGATCCTTGAGGGGCTAATACTGAGGCCAGTACTGTTTTACAGCTTAACTGATGGCTTGAATAATTAGACAAAGTGCACTCTCAGGAAGTTTTGAAGTGATACCAAAGAAAGGAGAGGGGATGGAACCACTTGATGCCCAGGAAGCTACAGCTGCTGTTTAGAGGGATTCAACAGACTGGAGAAACAAGCTGACAACGAAAGAAAATTCACAGTCCTATATCTGGGATGGAATAACCTCATGAGGGAATAGGACAGGCTAGGGCACAGCTGGCTGGAAAGCAACTTGATAGAAAACAGCTTTGCAGTAAAGGAGCTGAGAGTCCTGGCAAACAAGATGTTGAGCAGGAATCAACATTGAGTCTACAGAAAAGAAGGGTAAGTACACCTTAGACTGTGCTAGAAAGAGTGTAGCCAGGATGCCAAGGGAGGTGTTAATTCCCCTTTGCTTGGCCCTTCTGAGGTTACCTCTGAGACACTGGGTCCAGTTTGGGACTTCCTAGTGTGAGAAAGGCACTGATAGATTGGAGCAGGTCCAGCAGACCCCACTAGTATGGTTGGAAGGCTGAGATCTGCGTTTGTTCAGCCTGGAGAAGAGCAGACAAAAGATCTAATTGTTTTCTGCCACTACCTGAAAGAAGGAGGGTAGAAAAGACTCTTGGATGTGCAGAGCGGAAGGATAGGAGGTGAGGTTGGAATGCAGGAAATTCCTTGTAGATATAGGAAAGATGTTTTCACCTTAAGTCAGAAAGCGAGAGCAGGGCTGTCTCATGGGATGGGAAGGGCTGAGAGTCAAGGGTGACCTGAACACAGTGCTCTCACTGACCACAGCACAGTCCTGCAGCATCTGGCTAGTGTAGGTAGAGCAGGGTGATAGCAACAGGGTCCATCAGCCATCCCAGAGAAGGTCAGGTCATGAACCAGGTCCGGGGTCCATTCAAAGAATCCAGTCAGGAGCAGCAGGGTAAAGAGACAGGACTGGAAACAAGGTTACAGCATCATTCAAGGTCCATTCAGAAGACCATACTGGAAACACGTACACCTGAGAAAGCAGACTCTAAAGGCCCGGGGCTGGGCTTAAATTGAGGCCCAGACCCATTGGCGGAGTGGAGGCCCCAGGTCGGGGTAATTAAGCTCTATTACAGCAGTGATGTGTAAAACACTGAGATGCTGCCCAGAAGGGCTGTGGGAATCTCCATCTGTGGAGGTAATCAACCCTCAACTAGGCACAGCTCTGAACAATCTGATCTAGACTGGCACTGCTCTGAGCAGGGAGAACTCCTCAGGTCCCCGCTGTCCTGAATTGCTCTATGATCAAAATCTGAGCTTTGACATCCCAGACACAGTCCCAGGTTCACCCGTTGTCCTCATAGGACAGACATATTCGCATCATGATGGCAACATACTTCAGGATTTGATACTTCTCTCCATCATCTTGGGCATTTTTGGTGCATTAAAAAGAAGTATTCCCTCCGTATCTGTACAGTCTGGATAAGCGGAATTGTAAGTATATATAGAAAGAAATAATAACAGTTGTAGTTCCTTTCTAAATTGATTAATAAAATTGCTAATCAAGGAATCAGTCTGACCCCCATTCATATGTAAATATGCTTGCCAAAGGTAATCCTTTGTACTTGCTCATATCTTTCCATCAGTGGCTCCATGTATGTCTTCAAAGACCCAGTGAAGCCTGTAAGATGCCACTCAATTCATCCTTGCTCAAAAGTGAAAAGAGTGATGTTCAGAGAAGCTGAGTAATCTGTTTGGAGACATGGGTACCACTGTGTTAGGTAGATCATTAAAGCATTGACTGCACTTGCCTTGTATTTCTGCTTCAAGTACGTTTCACGCTGCTTTTTGAAACAGGACATAGTCCACTCTCATAGCTCATCTGATGGTTGGTAACACATGAAGCAGCAGTAACACAAGTGAGTCTCTGGGGCCTGCAAGCAGTTCCCTAAGGACACACAGACTCCTTTGTCTTCCGCAGTCCCCCCTTGTTCACACAGGGAAACCGCTTTTATTTCCCTGGCTCTCCCTGAACACCTCTTGCTGCTCCCAGTTCAAAGTCATTTCCTGGGACCCTTTCAATACTACGTCTGTTAAAATCAGTCTTTTTTCATCTGACTTTTTTTTTTTTTAGGAGATAATAATTATGGCGATCATTGTGTTGATGCTCTACTAGACAATCAGAGAGGCTCAGCCACCAAACTGTTGGCAGCAGGTGGACTCTGAGTTGCTATCTGCTCCAGTCACCTGCCAGGAGTCCCCCACCTCCCTCAAGCAGATCCGTTGATGCGTTGTTGTGTATTTTTTGTTGTTATTGTTGATTGCTGACATAAAAGAAGCTGAAGCGACACCATTTTAAGCTGAGTATCCAAGGCGACCTCATTAACATCTCTGCAGAGGAGCCTTTTAAAAAACATCAGTCACGTTTGGTAGCGCTAAGTGGAAGAGAAACATTCTGTATTTTCTTGATCAATTGCTTAAAATTCAAGGTCGGGGTGCAGAGCAGTGAGGGCTCCCCGCCAGTCACTGCAGGGTTGGGCTGAGGGTTTTTTTGGAAAATAGTGATGCTGTCGTACTGGAGAAAATCCATGTGCTCCCTCAGAGGAGCACTATTGGGAATAAATGCTGGAAGCTGTTCCACTTGAGCAGATGGCTGAAAAACTTTGGCTGAGAAATAAATTGGGTATGACGGTCTGAGGGCCAATCACAGATGGATGAAATTCTAGTGATGTCCCAAATGTCCTGAACATAGAAGGTTCTCTTCTTTCCCCTTTTGTGCTAAAAATCATAGCAGGATTTTAATACAGACTGAAAAAATGTTGATGGAGTGAGACACAGAGATACCAATGAGGATGGGGCTTAATGTCTTCTGGATCAGCTTCATGTTTAGAGGAACCCTGAGATTCTGCCACCTCCAGGTCAGCAGTGGAGGAAAAACTGATCTTGCATGGACCATGCCACAGGGGTGGAGCTGATGGTCTGCCCCCACCCCACTCCTCTAGATGCAGCCTGCCATTCACGTGCGACACCTGGTGTTATGAATACTCCTACTAAAGATGAGTCTTGCAGAACCCCAAAACAATGATCTTCAGCATCTTTCAAACCTGCTTCAGGGTAGACTGTAAAACTGTGCTCTCAATATGGAGTTAAATCACTAGAAAATCCTTCCCACGGTTTCAGGTATCTCCATAAAACCAGGGATATCCACTGAAGCTTCTAACCTCAACAATCATTCTTCCTCCAGTGTAGCACATAAAAGGAGCTTGAGCACAGGGTATCAAAGCTTGTGCTCAAGTGCACAAGCCAACCCAGTGCAAATCCCAGATGTCCTGACCATGCGCATGCCCAGAAAACACCCCGAGCCCAGATCTTCCTTTCCTACTTCTTCAATTGAGACGATGCTGGTAAGAGAACAGCTGTTTTGTTAGGTTAACAAAGCTTGTCAATCAACACTACCAGAGCCTAGTATGATTCCCCAGATACCCAGCCCTCTGTAAGGTAACAGATGACAGAGCAATGATGTGCCCTTTATAGCAGGAAGATTAGACCACACCACCTTGACATACAGATTTCTTTCCTTAAATAGCCTCCTCTCCCTGTCATGTCTGTGTCCACTCCCTCTCCTTCCCGCCCCGGCCCCCCCCCCCCCCCATTCCCTTGCCCTCCTGACACCCCATTCACTACTTCTCATGATAGGAGAAGCTCATGCAGCTGAAGGCTACTATAACCCAGCCCCAAGATGCAATCTCATGGGGCAACCTCAGCAACTTCCCACAAGAAATAACGTATATGATCAAGTGGACAACCTGACTCATTGTGGTGGATTTAATCACTGTTTTAAAAACCCAGGATACCAAAAGTCCATGGAGCAACAAGAAGAGTCTGTTGCTTGTGGAATCTTGGTACCAATTTGCATTAATGTGTGCAATTTACTTAGATACCTTCTTGTGCTGTGTAGTCAGGTCAATAACAGATGTGGCACATAAGACCACACTGTGAGGATTTGTCAGGACTCATTGAAACCTCTCCAAGAAGTAGGCAGGATTACAATAATTCCTGGCAGCAACTCCTGAGAACACTGCCTATGGAATGGAGATAGATATTAAAGGCTGGACTGAGCCTGCATCTGCATTGCCTAGCAAGAAGCTTTATCAAATGAATTTATCAGCATCACTACTTATTCCTATCAGCCAGGGGCTGGTATGTGCTGTATTAGCTACCTTCAACTCTTTTTGTCAGATGCCCCTTTAAAAGAAAAGTTTCCAAACATGGTCAGGGATGTATTTCTCTTTCACCAAGTATAATTTCTCACTCGTATCATTTATGTGGGCTTTAGTCATTTTAGTCATTTAGTCATTTTAGTTTTGGGTAATTCCACAATAGGGGGAACAGAGGGTCCAATATGTAGAAGGGACCCTCCTCTAAGGGAAGTCTGCTGCCTTCCTGGGGTGGGTTAAGGATGTCACAAGGACACTTCCCAGCTTGGTTCAACCCTCAGACTATTACCCATTGCTGGTCCTACATCTGGGAGGTGAAGAAGTGGCAATGCGTAGCCTGAGAGCAATCAAAAGGGACTTCAAGGAATTGGGACAGATGATCAGGAACTTGGGTGCACAAGTCATCTTCTCCTCCATTCTACCAAGTATTGACAGTGACAAGAACAAAAGGATAACATCCATTAACACGTGGCTCCATGGCTGGTGTCATCACCAAAATTTTGGGTTCTTTGGCGACAGGAAGCCTTACACGGCACCAGGCTTACTAGCATCGGATGGGATTCATTTTTCCCAAAGGGGGAAGAGGGTCCTTGGTCGTGAGCTGGTGGGGGATCATTGATCAGGCTTTAAACTAGATTCGATGGGGGAGGGGGATATCATCAGGGATGCTGGCAATAATGTACGGGATGACATACCATCCCACTCGTGCCAGCTGAACACCAGAACCGGCAAAGGATGCCCAGACCCCAGAGAGACAATAGAGCTTAACAGGAGAGCTATCGTAGGCCCACATGGACGAGTTATAGTTGCCCCATCCAGAAAGGCAGACGCACTGGGAGCCCAACTCAAATGTCTCCATGTAAATGTACGCAGCATGAGGAATAAACTAGGGGAACTGGAGATGTGTGTGTAGTTTCAGTGTAATGACCTCTTCACAATTGCTGTGACGTGGTGGAACAGCTCCCATGACTGGAATGTGGCCATGGATGGCTTTGTGCTTTTTAGGAAGGACAGGCCAGGAAAGCGAGGTGGTGGATTTGCTCTTTATGTGAGTGAGCAACTGGAAACTATGCAGCTCTGCATAGAGGGAGGCAAAGTGAGAGTCAAGAGCCTATGGGTGAGGATTAAAGGGCAGGCCAACAGGGGTGACATTGTGGTGGGTGTTTACTAGAGGCCACTGGGCCAGGAAGAGGAAGTGGATGAGGCCTTCTACAGGCAGCTGCAAGTTGCCTCATTTTCGCGGGCCCTGGTTCTTATGGGGGTCTTTAACCACCCCGATATTTGCTGGGGAGACAGCACAGCTCAGAACAAATGGTCCAGGAGGTTATTGCAGAACATTGCGGATAACTTCTTGACGCAGGAGGTAGGTGAGCCAAAAAGGAGAGGGGTGCTGCTGGACCTGGTATGAACAGAGATGGTCTAGTTGGAAACGTGAAGGCTGAGGGCAGTCTCGGCTGCAGTGATCATGAGATGTTGGTCATGTCCTACCATTCTAATGGACCACCCATCCATTTTAGGGGAAGAAAGAACAAACCAAAAAACATTGGTTTGGCTGTTTGTGCAGTTTAGGACTGCTCTACTATAAAAATATACCAACCATTAAAAGAAATTATATCTTTGGGAAGAACCAAGATACCTGTCTCCCCCATGCCTTGGTGCGTCAGGTTACTCTCAGAAATGAAAAGGTTGATTCTTAGGGGCAGTTCTGTTGTGCTCCTGTGCATGGCACAGCATGGCCAAGACACAGCAGATGTGACCTTGTGAGACTTTACTTAGGTGCAGATGTTAGGGGATTTAAGTGGAGGCACTGCCTTCACCTTGCAACACACAACAGAACATGAGCCAGAAAACAGGACATTTGATGCATGAGAAAATACAAGGGGATGGATAGGAAGGTGTAGGGGGAACTTTGAAAAGATCCGTGCAAAGAAGCATGGATCTACTCACAAAATATTCATGACTCAAAAAGAGGAAGCAAAAATTCCCAGACTGTTATTCTTTAGCTGTTAGTACCCCTTTCCTTTCGCTGCCTTCTTACGCAGATGTGAGTCCTTCTCACCGCAGTAGGTGCCAGGACTAATGGTAACAGGAAGTGTCCCATGTGCCATGTCAAAATGAGATAGCAGCATTACAGTGATGGTGCCATGGATGCTGGAAGAACTGACCCAAATGTGGCCTAGCACATCTGAAATGCAGGAATGGGGGGGCCCAGTGTCTTCCCCAGGGGCATGTGAAAACCAAATGAAGGCTCTCAGTGTAAGAGAGGAATTGTTGGCTTGGGAATGAGAATCTATCTGACACACAAAGCCCTGAGTCCCTGTTCAAGCTCTCCAAGCCATAGATACCTGTGCAGAGAATGCTGCCGATCCAAGTGGTTTATGCCTCATTTACACACTGAACATGCTTAGACTTTCATTTGAGAAGAGAGAAAAGCAGGGATGTGCTGTTCCTGGAATTTCAACCAGTTCTGAAGGCAAATTTGAAGGCAGCAAAGATTGTCTTCTAGCTCAACGCAAAGACAAGGACTTACAGGAACAAGACTGAGCAGGCCAGAACTGCCCACTGACCTGAACTCAGCATGGTTCAAGAAAAAGGACTGCTGGGATGTCTGGGTTTTAACCACTGTTAGAGGAATCATCTGGGATTTCAACAACCAGTTTGACTAAATGATACAAGAACGCCTGCATGGACAGCTCCAGAGAACATAGATCTTCATGTAAACAGTTCACAAGGGGTACCAGCAGTGCACAGAATCAAGAGGTATTGGTGTCAGAGGGCTGGTGTGTCCACAGATCCTGAAAATTTGCAGTGCAGTCAGGCAGAGCTCTTGGGTCTAGTGCTGTGAATTAGATGTGGCCCAGCTGGTCAGAGCAGCAGACATGTAAGGGAGGGAAAGAACCAAAGGAAACTGCTTAAAGCTTGGTGTTGCTTTCAGTGCAAACCAGCAGAGTGATGGCTAAGGGCTCAATACAGTTATATGGGATACCACATGCCATCTAGGACAAAGCCCTTAAAGGATTCTGTGAGGCCATGAGGTGTACAAGGTCCTTGTCAGAAAATATGCACTCACTCTGTCCACACTTGAAGACATGCGAAGGGTCATGAAGCCATCACTGCTACTGAATGTACACTACCACGTAGACACTCCAGCATGCCTGGAGAGAGGCTGAAAGAGCATATGATGTCAGGAAGCCTGAAGACTTCCCTTAACACCTCTGAGGGAGCGGTGATGGAGAGAAGAATATCATGATAGAGCACTATTTTTCCAATTCTTTTGGTAATTTTTTGTTGCCTATTTGTAAAATGATGCTTTCTAAAAACAAACAAACAAACAAAACATATTAGGAGGCATTCCCACTCCCATTCAGTACGTCTGTGATTTAGCAGTGGCCATCTTCTTGCTTCACCTCTCCATTGCAGCTGATGTGGCTTCTGTGGAGCCCTGCACAGTACTTTTGCAGGGGCCAGGACCTTCTGCCTCCAGTGGACATGAGAAGCACAGGGGGGTCTCAGGTCCAGCAGAGCCTCACACAGGCTGTGAGATCTTTGGTGTTGTGTGCAGGGCTAGGAAGGGTGTTTTCTCCCTGAAAGCAAAGGGAAGATATCTGGGTGTGACTTTTTGAGTGGCCCTTTGAAACAGAAGTCAGCAGAGGTGCAGAACAGAAAGAGAACAGAGAGGTGCTCCTAAAGGGCACATAGGGCTAGTTCTTTTAGACAAAAGCACCTACACCATAAGCCAAACAGTTAATGTTGGCAGCACTGCTGGGAGCACGCAGCCTGCAGCACTGCAGCAGAGCTCTGACAGCCCCACTCCAGCAGCAGAGCAATCAATCTTCTCCTTTGCAGGCCTCAGCACCAGTCAATGTTTCCTAGCCATTTCTCCAATACCTGCAGGCTCAGTAACCGCTGCTGTACCTGGCGTTTCTGTGACTGATGTTTAAGGGAGAGATGCTCAATACTGCACTGCACTCATCTCACCGCTTCTGCTGCTGTGGACAATAAAACATTCCCCTACTACTGTCTACTGTGAGAATCAAGTTAAGCACATATCAGTCTTTTGCTAATCAGGCCCCACATTATATAAATTGTCAAAAAATGGGCCTAACGGCGACCCCTCCAACACAGGAGTGGAATAAAGGGACAGTGGTCCTGCAGGCTCCTGTCATGCCCAAGGGACTCGCTGCCTCCAGTGTAGTCTGAAGGGGCTCTGTGGGTGAGGTCAGGATTTGCTGATGCACAAGAGTTTGAGCTTCTGGCATCACTGAGCAGACCTGTAAGCTGACTGGATGGTGCTCAAAAGAGGAGATCAAGAAGGGGTAATAGAGGGTTACACCAGTTTTTGCCCTGCCAACATCATCCTGGGAAAGGAGCAAGCATGGACAGCCCACAGAAAACATTATAAAAACCTTCAGCTAAGATCAGTTCCCACATGAGCTACAGGAGCTACAGCAGCTCTCCTCAAACCATGGATGGATGGTGTTGTTTAAATCTCCTTGCAAATCACAAATCAGTAGATTTTTAAATTTTTTTTTTTTCTGATCTAGGCTGTTCAGGTTGCTCAGGAGGGCTAGAGCTGCCTGTAGAAATATGCCCTCACCTGACCAGGCCCTCATTGTCTTTGCAGGCTGTTTTGTAAACAGCCATTATAAATAATAAATCAACAGCATGCTAATGAAATGAGCTCTTTTTAGGATGCTTTAGAGAAAGCCTCCAATTTAATATAAAAGAAATTCTAATCCACTCTGGCAAATTACAAAGAGGAGAAAACTATCTTCAAATAATGATGAAATACTCAGTCTCTGCCTTGATAGCACAGAATCTGAGGGGGAAACATTCAGAGGATAGTTCAGTTCCCTAATCCTGTTGCATTTGAAGGAGAGCTGGGCACCATTTTGATGGGAAAATATACTAACATACTGATCCTATGTCCATGAAAATCAGACACCTGCCAAGAGTTTGGTGGGTATTGCCTCCATCCTTCAATAAAGGTCAAAAAAATCTGAGTCGATGCTGCTATGAATTGGTCATGACCAAATGCTGTCTAAATGTGTATTAAGAAAATAATTGCTCCAGTGTGTTTTCAAACAGAGGAAGGAACTGAGAGAGCAATAAATTAATAGACACTGAGAGGAGGTGGGCAGAGACTAGGCAATGAGCAGGAAGAATTGTATTTCTTTGCAAGAAAGTTTGGGGCTCATAGAACAGTTAAGGTATGCTGAAGAGAGCATAGTTCTGAGACCCTCGTCTTCCCTTTGTTTTTGAGACTGTCCTAAGAATCAGAAGCTAGTCTGTGAAATTGTAGCAAAAACACAGGCACAGAAATATCTTCCTACGTAGATAAGCAAGTCATTAGAAGAAGGGCAAAAATAAGTAATAAATGAACATAGAGAACTAATGAAAGCTATTGAGAGAAATCTGAATGAGAGGCCTGGGAGTTTTTTGCTCAGTGGGGCTTAGTAGCACATGGATTCGAGAAAACTGAGAAGGACTGTTCTATACTCCTGCCATTGGTCCTTATGTGGGAAGCCATGTGAAATAACTCCTCTTTTAAAGCCTTTCATGGATTACTGAAAATTTCTGCCAGCACAGCACCCTCAGCATTTCTCTACAAATACAGATAGGGCCAGCCAGAAAACAGTGCATACACACAGGTTATTAATGCTTTTTGTCAATGATCCTTCATCACAGACATTTCAAACTGCCAACCTAAATCAGGAGCTCACACCTGGTTACAAGTTGGTGGATGGTTTGGCTCAGTCTGGAATTCTACCCTTGCCATATATACACAGTGGGGTGCCAGGCATTTACAAGCAAACACCCTGGGTCCTCTTGAGCTAAAGCCACCCCAGCTGCCTGTGGGATACATAAGCAGGAGAGGGGCTTGAAACTCCCCTCACCAGCTATGGGAATTTCTGCTGCTCTGTTTCTTAGCCAATAGTCTGACCTATTCAATCTGCTCCAGGCAGCATACAGTGTACCTGGAGCTGTGAAGCTGAATTACTTGTTGTGTAACTGCAAGAAGGCAAGGTTTGAGAGATATTCTGAAGGCCTGGGGAGTAAGGAATAAGTTAGCTCTAGCGTATGAGAAAACAAGGAAGATCTGTGCAGGTATCTCTGGACATACAGAACTAAAATGCCCATGTAGTAGCTAGATGCAGAGTTTGAAATCAGCCAGCAGCTCTGCCAACAACTGGAGTTTTAGCACATAGCTAAAGTAATCAAAAGTGCTTGATGGAGACATTACAGATTACGACACCCCTCTCAGGAGAATGCAAGATGCAATAGCTGATGGTGCACAGAAAAGTGAGGTGCAGTTAGACCCAGGGCTGCTCAGCCCAACGTATGCTGTTAGATCATCTGTTCCCAGTTAAACTCAGTACCCATCACTTTGCTCTGAATAAAGCAAGCCAGAAACAGGTCCAGTCAAAGCAGTGTGGGAAGGAGAAACTAGCATTCAGTGACTGATTATTTTCTCTTATTTCCTATATGTTTCCTACTATCAAGTCATCCCACAGTGACCCACAGCTGCACTGATATACGATGCTGTACATGCACTGGCATTGTACACTGGGGAGTGCAGCTGTTGGATTTTATACTCCAGCCTTCCTAGGTGCTGCATAAAACACAAAATACATCTGGCCTCTGTCTCAACAGAGCATGCAGTATTCTGCAGAGATACCAAAAACATGCTCCATCTTCATGTAAGTTTTTAATAGATAGAGTGACTCTTGTCTATTTAATAAGGAACTGTCTAAATATGCACGGATTCAGTAGAGCAAAACAGTTATCTGTCTGCCTGGGAGTTTGAAATGGCTCCAGATTACACTTTATTCCTTTATTTAAATTTTTCAAAAGCAAGGTACTCCAGTGCAGCGAAGCTTTGCTGTATTGTATTTGTACAAAGGCTATATGCTAGCCTTAGTCTATGCTGGGAACTCTTCCTGAAAAGGTAGGTCTGGACTCTGCCATGGGAACAGCATCCTGATCTGAAGAGCAAACACCAGCAATGCTGTCCTGTGCTCTCATGCACACGGGCTCTGAGGAGAGCCTCTACTTCACTCCATTTATGAGCTTTGCTGGCATGAGATTGAGACACCTTCCCCAGCTTGCAGAAGAAAATCGAGTCCAATGGGTTGGATGTTGCCTTACAGAGATGCTTTCTGTGGTGTGCTGAACTCGGTGGAGACTGGGAGGGCTCTTGTATCTTAGAAAGTCAGGCCAAAATTGGGACTTGACTGGGGTCTGTCACAAACCCACTGCATGACTTTGGAGGTATTCAAAGCCATCTCGCCCTCTTCTTGACTGCTTGGACTGTGAGCTACCTGATATGGGGATAGAATCATGCAATGCCTAGAGACTGCTTTAACAAAGGTAACAGAGGTATTTTTGCTGTCCTTGAAAATCTACAGTCATCCATGGTGACTGGGTGTCATTTCCATGGTGCTCCGACCAACATGGTGATGGGAATGAGATGTAGATTAGATGCTGGCTTTTAGCTTCACAGACAAAGCAGGACTTTTCAAAAGGTGGTGCCAGGACTGCCAATGAAAGCAGCCATCCTAGTCTCAGTGATGACCGAGATTGTTTTGAAATAATACTGTTTATCACGGTAACAATGGAGACTGTCAGTTTTGAGGAAACACTGATAAGTTTTAACCAAGTGCTTTCAACTACAGCTCAGATAGCAGCAATGGTCATGTGCAACCTCTGGGTCAGATTTGTGATCCTCCTTTTTACACTGCTTGGTTCTCAATAACATCAAAGGCTTTGGTAGTCACCTCAGAGACCATACAACACTCTATATCTTGATAATAACCTGCCTTTCCCTGATGAAACATAACTCTTGTCCTAGGAGACAGCACTACCCTCCGAGACCTCAGCCATGCTCAAGCCTGCCTCTGGGGGAAGACTTGTACCTTGTAGCAGGTCCTAAAGATAATTTCTTTGAAATTCCTGGAAAACAAAGCAGGGTGCACTGAGGAAGTGACAGGCATCTGGAGAAAATCACATTGCTACTGCTCTGCCCCATGTCAGCCAGGAACCCTCAGCCTGCACTCCGCATCTGATGCCCCTTTGGAGACGGGCAATAGCCAGAGAAGACTGAGCTGGAGGAGCCAAGACCAATGGCCAGAAGTCAGCAAGGAGCCATTGGAGCACAGTGCTTCTCAAGGACAGCTGGAGCCATCTGACAGACGTGGCTCAGTTTATTTCCTACAGAGGTGTCTTCTGTTGGCTCTTTCTGGGACGAAAGCCTCCCCAAGCACGAGTGATGAAAGCTCTCTCACACCATGCAGTGTAACAGCAAAAGCCAGGCAGTCCACTCATCAAAGAAGCTGACACAAGCCTTTCCAGCCTTGCCTTTGGTGACCACAGCCCACCAGGGAGCTCTCAGACAAGTCCAGGGAGCAGCTGCAAGACTGGAGTTATGTGCCTATGGTTAGAAAGTGGCCGATCCACAGATGGAAGCTGAGCTTTCCTGTCCTCTGGGAGGCTGAGCTGCTGCCTCCCCAGCCTGGCCACAAGTCCAAGAGGAGGCCACTCTGCCATGAAGCAGCAGCTCCCATGCCTGCAGCTGCTCAGCCTGTGCTCTGAAGACTGTCTTCAAAGCTTATACAGACCCTAGGGCTTCTTTGGCTGGCTAACAGCAACACACGAGTCACTGAAATTTACTTTTCAGTGCTCAAGCCTCTGAGCTTGAGGGCTGGGAAGAGTTACATTGACCCACCCGCCTAAAACACTGTGCTGGAGCGACTGCCTATGTCTATGAATGCATGAAGAGCCCTGTGCTGTCATCAGAAGTAAAAGCTCAAATATGACATTGTCTCTCATGTTTAATCCATATTCTGCCTTCCCCTCCTTTTCCCAAGCAGCATAGGGGTGTGCCACCTCCAGCCCTTTGCTGTCTCCAGCTTAAGCAGCAAAGTTGTTGTGCAACTGTGTTATTTGCTGTAAAAATAATTTATAGCTGCACTAATCTGGTTGTCTCTGCTGCCCCACTGCCTGTGCGCACCCAGTACCTCTTGCAGGAGCACTTTAATTGATGCTCACACCATCTAGCTATATGTGTGTTCAAAGAAAGGGAAGTTATGATGTTAGCACTGTCATGACCTTCAGAGAAAGGGCCTAATTATTCCCAAGCAGGCAGCTTAGTGCTGGGCAGCTGCTAATAAGCACTGATAGGGAATGAAATACATACAGATGCAAATTGCAGAACTGGCTTAGGAGTTTTATGATGAAGGTGAGCTTGTTCCATGTTTTTACCATGGCTGAACCTTTCCAGATTTCTGCCTCAGATGCCCCCCTTCTCCCACCCATCTCTACCTTCTCCCAAGCTTTTTACATACCAAATGATTGGGGCCATTGAAGGGAATGGAGCTCTGTGCTGGAGGCCTCATCTTTAGCTTGCAATGACCAGGTGTTGGTCTTCAGGGAGGCCTTAGCAGAGCTAAGGCAGAATCGCCATCTGCAGCATCAGCAGCCACAGCAACTGCCTTTTGTTTCAGGCTGTGTGGAAAGCAAACTACAGTGTCTCTGCAGAGCAGAGCCAAGCTAGCAGCAAATTGGCACACAATTACTGCAGAGGACACAGCTTCCCTCAGCACCCGGCTTTGTTGATTTTGATCCACAGGAGTTCTTGGCGACAGGAGCAGAACTGCAGCAAAGTAAGGAGGGCATAATCTGGGGGACAGGTAATGCTGTGAGAAACAGAGGTAGGTCAGAGCAGGTGAAACTAGCCTCTGATCTGGTCGGGTTGCAACAGGGGTGGTTGCTTGTTCCCATATAGTCAAACTGCAACCCTGGAAGCAATGTGCTCTCCTCATGGAATCCATGCCAGGGGCTATGATTGCAATCACACCCAGCAATAGCAAGACCCTCTCTACCCAAGGGGGGATGATAGTAAGTTGTCTGTCGTTAGCATCCTGAAGGAGCCCGGAGAACACTGGTGAGCTATCATCAGGTGTCTTCTGTTTGATTGCCTGTCCAACTCTACCTTGCACAAGAAAAAGAAAAAAAATGCAGGGGAGGTTGCAAAAGCTCAAGCACCCCAAAGACAAGAGGTGTCAAAACTCAGGCTGCCCACTCAGTCTGACTTCAGCAGATCTCTGAATGCCAACAAGAGCAAGTCTTCCACTTTGTGAGAGGAAACGTCTGGCTTGGTGTTGAATAAGCTCAGTCTTTAGAAGGTTTTTTAAAGTTTCACTTCCACACTCTATCCAATGCGTCCCACTCAGGGCAAAGCTCCCAAATGCTGTTCTGGTGGTTGAAGTGTTTGTCCCCTCCTTGTCTGGTCTGTACAGTGTCTAATAATGATTTCATGCTCCTTGAATAAAAAATATCAGTATGAATAAGATATACAGTGTGTAAAGATCTAAACCTGTACTGTCCCTGCATGACGAAATGGACTGAGCACTGGTGCTACAGTGGAGCTCCTACCCACCTCGTTTTCTCCCATCTTGGATGAATATGTCTGAGACCTGATGGCATCGGGATTTTGTCAGAGTTCATCACAGGGGTCCTCCGCCTTACCCAAAGGGGTAGGTATCCTACTAGCTGTGATCTCATGGCTTGCTGTTCACTTGTGGCTTTCCTGTGGGGAGTGGGGTGATGTGTGGCACACACTCTCCCTGGGGCAGTAATCTCACACACATTATTTCTTTGTCCCTCAGAGGTATGGGCAAGAGATGAGGCAGAGAGCAGCTCTGATACTGCAGAGTAGTTACCTATCGGCATGCTTCTCAGCAGAAGACTGGACAAGTTCATGAGAGAGAAGCTCATTGGAGACTAAATTTTTAGGCAAGGACATGTTCCATAAGACCACGTTGCTCAAAGCCCCATCCAGCCTGGTCTTGAACACCACCAGAGATGGGCATCCACATCTCTGGGCAGCCTGGGTCAGTGTCTCACCACTCTCAGAGTAAAGAATTTCTTCCCAGTATCTAATCTAAATCTACCCTCTTTTACTTTAAAGTAGTTCCCCCTTGTCTTATCACAACACTCCCCAGTAAAGGGTCCCTCCTTATCTTTTCTGTAGGCCTTCTTCAGGCACTGGAAGGCTGCTGTAAGGTCTCCTCAGAGTCTTCTCTTCTCCAGGCAGAACAACCCCAACCTCCTCAGCCTTTCTTCACAGGAGAGGTGCTCCAGCCCCTTGATCATCTTTGTGTCCTCCTCTGGACTTATTCTAATGCATCCATGTACTTCTGGTGCTGGGGGTCCTAGGGCTGAAGGCAGGACTCCAGGTGGGGTCTCACAAGAGCAGAGTAGAGGGGGAGAATCACCTCCCTCGCCCTTCTGGCTACACTGCTTTTGGTGCAGCACAGGATATGGTTGGCTTTCTGGGCTGCAAGCACACACTGCCAGCTCGTATTCAGTTTTTCATCCACCAATTCCTCCAGGTCCTTCTCCTCAGGGCTGCTCTCAGTCTATTCATTGCCCTACCTGTATTCATGTCTGGGACTGACCTGACCCAAGTGCAGGACCTTGCACTTGGCCTTGTTGAACCTCATGAGGTTCATGCAGGCCCACCTCTCAGGCCTGTCCAGGTCCCTCTGGATGGTATCCCTTCCCTCCTATGTGCACCACACAGCTTGGTGTCATCAGCAAACTGGCTGAGGATGCACTCAATCCCACTGTCCATGTCACCAGCTAAGATGTTAAATAATACCATTCACAATACAGATCCCTGAGGGATACCACTCATCACTGGTGTCCATCTGGACATCAAGCCCTTGACCACAATTCTTTGAATGTGACCATCCAACCAATTCCTTATACACTGAGTGGTTCATCCATCAAATCCATGTATGTTGTGTGTGACAGTATTAAATAAATCAGTATCAAAAGAGATGAAGCTCTCTTTTTACTTTGGGCAAGCAAATGTTCTCACTTAGGTTCCCAAACACATCAGCTGTTCTACAGCTTCTGGATGGATCACTTCCATGCAGTGTGACTGGGAATCCAGCACAACCATAAACACTCATGTGCATCAGTCTCTCCTGGGAAAGAAAGAGTTAGTCGGTCTACTTCACATGGTCAATCAGGAACATAAAGCTCTCAATTAACAGCAATTAAAGGACCACAGAAGAAATGATCATCTGCTGGAAGTCACTGGGTTAATATGCTTAAAATATAAAGTGGTCTTTGGTGTTGTTAACTGTGGTCCTGGGATTCCAAGTCCTATTCAAGTTTGGTCTGAATTTAGTTTTCCCACGAATAACCAAACTTAATTCTCAGCTGCAATATCCAGAAAAAAAAAATATTTTGCAAAATGCCATGGAACCACAGGTGAAAACTGTAACTGGCATAAAATGAGCCATTTTGTACAAATGTTCTCATAATTATTAGATGACTTGAGCAAGTGGACACTCAAATAGCTGTTGAAAGTTTGCAGTTCTGACATTTTGCCAAGGCAGTCTTGCGTGACAAGCTTTAACAAATCTATCCTAATCCAGGATTTACTCACCATCACAGTCTGATTGAAAATTGAGGAGCTGATTTGAAATTCAAGATCACAATTAGACTTGCACTTTTTGAGGTTCTAATCAAATACAGCTATTGTGACCTGAAGCTACAGATCAATGTCACGCTTTGCTGACCACTTTTGTCTCAACTCAACTGTTCATATTAGCCTCCAGGAATTCCTGGTGGCTCAGGATATTACGCTACATTTAGCCATGCATTTACTCTTTCTTTCATGTACCTTCCCTGCACCAAACTTTAGTCCTCTGGTATCTAACTTTGCCTCATCATATCACATCATTGCCCTTCTCTTCCTCAAGGAGACATTGCTGCCTCATGTTCAACTTGGTGCCCATCAGGACCCCCACAATTATCGTGACGGGCAAAACAGACTCAGAGTAGGGAGATAGTAGGATTTATTGCCTATTACTAACAAGCTAGAGAAATGAGAAACAAAGGAAAGAAACCAAAAATGTCTTCCCCACATCCACCCTCTTCCACCTCCTCCCCCCGAGAGGTTCAGGGGAACGGGGGACTGGGGGCTGTGGTCAGTCTATAGCGCTTCGTCTCCGCTGCTCCTTCACTGTCCCTCTCTGCCGCTGCTCCAACGTGGGGTCCCTCCCACAGGATGCCGTCCTTCCTGAACTGATCCTGTGTGGGCTTCCCACAGGCAGCAGCTCCTCAAGAACTGCTCCAGATATGGGTCCATACCACGGGGTCCATCCATCAGGAGCACTCTGCTCCAACCTGGGTCCCCCATGGGCAGCAGCTCCTGCCAGGTCACCGGCTCCTGCATGGGCTCCTCTCCACAGGCTGCAGCTCCGGCCCGGGCCTGCTCCTGCGGGGGTCCTCCACAGGCCGCAGCCTCCATCGGTGCAGGTCCACCTGCTCCACCATGGTCTCCTCCATGGGCTGCAGCGTGGAACCCTGCTCCACCGGGGTACTCCATGGGCTGCAGGGGGACAGCCTGCTTCACCATGGTCCTCACCACAGGCCGCCTGGAGCACCTCTCCCCCTCCTCCTTCACTGACCTTGGCGCCTACAAGGCTGTTTCTCAGTCCTCTCCCTCTCCCAGCTGCTGTGTAGCAGTGTGGTTTTTTTGTTGTTGTTTTGTTTTATTTTTCCCTTCCTTAAATCTGCTCTCACAGAGGCGCAAACAACATCGCTTATTGGCTCAGCTCTGGTCAGCAGCAGGGCCCTTACCTAACATGGGGCAGCTTCTGGATTCTTCTCACAGAAGCCACCCCTATGGCCCCTGCTACCAAAACTTTGCCATGTAAATCCACTACAGATTGGAGCCAGGACTGACTGATGGGTCACACTGCTAGTTACTGGCCTCCAACTAAACTTTGTGTCACAGACCTCCGCTATCTGGGTGCAGCCATTCAGACAGTTATCACTGCACCCCTCTGTCTACTCATCCAGCCCCATGCATCAACAGCTTCTCTATGGGGATCTTACGGGTGACAGTTTCAAAGACCTTACTTAAATCCAGCTATACAAGATCCACCGGTCTCCCCTCATCTACCAGGCCGGTCATTTCAACGTAGAAGTTGATTAGATTGTTCAAGAATTATTTCTCCTGGTGATTCCATGCTGACTTCTGATGACAATTTTCTTGTCCTTCATGTGCTTGCTCCATCACTTTCCCACATATTGAGGTGAGACTGACCAGTCTGGAATTCCCTGGGTCCTCCTTCTTGCCCTTCTTGAAGCTAGACATCTGCTTTCCTCCAGACTTTGGGCACTTCTTGTATTCAGTATGATCAATCAAAGATTATTGAGAGTGGCCTCACAATGATATCTGCCAGCTCCCTCAGCACTAGTGCGTATATCCTATCTTGGACTTAGGTCCAGTTTGCTTAAGTATTCCCTATTTCCAGCTGGGGAAAAAAATGGGAAAATGTCCCAGCTTAAGCAAAGCCCAGTCTGTCACCAGCATGCTGTTTCCAGTAGAAAGACATGTTCATGTTGCATCAGCTGGCACTGGGTTGGCTGTAAGGTCTGCTTCTGCAGCTAGCTTGACTCAGTCAAAGTATACTTGTCCGGTGACAAGTGGTGTACCTCAGCGGTCTGTCCTCGGACCAGTACTGTTTAATGTCTTCATCAACGACATAGACAGAAAGATCGAGTGCACCCTCAGCAAGTTTGCAGATGACACCAAGCTGAGTGGTGCAGTTGATACGATAGAAGGAAGGGATGCCATCCAAAGGGACCTGGACAGGCTGGAGAAGTGGAGCCATGTGAACATAATGAGGTTCCACAAGTCCAAGTGCAAGGTGCTGCACCTGGGCCAGGGCAATCCCAGACATGAGGACAGAGTGGGAGAAGAATTCATGGAGAGCAGCCTTGCAGAGAAGGACCTGGGGGTTCTGATGGATCAAAAGCTCGACATGAGCTAGCAGTGCACGCTTGCACGAAGGCCAACTGCACCCTGGGCTGCATCAACAGAGGACTGGCCAGCAGGTGGAGGGAGGTGATGGTCCCCCTCTGCTCTGCCCTTGTGAGGCCCCACCTGGAGTTCTGCATCCAGGTCTGGAGCCCCCAGCAGAAGAAGGATGTGGAGCTCTTAGAGCGGTTCCAGAGGAGGGCCACAAAGATGATCAAGGGCCTGGAGCATCTCTCCTACGAAGAAAGGCTGAGAGAGCTGGGGCTGTTCAGCCTACAGAAGAGAAGGCTCCGGGCGGACCTCATTGCAACTTCTCAGTACTTAAAGGGGACTTATAAAAAAGATGGAGAGCAACTCTTTGCTCAGTCAGATATTGATAGGACGAAGGAGAATGTTTTTAAACTACAAGAGGGGAGATTTAGATTAGAGGTTAGGAGGCAATTTTTCACTCAGAGTGTGGTGAGGCACTGGAACAGGTTTCCCAGAGAGGCTGTGGAGGCCCCATCCCTGGAGGTGTTCAAGACCAGGTTAGATGAGGCCCTGAACAACCTGATCTAGTGGGTGGCATCCTTTCCTATGACGGGGGCGTTGGAACTCGATGATCTTTGAGGTCCCTTCTAACTCGAGCCATTCCATGATTCTATGATTCCATGATCATGAAGAAGAGACCATTCTTCTTGCTGACTTATGAAAAGGCATCATCAACCTCCCATCTTTGTTTCTCAATATATCTGCCCTAATATTTAATGGACCACGTGATATAGCCCCATGCTTGGAGATGATAGGGATAGATGGTAAAAAATGCTACTCGGCAGTGCATCTACTTCACCAACATGGGCTTTAGAGCCTGCCCTTGATCAACTGATGTTGCAGTTGTGTGACAAGGGTTGTTTTGTAACAAAGAAGCCCCATTTTAGCAGAGAGGTGGCTGTTGGCTCACCCTTCACTGTGTCCTCTCCATAATACATATTTTCCCAGAGACAGACAAAAACAGGGGTGAATCTGTCTTACTTGCTCGGTGCTAAGTTGCAGGTCTGGGGCTGGGCCACTGGTGCTTACCTGTGGGCAGCCACACAGCTGCAGCACAAGCAAAGTGTCCCGAGAGGAGGCAGTGGAGAGGACTGCAGTGATTGCATTGTGATACAGAAGAAGTGTTAGAGCTAATCCTTTGCCATCTGTCTTTATTTTGCTAACCCGTTCAGTTGGATGCCACATAAGTGCATTCACAGCAGATGAGCTGGGAGAGCCGTGGCATGGCAGCTCTTGGATTACTGGCATGAAAAGAATCCTTTTGTTCATGAGCCAGGAAGATTAGCTGCTGCCACGTCTGTCTCTGGTTTGTAGGACAAGAGAAGATGCAGCTCTCTTGCTGCCTTGGCCACTGCTTTGTGGCATCCCAGCTCCAGCTCTTTTCTCACCTCCCTCTTGCTTTATCCTTCCTCTGCTCCTTCCTTCCTGCTCTCTCCCCATCTCGAGCTTTCTCTGTCTTTTCCATCTGCTTCTCTCCTCTCTTGGCATCTTCTCTGCTTCAGCTTGAGTGCACACAGTATCCCTTCTCCTCCTTCCCTGAGTTCAGGCGGGCAGCAGAAAAGTTCAGAACCAAGCAGCTCTCCTGCACCGAGGTGCTTTACCTGCAGCCCCTGCTGCGAGAAAAATTGGCTCGCACCACCTGATCCTAGGCAATTTTGTTCACAGCGGGTGCTGGGGATAAAGCGTTTCAGTGCAAGGCGGCTGTGTTGTTCTTAATAGCAGGGCTGCCAGTGCCAGTTGGGTGAGCGGCTGCTCATTGGGATGTGCTTGGGAGCACAGAGCTGGGAGGGAGGAGGGCTGGCGCACCCCGGCCCCGTGGCCATGCGTCACTGACGTCCACAGAGTCGCGTGACCCATTTAGCAGCTCCCCAGCTGGCTCCAGGAGTGTTGTGACCTGCAGCTTGTGAACCGCTTCTCTCAGCAGACACAAAAGCCCTCCGAGTCCTTTAATTTCAACAGTGCCACGCTGAAAGGAGGTGTCCTTCCTCTGCCCTCACTGTTGTATCTGCATGCTCACTGCGGCATCGCCACGTGGAGCTCAGGGCAACCCGACAGGGCTGTCCGCAGGCACGGTGGGGCGCCTCCTGCATGCATCCCAGCAGAGATCAGAGCTGCCTCTCCTCCAGAAGAGGATGAAGCTCAGAGGTGAGGCAGGATAAGGGAGATGGGAAGAGCTCCTGCTCCCACATCACCCTGCCCCGGCTGCAGTGCTGGGCACCCAGCTCCAGCTGCCAGAGCTTTGCCCTTCACTGGGCTTTGTGTGCCTGCAGCCAGGTCAACCTCAGGGCTGTGCTCCCAAGCAGGTGATGGCAGATGGGACCCTCACCCATGAGTTACGGTGGCAACACAGCATGGAACCCCCCCAGGATGGCCTTCAGAAATGGTTGGGGACACTCTCACCCTGCTCAGTGGCGTATTCTTATTCTGTTCTATACACTGCAATCACTGCACCACAGGCAGCATTCCAAAATGCAGCACACTGTTGCACATACAGTGACTTCTACATAGGGCTTAGGGTAAAGAAGAGCATTCAGATACTTCAGGTGTTGCTCAAGCACTCACTAACAGAGCTGAAAACTCAACCAATTAAAAAATAAAAAAATAAAAAATCCTAGAAATGTGTCTCTCAGTAGTGCCTGAAAGAGGTTCTGGGGATAAGAGCAGTGGTGTACGTCCAGGAGCCAAGCTGCTCCCTGTCCCTCCAGATACTCTGTCCTCCTCTAGCATCCTTCACAGCTACCTCTGACTTTGAATCTACATTTGTGAATAAAAACTTCATAATCTTCCTGACTAGGGAAGGTTTGGGGTCATATACAGATGGATGGAAGGAAAATAATTTTCTGCTTGGGCACTGAATCATCCTAGGAGAAGACCTTCATCTCACACTTCGGCTCACTGGACCATGCAGGCCTGTTGAATTTCCTCATGTGACACTGCAGGGGGCTGTTTGGGCCCTTCACAATCAAATAAGAGTCAGTGATACACAAAAAATGAGAAATGAGAAGCCCTGCTCCCTTACAGCATGCAAAAGACCCCATAGACAAGAACACAGCCAGAATTTGACCCCCATGGTTTTCAGATCTGATCACTAACTTGGGGGTCCCAGCACCTCCAAAGCTCAGCAGGGTTATCAAGGTGAAGGTGTGCAGCACCTTAGGCTGGTCAGGCATTTTAGGGTGCTACAGGCCAGGTACCTGCAGTCACCAATGTCTTGTGCGATGTAGACTAGAAATGCAGGAGGCGTTCACTGATGCTTTGTGTCATCTCCTGGGAGCCAACTGGCTCTCTGGCTTCCTTGCAAATCACATTCCTGCATCAGCTCACTAGTTTGGGAACTGGGATCATCTCTGCTGTCCACCATGGGCTCCTCCCAGTGGCAGATCCAGCACTCGGTGCATGCTGCAGTGGGCAGGGGGCAGCTGGGGTGGCCAGGGTCCTCCAGCAGCCCGGGAGCTGCCAGAGCTGGATTCCCGTGTGCAGGAGGTGAGAGCAGGAGGAGAGATCACCACTCCCCGCGCTGCCTGTGTCTGGCGAGAGCCCACCTGCGCCCCTGAGTCAGGTGGGAGCTGAAGGGGTGCCTGGCTCTCCGTGACTCAGCAATAATGCTTTGGGTAGTTAACATTTCATTATCATTTTTAAAGGCTAAGTGGCTTTTACCACCTGAGAAGTATATTAATGGCCCCAGTAAAACACTCCCCTGAGTGCCCTAATGCTTCTGCTATATCGATTCATTTCCCCCCTCCCCCTTTCCTTCTTTCTTTTTTAAAACATTTTTTCTCTCTCCCTGCATGTATTCCCCCATTATGAAAAATACACACTCATTTATATGGTGCAGACAGGGGGAATAATGCTGCTCTCCAACTAATAACACTGCCGATTCCTCCCCTCCTTGCTTGCTTATTGCTCCCTGCAGCAGAGAGACACGAGGCAGATGGTGACAAATTCCTTCCCAGCCCCCGCAGATGATCAGCTGGTGTCCCGAAGCACAGGGGGGTTGCTTGGGGTTTGTTGGTGGTTTCCTTTAGCCTCTGGAAACTGTCTTTTGCTTGGCTTGCATCATGTCCCTCAAGCAGAGCCCTTTGCCTGAGATGGGGATGATGTGTGAAGGTATCCCTTCACATCCATCTCAAACCCTACAGAGGAGATGAAGGGGGGAAGCCATTTGATGCTGGATTTCAGGCTGATGGCCCAGGACTGCACTGAAACAAATAACCCGGGAGAGTATCAGACATTTTTTTTTCTCAGCAGAAAGACATAAAGGTGGTGTTTTTTTGGGGTCTACTCTTCCCGACACCCTGCTTACTGCTCAGATGGGTGTCCTTGTCCTTGTCTCTGCCTTGCAAAGATGCATTTGCACCACAGCAGGCATCATGCCATGGGGCACCTGGTCACAGTCAATCCCAGCCAGTGGCCGGGTCTCCCTCACCCTGTGCAACACATTCCTGGTGCCAGCAGCATGCAACTCTGCACCAGCACATTGCTCCTTCACCCCTCCTTCAGCCACAGTCCTCGTGGGAAGAGTTAGTGCTACCAGGCACCATCCTGATCTGTCCTCTTCTGTACATGGGTGATGGGCCCAGGAAAATCAGCCCTGGAGCTGCCATGACTTACTGATGCCATTTCCCCTGGCCTCTATTCTGCTGGTCTTCCAAGCAAAGTCAGCATTTCCTTTTCTTGAATCTTGTAAAGTTCAAAGACAAATTAATGATATACTGAATACTTATTAATAATTAGTATTTCAAAGCCTTCTGTAGCCAAGAAGCTCCTTAGCACTCCCATCACAAAGGTGTCCTGTTGTCAGTCTCTGCAAGACACCCATATCTCCTGCCCAGCATATCACTCATCGCCCCCTAGCTAATGAGTTTATAGAATTATTACAGCTAGGGTGGGCTTCTTGCTTTTGCCTCTGGGTGAAGCATCACCACACAGAGCCAGAGGATTCCTCCTCCCTGGGAAGATGTCCCTAGCAGCCAGGTCTGTGCCCACTGTGCTTGCTCCTGACCCCTGTTTTTTCCAGGCAGCTGGACAAGGGACATTGAGCGCTCCTAGATCCCCGCTTCCCACACAATTCCTGCATGGATAGATGAGGCCAGCTGACCCCCCCAGGATCAGCCTCCACCTACCCTCTGGGGTGTCCATCACACAGCCCTCTGGCTCAGTGGGCTCTACATGTCCCTCTCCAGCCTCCCAGCCCTGCTCCTTCCCTTGCAAGCTGGCAATCTGCTCAGGCTTGAGGGTTTCCAGGGCAGGGTTTGCAGTGGCTTCCACCCCATTCCCATCTTGCTTCAGCTCTTTTCCCCTCTCCTTCTTCCAGCTGTAAGGAGACAGGAACCAGCCACAGAAAAGTTCCTGGCAGGGCTCTGGAGGGTGCTGGGAAAGCAAAACGGAGCAGCTTGTCTCCTTCACTCATGTCCAGCAGTGAGGACACAGGCTTGAGTCTCCACTCCACCGTCAGCTGCAGGAGCAGCTCCAGGCTGCAGGCAGGCACACATGCACACACGTGGAGGAAAAGGCAGGATGTCTCTCCGCCCCTAAGAAGATCCTTCCCACGAACAAATACAGGCCCCAAATTCCTGGACACTGTCTGCTGTACAGATCAAGCAGGAGCTTCCAAAGGCAGATTTGATAGCTGCTGTTGCTGTTTCCCATGGCGCAGGACTCATCATGTCACTAGTGGCGTACACGCTGCTATCCGAGCTCCTCTGAGCTAATGGACCGGGACAGCAGAGCTGCTGAGTGAGGAGCTGTTATGCCATGGGTCCTTTGCACAGCGGCATTTCAAGCTTGATGGGAATGAGAGTCTGTGAAAAGAACTGGTGAGAAGCTGTCCCTGTGGAAGACCCTTATTAGGCTTGAAACATTCGTTATCTGATGAACTTGGGGACGGACGGGGGTATTTCTTAAAAACCCAAATATTTTTTTTTGTCCTCACAGAAGTGATTCCCCTCTGCCCTTCAACAATTAAAATTGTTCCATTTCACCAAAAGGCATTTTTGGATATATAAAATGCCAGTTTTAAACAATGGGAAAACAAAGAGCGTCCCTCACAGTTACACATCTCAGGCTGGCCCAGACATCAACCGATTGTATTCTTCTGTTGGTGAAAGTCACAACCGACGGATGCTCAACGCCATTACACTACACATGAGACTACCTTGGTGTCAAAGGGCCTGTTATTGTCAGTGAAGGCTTTGTACAATGGGATATACAATCAACAATATTCTCTATCATTAGTAAACTCTTTAGGCCTAACCAGCAAAGAGGAGTCTGCAGGGCCCAGCAGACTTCTCCAGGAGTGGTGTCTCTTTGGTGTCACAGGCAACAAGGGACTTCCTCCCCGGGTACTTTTCCATTGCAGATAGGTTCCTTGCTTCCACCCAGAAGACCCCAAATGAGGACTGAGGAGCACAGCCCTCCAGGAAGGAGACACCCAAGGCCGAGGAGACATTTGCACAAAGAGGTCATGGGTGAGGAGCTCGCAGCCCCTCTGCCCACATCCTCGCTCGCTGTGATGGATGCCAGCCCCACAATGGACAGGAAGGAAAAGGTTCACCCCAGAAAAGGGCATCTCTAGAAAACCTCTAGAGGTTCAGCTCCAGAAGACACCACAGGATCAGGTAGAGCAGAGTTAACTCCAGGTCCCTCCCAGCCTTCGGGGAGGAAATGCCTTTGCCACCCATTATACTGATGCTCGTCCCTCCAGCTCTGATTCTGACCAGGAGTCACAGGAAGAACGTGAGGCACCCCTTGGACAACACTGTGTTGAATTTGGCACCAGTGGCACCAAAAGCCATCATGAAAAAGAAAACATCTGTCAAGTAGCTCAGTATTTCCAGTCACAAGACAGGATTTTTCACAGGCAGAGGGGATGGACCTTGGGACACTTTAATTTATTTTTTTTTCTGACTGGGGAAGCAGTCTCCAAGCCTGATCCAGTTAATGTACCTCAACACACCACCCCAGCACAGCTGGGGTAATGAGAGCTTTAGACATTCATTTTTCTTGAGTTTCTTGAGTTTCCTGCTATTTTTCTGTTCTCAAGGTTTCTACTAAAGATTGTCAGTTCAGTTGCTTCCACTTAGTTGTTAGTCACTTCCACAGTTAATTGTTGGGCTGTGTGAATTTGTATGGCACATAAGCAAAAATGCTTTTGTCCTCAGTTTCTCCATCCCTAACACTTAGGAAACACGCTTCTCACAGTATTTATTCTTTAATCGGCTAATGCTCTATTCTTTGCTACCTTTTTAAATCATCTTTCTTTATCTCAGCATGAACCTCTATCTAGCCTGTGTGGGACAGACCACTTCTTTTCATTGTTTCTAGCATTTCTTTATATAAAACTAATTTCTTATCTCTAGCAAAATACACCTCCCCTTTTCTCATCCAGGTTTTGACTACCTCAGGCAACTGCAGAAATTAACATCAGCAGTTTCTTGCCTCATTTCTCTGTTTCTCTCCTGAGGAGCTCCAGGAAAGCTTCATGCACTGCCCAGCCCTCTGGGAGGCAAGGCTGCAGACAACCTTCAGAGACCCTGAACCTTGCTCCAGCGAGAGAGACGCAGCCCTCCCCTCCTCTCTTGCAGCCCTGACATTTTTGCATACTTATCCTGACCTCAGGCCTTTCCTGCAAAGCCGCATGCCAGGCACAGGCATGCTCCCCTGAGACTCCCAGGCAGCTCTGCAGGAGGAGCAGGGACAGGTAATTACAGATCCTGGGGCAGGAGGCACAGCAGCAGTGGAAAGAAAGGAAAGAAGGAGGCTTTCGCCTTGCTGCCAGTGTCAAGAGAGACCTTAGAAGTTGGTTCATCTGTGCCCACCAAGCTGCCCCGAGAACTGCCCCAGCTGCAGCCGCCAGCTCTCATACCTGAACGCCCTGCTCAGTTCATCCCCTGAGGTTTCAGAAGCCAGCCGTAAGCTGACAAGGAGGACATCTATTTAGGAGGATGGCAGAGTAGGGGATGACTCAGCCTTTCACTCCCAAGAACTGGGCCTCCAGTGGCCTGTCTCACCCTGTGTTTCAGTGCCCGCAAGGGATCCCCTGACCACATCCCAGCCTCACCACCTCCTCTCTTCATCTCACCTGCTCCCTGCCAGCTCCCCAAAGCATTACTGCCTCTCTTCCCTCTGTATGCCCCCTTTCTCCCCCAGCTCCTGCTTCTCCCATCACCTCAAGCTCAATGATGTGCTGCTGGAGTGGAGGGGACATGGCTCTGCAAAATACAGTGAGATGAGGAAGCTGTCTGAAACGGGTGCCCATGTCTGCAGATTGTCACATTCAGAGCTGCTCTCCTGGAAGTGAGAAAGTTTGGTCCTGATAGTAACATTTGGATCGCTGCTTTGCACAGATGTAACTCCTTTCTCCAGCTTCTGTTTTAATACGTGCATTGCTGCCTATTCCTGGAGATGTGATTCAGTGCACGCTACTGAATGGAGCGAGCAGCCCATGACACCCAGTCAGCCTGACTGCAACCACAGGGCTTCCTGTTGTTCTCCCCTTTCAAAAAGCACCCAGCGCTCAGGCCCCACAGCCATGGCATGTCTTAAGGGTGGGAGGGTTTGGGAGTTAGAGTTCAACACCGTGCTCTCCTTTCTCTTGGCTTTGCCAGACCATTGTATGTGTGGAAATGGGTGCTGGAGCAAGTGATGCTTCCCAGCAGCACATTGCTGCAGCCATGTGGTGCCCTGGCAGCTGGAGGAGGCTCTGTTGGAGCAGGATGGGCAGCACATGTGTGTAGTGGGACCAGAGAGCACTGCCACTGCAGTGCTGAGCTGCCTGGCTTTGGGGTTTTCAGATTCACAGCCTTAATGCAACATTAATAGGCTTCACTAGCGTTGAATATTTATAAACCAGGAGCAAGTTCTTATCCATCCACTGAGCAACTGGGAGCTGCTCTGGAGAGAGGAGATGCCTGGGATCTGTGAGGCCACCGGGGTCTGGCCACATGCAATGCAGTAAGGTCTGCCCTAGTTGTTCACTTGAGAAGGGGAAGAAGGTGCAGACAAGGAGAACCCAGAACTGACCTGTCTCCCACAGCCCTTCCTCCCGCTTCGATCCTGTGTGTCTGCTGAAATTCATAGCAAACCACATGAGCTCACACCAACCCTCTTCCCTCCCCTGTCCCACCTCCCCCATGCGCA
Organism: Cygnus atratus; assembly: GCF_013377495.2. Lineage (NCBI taxonomy): Eukaryota > Metazoa > Chordata > Aves > Anseriformes > Anatidae > Cygnus > Cygnus atratus. The sequence goes on from NC_066375.1 coordinate 11,793,525, forward strand.
CCCATCCCCTCCACTGCTGGCACCAGTCGGACTCAGCCACCGGGCTCTCTCCTCCAGCCACAGCCCTGCAAAGCCCCGCAGCATGGGATGAGTGGGGCCATGAGGGTCCACCACTGGTCCCGGTCACACCGGTGGCCAGGAGACTTCATGGAGGCCTTCTCCCAGGTCCTGCAGGTTGCATTTCATGCTATGGTGCACAGCTGCCTGCACTGACTGCTCCAGATAAGCCTTTTCAGAGGGAAAAGCACACAAAAGGTGTTTATTTTCCCTTTTCATCCAGTTTTGAAAGGATGCTCCATTTTTTGCTTGGTTCTCAAAATCTTTTGTGTGGAGACAGGGTGAAAAAGTCACTCCACTACAGCTCTCTGGAAGTCCAGAGGGATACACAAGCCACTTTTGGGGTCACTTTTAGGGTTGCGGGCACTTTCTGTCACACCCAGGCTCCTTGGACTGCTCAGTCCACCCTCCTCTGGAGGGAAAGCCTGGGTGGGCTCAGCAGGAGCTCTGCGCCCCAGCCTGGGGCAATGCTGCAGCAGGGCTGCAGGGCCAGGCTCTGCTCTGGTCATCTCAACTCGCGCCGGGGCCCCCGGGGCCAGGCATGTCCCCCCCCTTGGGGTCCAGGCATGTCCCCCCCCGGGGCCAGGCGTGTCCCCCCTCACTGCTGCCCAGGCAGCGCCTGGCGGCCTGGGCCACCTCTCGCCTATGTTGTTTGAACCATCAGCTGCAGCAATCAAATCACCTCCCCTCCCCAGCCCTACGTTAAAAGAGCTGGACCTAAAATTAATTTAGCCCTGCTCTTTGTTGTGGACAATACAGAGGGGATATTGTGTGTGGGGAGAGAAAGGCTTTTTGTTTGGGTGAGGAGACAGCGGCGGTCTGTTCTTGTGGACATCTGAAAACAAGGCTGGGAAGAGCGGCCCTTTAAGTTCAGCTGAAGCAAAAACACACAGCCCCATCTCACAATTAAACACAGTATCAAACCGAGAAAGGATCAATTGAGCCTAAAACAGAAAGCTCCCCGTGTGACAGATTCCAGAAAGTACGTGATACACCATGCCCAGGGCTAGTACATGCCTGCTGTGTTTCCCAGTACATGATTAATTTGACTCAGGGCAGGAGGCTGCAGGCAAGGGATCTGCAGCACACACTGAAAAGTTTTAACACTTTGAAGACTGGAAGCGCGGCTGAGCGTGAGAGACAAAGGCAGGGCAGCGCGGATGCAGGGCGGCTGCGAGAAGGCACGAGCTGGCTGCTGGTGCTGGGAAGGCGATGCGCTCAGCCTGATTTTTTTTTAATCGCCAGCAAAGGGGATGTTTCCGACTTGGGGCCAGCACCCAACTCACATCACGCTCATCCCCTGCTGGGGCTCCCCACGGCCCGCTTGCAGGGAGGATGCTGAGGGCCAGGGGCTCCGGGTCCGGGGGCCAGTCCCTACTGGGGACCCTTCCCTTGGCCGGGTGGCAGGGACTGCTTGGGGGAGCTGCTTCCCTTGCCCGGGCTTTCAGGTGACCTTGGAGATGCACACATTAGAAACAATTAATATCTCAGTCCCTTAATTGCGGGAGAGTGCAGCTGAAGCCCGGGGGCACTTTCCCCGGGAGGCAAGGGGTGGCGCTGCGACACCGGCAGAGCCGCGCGGCCCGGCGGGGCGCAGCCGGGGGACACCGGGGTGGCATCCCCACGGCCACCCCCAGCCTGCACCGCCCGGCCGCGGGGACACAGCCCGGCGGGGGCAGGACGCGGTCCCGGCCGTGCAGTGCACACCGGACACCGCCGGGACACCCCTGTCACCCAACCCGCGACCGTGGGGGACACGGCCGAGGTCCCTGCCATCAGCCCTGCAGAACTCGCCCTGAGCGTGGTCGCTGCCACCAGCCCCCCACAGAGCCACCCCGGATCCCTGAGGCCACCGTGGGGCTGGGGGGCCGGGGGGGGACAGCATGAAGCCGAGGGGCTGGCATCGCCGCAGCTCAGGCAGTGCAAATCACCCAGGAAGCAAAAGTAGCTCATGCTGCCGTGGCGTCCTCAAGGAAGACCAGGGTGGAGATCCAGCGGCTTTTTCAGTTGCTCCCGGCCTTTCTCCAGCCCTGGGCATGGCACTAGCTTCGCGCTGGGCCCTTGGGAGCCCCTGGCAGAGTTGTTCCCCAGTGTTACACCTGCAGGCTGATGCAGAGGAGCTGCAGCCAGCACTGTGTACGTCAGCCACGAGCTTCAGTTTGGGGCAGGAGGAGCACAGTCCTGCCTTCCCCAAGGGAATGTACTGCATCCCAGGGCTGCTCTGCTCCCTGCCAGGCTGACACCCAAATCCGCACTTCTTTTCCCAAAATAGCTTTGTTGACAGGGCAGCTCAAGCTGTCTCGGGAAGGAACCAGACCCACAAGTCATTGGGAATGAGCCCCACAGACATTTGGCTCCATCCTCCTGTGACTCTCTGGGGTTGGGACGCACTAAAGCAGGCATCCCCATGTGGGATGATGAGCACGACAGAGCTGGTAAGCAGCGGGGTCAGCCCGTCCTTGGGCTCTGTTCCCCCTCATAAAATGCAGACGTTCCTGCCTGCCTCACAGAGGGGCTCCGTTCATTATCCGCTGCAAAGTGCTGCGAGATCCTTGGATCAAAGGTGCCGTCACAGCGTCGAGCCTGATTATTATTGATTATCCGTTTCAAGCCAGGTCCCAAACGAAGCCAGTGAGCCCTGAACGCGGAGGAGCTGAGGGAGGGCCCGGCAATCGACTGGCGATTTTTACTGCGGATGACCCGAGCCAGGGAGCAATTTCTGTTCATCCATCAAGGAAGATCCAGGCGTGAGCAAACAGTCAGGTCATGGGCATTCATTTTATTATTAAATCCTAAAGGGGCCGCGGCTCGTGCAGCTGGATGTAAGTGATCTTCGTGTTAAAAAGACGAGCTTTGAATTTAATTTTGCAGCCAGGCTGATAGACCTGGGGATGACTCAGCCAGAAGAACCAGCCAGGGCTTCTATTCAGGGTGGATGAGACATGGCAAGGGAGAGTCAGGGACCAGCTACCAGCACAGCACAGCCCCCCGCTCTCTTCTGGAGCACCCCTTGTCTCCATGTCTCCCCCTGTCCCCGCTCAGGCCTGATCCCTGCACCCCACACGCTGCATCACATCCTGCACCACGTACACTGCATCGTGCACACTGTGCCATGCACAGTGCACCACACACACTGGGCCACGCGTGGCTGTACCACGCATAGTGCGCCATGCACTATGCGCCATGCACTGTGCACCACGTGCACTGCACCACACGTAGGGCCACATGCACACTAGCAGCATGCACACTGCACTGTGCATCGGTGCACCGTGAGCACAGCACCCCGCACAGCTGCACCCACAGTCCCCTCGGCGCCTGCGAAGGGGACAGGCTCTCTGCCCCAGTCGGTGGGGCAGCTGTTGGCCCGGTGCTGGCAGCAGGATGGATGCTGTGCTGCTTGGCTGAGAAGGAATGTCACCAGAGGCGAGGCGAGCTGCATCGCCTCTTCCCTCATCCCCAAGACGCTGCTTGCAAGGGGTAGGCGCCGGCGCCGCACAGCCCCCGGGAGCACAGCGCCTGCAACGCCCGCAGTCCCTGGCGCCCTTCCTCTTTCTCCCCCTGCCCCCAAAAGACTGGCTCCACTTTTCCCAGCAGGAGTCCAAGGGGAAAAAAAAAAAAGAAAAGGAAGAGAGAGAGGGAGGGAAAGAAGCTAAAAATCTGTCTTCTTTAATTAATGAGGCAAGCCAGCCTGGAGAGCACGTTTGGGATCGCAGGCCCCCAGCCAGGGGCGAGCCAGCAGCCAGGGCCAGTGACATGGAGGAAGAAAGCTGAGGGGAGCGCGGGGGGAGACAGGCCTTGCTTTTTATACTCTCCTGTTAACTGATCCACGGAGCTTTCCTGGCATCGTTTTCAAAGGTATCCCTGCACTAATCCGCCAGGCTGTTCCAGGATGGCGGTTTTGACCAGCAGGAAGGGGGAAGGGAGGGAGGAGAAGCGGTCCCAGGCAGACTGCACCTTTTCACAGCCCGCAGGAAAGGAAAGCAGGAAAAAAAAAAAAAAAAAAAAAAAAGGAGCCGAGGGTGGCGTGGGGCCGGGGAGGCGGGGGCAGCGCTGGCACTGCAGGCTCTGTGTCAGCCGGCACTGCAGACCGCTCGCTGCGGCGTCCGGGGAGGAAACCAAACGGCACCTTCCAAATATAGCTCCTGCCAGGCGAGCTCTGCGGGTCTCCCGAACACGTCGTCCCGCAGCTTAATATAGGGCGCAGGAGCCGGCCGCCAAGCATGCCTGTGCCCCCTCAGCCGTGGCAGGCAGGGGGAGAAGCGGCCCCATGGGACCTGGCTCCTGCAGGCCAGATGCTGCCTGCCACTGTGAGGGCCAGGGGACTGCTCTGGGTTTTAGTTTTAGTTATTGCCTCTCTGTTGTTGATTTAATCTAAAAAGCAGGCCGTTGGCACGGCCCTGACAGCGTGCGTGCAGGATGGCACTGCATCCCCACGGCTGCTGAGGCCGAGCTGGGATGGAGGGGCTGGGAGCCGCAGGCAAGCTGCACCACAAAGTGGGGCTGTCCCCAGGAAGCAGGGCTGTCCCCACGAAGCAGGGCTGACCCATGAATCAGAGCTGTCCCATGAAGCAGGTCTACTGCAGGATGCTGGGGTCAGAGATGTGGGCTTCCAGGTGCCCCAAACCATGGCCCCAGGTTCCCCCACTCCAGCACCCGCAGGGCACCCCAGGGCCAGCCCCCAGCCCTTTACTTCAGGTGCTGGAGAGCACCAGCTCTCCCCATCCCTGGGGGCCTGAGTCCTTCCGCATGTTTAGCCCACCATCACTTCCTGAAGTTGTTTTTTCAGCCCCATGAGCTATTCTTTACCTCCGGCAGCATCCGGCAGTGCAGGGCCACCTCTGCCCTGGGTGCTGCTCTGCCCCTCCACGGGACAGGATGGAGGTGGCGAGCTCGGCTGGGGATGGCAGGGCACTGCAAGGGCAAAGCAGGTGCTTGACCATTACCGTCACTGTTCTAATTACAGCCAGGCCTGGGCACAGCATTGCCACCCAGGAAAAGCCATCGGAGCTGGCTGAGAGATAGGTGCAAGAGGAATTTGCTTCGTGTTAGTTCAAGTCAGAACAACAAGTGTGCATGACAGGCAAAGCTACGCTGCAGCAGGTCTCGTGCCACTGCTCTGATTTCTCTGGCAGGCCAGGGCCAGTTTACTAAACTTCATGTGCTAGCATCAGTCTGTGAGACTTGGGTAAAGGCAGGTAAAACCTGAACACTTTCTCTCTCTGTGGTAGATGTGTTAGGTCAAAACACAGAATTATTCTGCTCTTCAGCACATCTATCTAAACCGGCATTGAAATGGCCACAGAAACTCCACTTCAGTACAGGAAATATGTCAGTCCTCCATTCAATAATATTTGTACAGCTTCTTTCTTCCCAGCAAACTCCCTGAAGTTTCAACAGTGTTGGTTTTTGAAAGGACCCTTCGTCAGTGAAGGAACAAGTTTTGTTTTGTTTTGTTTTGTTTTGTTTTGTTTTGTAAAGACTAAAAACAAACCCTCTTGCACATCTAAAAGAATTGGTATGGTGAGGCTTTGTATTTGGGGCTGCTCTTGCTTCCAGAGCACACATGGGCAAGGCTTTTTGTGTCCCTTACCAACCTGCATGCACCGGCCCAGCACCAGGCTGCAGTTTTCTCTCTGGACCTCATTTCTGTGCAGCCACCCACAGCCTGGAGCTCCATGGAGAGATAAAAGCCCTTCTGCTGCCAGGCTTGGCCTCCTGTGCTCAATCCCACATCCTCCTGACAGGGAGGTTGGGTGGTGGCTGTCCCTGGGTGGGAAGAGCCTGGCTTGTCCTGCAGCACTGACGAGCATGCTCTGCAGTATCCAGTGCAGATACCTGGCTAATGTTACATCGATGCACACAACCGAGTCACATTCCTTCCTGACCTTTGTCCAATGGCTCATTAAAATAATTGATCGCAGCCATGACAGTCACACTAGATGTTTGCTGCATCACCTCCTCAGTGGCTCCTTCCTTCCCCCTGCCCTGGCCAGACTCAAGCTTTTTTGCAAAGCCTCTCCTTGCCTGGGATGCCGGTGCCCCGAGCCATGCATGCCCTGCAGGCTCAGGTCAGCAGGCTCTAGCAGCTCTGCTCACCCAGGGGGGGCCTGGTGATGGTGACCAGCTGTGCCCAGGGGAAGATCCAGCCAGTTGTTTTGCTGGCTTTATCTCCCCAGCGTTAATTATTGCAGCCCCAGGTGGTATTGTCCCTTACTATTACACGGTTGACCTGTGTCTAATCCGTCATCAACTGAAGCCCCCTGCCCCGTCCTGGCATTCCTGCTTCCTCAGAGCCCCCTCAGCCTCCGCAGGCCCATTTCTTTATTACTCCCACAGAGCTCAAGTGATAGTCTCAGAACCAAAGCCCAGCTCCTCCGTTTATACCCAGCAAACCTGGAGACCCCCAGGCTGGGCAGATCCCTCCCAGGAAGGACGCACACTCAGCGCCTTCCTGTGCTGGCAGCAGGTCCTGGCTCTGCGCAAGCTGCTCCCCACGGCGACAGCAGCACAAAGGAGCCCTCCCCGCGGTGTCCAGCCCAGCATCTCCGGCGCATGACTTGTAACCCACCGAGCAGCCTGGTCCTTCACACACCATGAATGATAACGTGGAGCCGCAGCCCATTGTCTGCCAGCCGTTTCGCCGGTTTGTCAAGTTTGGGGTTGCATTTTAATCCTGACGCCTTTTCAAAGCCCAGCTGTACATTGTGTGGGCACAGGAATTCTTGACTTGCAAATCCCCCCAGCATTAAATTCAACCTTCTGGGGCTATTCCATGGTGTTCGTCCACACGCTGAATGGGGGGCGGGGGGACTTGCTTACCCCCTGCCATGAATAACAAGCAGATGAGAAGCAACACAGGACAGCGGAGGGGCTGGAGGAGCCTGGCGCGGCAAAGGTGACAGCAGCGGTAACTGTGAGGCTAGGTACAGCACGCAGCTGTGGGGTTTGCACCCAGGCATTGTGCTGCTGGGATGAGGTGCCAGCCTGCCAGCTCCCTCACCTCTTGCCTGGCACGCTCACTTCAGTGCCTGGAGCTGTTAAAAAATACAAGAAGCCTCCAGCAAACAGGGCCCAAGCACCCCTTGCCGAGCCAGGGAGAAGAAGGTGGGGTGGGCAGGTACTGGGTAGCAAAATCCTGCCCATGCTGCGTTGCCAGCCGAGGGCTGGGCTGTGTGACATGGGTGGCTTTCAGCCTGCTCCTGCCTGACTCAGCCTGCTCCTGGGTTTGGGAAGCGGCCGGTGGTCCGTGCAGCCTGGGGCATGGATGCTGCCCAGACCCATCTGAAGCAGACGTGGAGCGGGAGTCTGTTGTGTGGGTGCGGGTCTAGACTTGATGACCCAGGCGGTCCCGTCCAGTCCTCTGGCTTAATGCAAGCCATCCTCCTGTTGGGAGCAGAGAACAATAGGCAGCCTGTATGTGCGGAGATGGGCCTGCTGCCCCAGCTCTCCTGCAGACTGCCTGAACCATCCTCAGACCAGCTGGGCAAGTTTTCAACGCAACTGGGTTGTTTTTTTCATTAAAAACCACACATTTGTCAAAGCTGAAATATTTCATAGAGCTGTATCATTTAGACAGACTTTTGCCAAAAGCTGGGCAGACTTTTGATGGCAGCCTGCCCAATTTCCTAACCCTTTGCCTAGCAGACAGCCTCAAAACCCAGGTTCCCAGGACACCTCCAGGATGCCAGCTCCGGGCAATGGCTCAGCATGTCCCAGCTCCATGAGTCGCAGGAGTCAGAAGAAGCCAAATTTCCCTGCTCTAGTGGGAGGACACCAGCTCCAGGCACCACCTCACACGGGACCCCATGCTGCAAGAACCCCCCATCTCTCCCCACCTCTCTTCTCTCTTCCGTGACATCTCTTGTCTGCTGGAAGCGGCTGCAGCATCCCGCCGGAGCTAGGGCAGCGCAGGAAGTGTCAACTGACAGCTCTGCTTTGTTTCAGGGGAAAAAAGAGAAACACAATCCCTTCTCATCTTCTTTGGTGGCCTCGTTTAACTTCTCAGTGCCTCGGTTTGCCAGGTTCTGGGATCGTAAAGCCCTGTAAAATACTTGGGGATCCTGGCATGATGGTAGGAACGTAAGAATTAAAATAATGACAACTGGCTGCAAGGCCCCTCTAGCACCTCCTGGCCCAGCGCTGTCCTCTCCCCTCCTCCTTGCTCACTGCCATGTGCATGTGATAACTGCATGTCCTCACCTCCCTCACGCTCTCTCTGATGTACTGCAGCCATCCCTGCTTTGGCCAGGCTTCCTTCCTCCAGATCCCTGCCTGGTCTGCTCTGTGCAAGGCTCTTGTGTGGCAGGGCTTGTACAGGCAGGGTGGTTGTCCCTGTCTTGTGGTTTGTATCTGTGAGCTTTTTCCACCTGGGGAGAACCCCTTGCTCTGGGCACAGACCATTGTCAGGCTCAGCAGAGCTTCCATGCTGACTGGGAGTCTGCAAAATGCAGGAGCATAAATTCTGCAGAAGAAGAAAACACTTTTATGTTCCCCAGGACGTCAGCCAGGAGCAAGGCACTGGCCCCAGCAAGAAGCTGGGCACTGTCCATCGGCTGTGCAGGTCCCAGGGGCTTGCAGCAGGGGCTGTCCCCAGAGTATCACTCCTGGCTCAGCAGAACTCCCGGCACCAATTGGAGAGTGAGGATTATCTCTGTTTGCTTGCCCTGATTTGTTTTTAACAAAACTGTGCTGCTGGCTGTTTATCACTTCATTTTCCTCCAGGAGATGAGGCAAGCGAAGGAGATCAGCCAGAATAAAACATGACCTTTATGGGCTGTGCTGTGGGCTTGGACTTTCCACCTACCGCCTCTATGTACCAATGGGGTCTGAGATGAGCAGATGCCAGGTGCCGTGTTTGGTGCGGGCAGAGGAGCAGCATATGCAGCTCTGAGCTCAGGCCCACGGGATACTCCCCAGCGTGTGCTCATGACACCCACCCGGAGAGTTTCTGTACCGCAGCACAAGTCACTTCCTCACGCCCAGCAGATTCCTCCTCCTGTCCCACCCCCGGGGAATCTCAGCTGGGGAGAGCTGGGAACTTGAGGGGGAATATCACACCCAAGACACCGCTTTTTGGGTCACTGTGAGGACAGCCTCCCTGGTCTTGCTCCATCCGCAGCCTGGCTAGTGCTGACAGTATCCCATCCCCAAGGCGTCCGAGGGACTTTGCTTCCAGAAGTGCCTGGTGGGTGAAGGCCAGGTCTGCAACGGCGCACAGCAAAGCACAGCCAAGAAGGAGCACAATTTATCAGCATGTGCTGCACACCCGGGCTGCCCCTGCTCCCAGACAGGTGCTCACCAGCCTGGGCTGTAAGCACAGCTTGGGTCTTTGGCGTGGGGAGCGACCTGGAGCCAGCTGGCTGCCTCGGCCTCCTCCCCAGACATGCCCACAGAGTACCGCTCACAGGCCAGCTCCCTGGGCTCCTCCTGGGTTGCACGTGTACAAAGCCGTTCCTTTCCCCACGGGAGTGGGTCTGGCTTGGGGGCAGAAGTGGTGTCTTAAAGGGAGGCTGAAGAGAGCAGGGCTTTCCCCACGCCATGTCTCTGCCCGCCCAGTAGACAGCATTGCATGCCAGGATTCGGGCCACTGAACGGGGACATTGGTTCCTACAGGGTGCTGTTGAGTCTCCTGCATGTCCAGTCACTCCTGCTTGGGCATTTATGCCCAATGCTTCTGTAGCAACCTCCCCAGCCTCGTCTGGACCCAGCCTTTCTCTCCTTCCCTTTTCTCAGAGAGGGAGTGTGGCTTGAGTGTGTCATTGCTCCTGAATCCAGCCCCAACCTGTTCCGTTCAGTGACCCCTTAGATTTGTCATCATTTGGCATGTTGCTTCCACATGCATGGCTCTAGCCTTGAGACATGTTCTTGGTCCTGAGACAGGCTGAGGGGTGCCTCTCTCCTGGATGTGTGGCACTTGGGTAGGAACTGAACATTCATTCCATTTACCATAGACTCTGGCAATGAAAAGACCTTCTATAATCCATCTTGGGAAAAATCCAAACTTTTCCACCCATGTCCCAGGTTTTGAAGGCATTTACTGAGTAACAGTGGGTACCATAGACCCTCTATGGACAAGAGAAAGGGTGTTCTGGTGGGAGAATCTGTAAGGGAAGATGGGAAGAGGACTGACACCTCCCAGTGTCTGAGGATGCCACCCTCCACTTCTTGTCCAAGGGCCAGCCTGGAGAGGGGCCTCTGACCTGAGGTGAACACTGTCTGCGTGCGGACACAGTCTGTTGAGCTCAAGAGGATGCTTCAACATTGCCTGCCCTCAACTCGGTCAGCCTCAGCAGGCTTCCTGCTGGCTGCCTGCGTTCAGAGCACCCCAGTTCAGCAGAGATCTCACTGCCACATGTCCCAGCAGCTTCTGGGGAGCTAAAGGGCACTAAGCCTCAGGCCAAAAGGGGGACTTTCCCACATCCTGTGTGAATGGGGACAGTGAAAGTGATGGTTTTGAGATTTTGTACAAAGAACTCCTCATATGTCTTATCTCCTGCCTCAGTGTTTGGGTAAAGGTCTGCAGCTTCAAAGTACCCCAGCTGAAGTACCGAGAAGGGCGTCCTCCATCACCACCCCTTATGCATGGTAAGTTCAAGTGATCTGGGGACAGATCTAAAGAATACTGCTTCAAGACAGAGGAGAGATTTGGGGCACGCTCAGGGGAGTGTGAGCGTGTACAGATGTGCCTTGGCAACTCAGGAAGGCAACCAGATCCCTGAAGGCATTTAAGGACATCCTAGGAAAGCAGTGCAAAGACAGCTATCCTGGAAGACTGCATCACAGCCTTTGTTCCTCCTTCTTTTTCTGAGTCTCCAGCAGGTAGTGACATAACCAAGCAGGTTTGTTCCCAGTGACATTTTGGAGGATGCCTCCTCTGAGTCAGGCTGTGCTTGCTGCAGGAAAACATTGATGCAGAATCTTGTAGGACAGTTTTAGTGTCTCTGGAGGAGGAAGACTCCAGAGAAGGGCTACTAAGATGTTGAAGGACCTAGAGGGGAAGACATATGAGGAGCAGCTGAGGTCACTTGGCCTGTTGAGCCTGGAAAAGAGGAGGCTGAGGGGAGACCTCATCGCGGCCTACAGCTTCTTCAAAAGGGGGAGTGGAGGGGCAGGTGCCGACCTATTCTCCTTAATCACCAGTGATAGGACCCGCGGGAATGGTGTCAAGCTGAGGCAGGGGAGGTTTAGGCTACACATCAGGAAGAGGTTCTTCACTGAGAGGGTGGTCACCCACTGGAACAGGCTCCCCAGGGACGCAGTCATGGCACCAAGCCTGTCAGAATTTAAAAGTGTTTGGACTGTATACTTAGTCACATGGTCTGAATTTTTGAGTAGACCTGTGTGGGGCCAGGAGTGGGACTCAATGATCCTTGTGGGTCCTTTCCAACATGGTATATTCTGTGATTCTGTGATTCTATAATTCTAAGACTCACCTGAGTCAGCCTCATTCGTCCGGTCCTTGGGTACTGCCTACCTTCGACAGCCACTGAGTCCTGAAAGGTCTAACACCTTTCCCTCTCTTCCACAAAGTCATTAAGGCTCCTAGAAACTCCTGCCATGACTAGAACCGAGGTTTCCTTTCAGTGAGGTGCCCATCCAGAAGTATCTCATATACCTCTGCCTACGGTATTCCCATCCCATCTTTGCCCTGTTGCTAAGGTGCTCAGCCTTGCAACGACTGTTGCTGACATGAGACCCTAGATACTGCCTATCAGATTTCCCGTGAGCAGCAGAGAGCAATGAAAACAGAGATCAGAGAGAGGAGAGGAGCCTAACCTGCTAATTGCAGTTGTAAGGCAATATTCAGCACCTGCTGGTACTTCTGCCAGGAGCTACATGGCAAAACAGGCTTGGCTGGTGGCAAGACAGGCATAAAACAGGGTTCATTAGGGCCAGGAGTGGTCCAGTGGCCAGGAAGGAATGCAGACTGGTGGGGTTAGAAGCTGGAAGAATGCACCCATGATGAATTCATGATCTTGCTCGTCTAGATATACCCCCTTCAGACAAACTGGGGTAGCAGAGCAGCATGTTGTCTTGATCACCACCCTTCTGTCACCTCTGTGCTCATCTCTGTGCAAACTGCAATGTTTTCTTCCTCCCACCATTCTGCCAGAGTGATTTGTGTCAGCAGGGTCTCTGGCCAAGGTGATTGCAGCAGCCTATTTTTGGGCCTGCCCTTGAGAGCTGCAAGCCAGGAAGGTGGAGCCCAGCTGTTCGATGTCCATGGCCTGGAGAGGCACTAACACCTGCAGTTCGTACTTGCTGCTCTGCAGTGCCTTGCTAATTGCATCAGGGTCATTAAATAATACAGCGGCCATGTGCAGAAGGGGCTGCCTGCTGGCTCTCGTGGTGCTCGGGAAGCACACAGGGGCTCAGCTGTGCTCAGGCTGCAGGAGATGGGAACGTCTCTGTTCAGGTCCTGGGATTTTGGATAAAAAGGTTCTCTCTGACTCAGCTTGGCTGCTTGTCGTCTGCTGCCTTCCTGGGATATTTATTTGGCTCTGAAAGTCAGCAAGGGGCTCTCAGCAACTTGCTGGGCCCTGTTGTGTTACAACTCACTCCTTCCCTTGAGGCCATTTTAGGTACAGACTGGGACTGAACGTACAGGTCTGCGCCCAAATGTATGTGCATCCCACACTGTCCATGGAGCTTGATACCATCACCCTACAACTCCAGATAGCATCCTACTGAAGTGTTTTCTGCCCCCAAAGCTGCCTCACTTCCCCAGAACATGGCAGAGACCCATCTGAGTGGCTTGTTCCTGGGCCTCCCTTGATCTTCACATCCTGTTGCCTGCAACTCCATAAACTGCAGGCAGAGCCCTGGCTGGAAGTACAATTCACACCTCGCAGCTTTGCCTTCCAGACTTGCCCATGCTGTGAATGCCAGCAGTCCTGTGAGCAGCCATCACCCTGCAGGGCCCAGCATGACACGTGAACTCTTCCATCTTCCTATGCTGTGTTGCACCCTTTCCAGCCTTATCAGGGTCTGCTGAAGCCTCAGGGTCTGATAGCTGCTGGAAGGCTTTTTGCCTTGCATGAGAATGGCAGTACTGCCAGTTCAAAGGCCCTTCTTGCCTAGGTCCTGCCTCCAACATCAGCTGGATAGGGTAGGATGTAAGAAGACAAACAAAGTACTTCATCCTGTATTTTTCCTGCCCCTAGATGGTTTTCCTGAGCAAGACATATTCTGCAGAGTGTGTATTTTCAGTAAGTTTCTCATCCAGTGTCTTGTGTCAACCTGCTATGATGTCCTTTCTCAAGGAGTTCCACAGCACCACAACACAGAGTGCGAAAAATTGCTTCCTTCTGTCTGCTTGAAGATGACTTTTATTGACTTTGATTCGTGCCACTGTGTCTCAACTGGAAGAGAGAATGAGCTATTCCATTCACCTTCCCTGTGCTGCTCATCTTTTCCTGGATCTCTCTCAACTATCCCTCAAGCATCTCTTCCTGCCCTGACTGTCCATGAGCGGTAGCTGCAGTTCAGTTATGTGTGCGAGAAATGCTGTGGCCTGCAGAGCTGCCTGAGTAAAGCTGTAGCCTTGTGATACCCTCCAAATGTTGCTGAATTTATCTTCTCAGCACACCTGCCAAGCTAAGAAATCCCGTTACCCCTGTTCTAATGAGGCCAAGTATCAAACAGTCCTGATGGGTAAAATGAGAGTTTGAGAACCAGGGACTGTACCCACACCTCCTAGTTCTCATCTGAGAGATGCCTTGCTAAGGTCACCCAACCAGTTAACTAAAACCTATCTTGTGCTACAACTACCAACCCAAAAATGCTGCCATTTTCATAGCATCTGTGAGCATCACCTGGGATTTTCATCTGGTTGGATGTCTGAAAAAAGCTATCTTGAGAAAAGTCACGTTTTACAAACAAAGGAAAGGAGAGGGGGGAGGAAGGTCTGCAGCTGAGCCAATGGGACTGTTTGTGCAGCCATGACCATGCCATAAGGACAAGCAAAAGTCCCTGGAAAACAGCCCTTGTGCTAGCCTGACCAAGAAGCCCTAGTGATCAGAACTGCTCCAAGCAAAGCTGCTGTGCTGGCAGGGCGACTTGCTCCCCGGAGCAGTGCATGCTTGCACACTGGCTGTCCACAGGGGCAAGACCATGCTCCTTCTTGCCTGTGGAAGAACTGTTCCCTCCAGGTTGTAATCTTCGCTATGATTGTTTTTATTAAATATTTTAAAAAGAGAGGGTGGCCAGTTGGCTTTGGCAGTTTGCAACGGTGGAAACAGAAGAGAGCACCCAGTTTGCACCCAGTGGAAAAAGAAGAGAGCACAGGATGGAGGTACGCCAGGAGGGAAGGTGTCACAGTCCCACGTGCAGCATCCACTGCTCCCAGTTGCACCTCTGGTCTGTGTGCCCTCTGGCTCAAGCACCATCGGTTGGCTACAACAGATGGACACAGTGCTTGGCTCTGGGGCACTGTCAGGAACCAGGGCAGGAGAGGAAGAATGTTGGGCCAGAGCCAGTAACCCACCTGGTTACAATTCCCCTTTGTGTGTGGCCAGAAGGATGCTGGGGTGCATTAGGGTGCTCACCTACATCGCCAGGAGACAACTGACAGTCCCTAGTGTTCAACGATGCTCGAGTGCCATTCTGGGAGGCACAAGTAGGGACTGAGAAGAAAACATGAACCTGGCATCCCCCCGGCAGCTGAAACAGGTGGGAAATGCAAGCCAGACTTTCGCTCTTGCTCAGCCCTGTCCCACACACACTTCAAATGAGGGCTGCAAAGACCTCTGTTCCCTGGGCTGGCTCCCCCCTCCCTCAATACTGCTTCTCTCACTTGCTCAGCAGCTCAGCCCCACGTCCAGGTTTACATATAAATAAAGAACGAGTGTGAAATCCACCCTGGGGTCTCTCCTGACTCCCACTTGGCTCCCTAATTGGAAAGTCTGCCAGCAGGAGATATTGCAGTGAGCTAAAGCAGAAACAAGCTCCCTTTATCCCAGGCAGAGATGGTGGGGTGGGGTCAGTTCCCCAGCCCAAACCGTGCTGGCTGGGAGGACGCAGAGCAGGTTTGCACAGCCACAGCCAGGCTCTGGATTTCCTTCAGGCTCCTGGGGCTTCACCGCTCTGCTGCACCTGGAGGGAAGGAACAGGCACATATCAGAAAGGAGCATCCCTTGGGGTAAGGCTAAGCTAGCACTTTGCAAGCTGTGACCAGTTGATGCCAGCAGGGAGGGACAGTAGGACAGAGCTGTGATCATTCTTCAGCAGTGGGGAGGTGTGCAGCTCAAACATTTGCATCTTCAAAAACATAATCCTGACTTTGGGGTTCCCCCCTTTGTTCTGTGCTCAGGAGAGAATTTTCCCCAGTGCACAGACAGCTCCCACTGGATCACCGCTGACCTACAGGGACAACCCTTCCTTTTGGTCATTCATGCTAAAGGAACCATGAGTCAGAATCTCACCTGCATCGCCTCCTGAAGGGAAAAACTACCCCTTGAATCTTGTCTCCCCTGTTTCCACCAGCCCAGCCCTGCATCACAGCTGGTGCACCACCTTTTTGCTGCCTCCTTCAGTTTTTGGAGGACCCTGGAGGCAAAAATATCGCCTCCAGTAGAACTGCTTCAAAAGCAGCAATGATCTCAGTACAAGCAGATCAATGTCCCAGAGCTCTATGATGCTTAGAAAATGATGCTGCTCTTCTGTTCCCTGTGTCAGAGAGGTTTGTTATCTGCATTAGGAGGCCAGGTTCACCCCGAGATGAGGGCTATGCCCCTCATCACATGCTGTTGGTCTGTTATCACCCAGCCCTGATGATCTTGCCAGATGAGCAGCTGGGGAAGAAGCCTGGGGAGACAAGGGGAATGGGGTATTGTTGAATTCTTGCCAGCCCAAGAATGGAGTCAGACCAAGGTCCCTGAGCTGTTGACCACAGCCCTTGTGAGCAGAACTGATCTATTCCCATGAAAGGCAGGGGAGAGGCAGGTGTCCTATCCACCTGTAAATACTGGGCCACGGACTGAGCAAGGTGTGATCCAGCACAGGTCGTATGCAGTGTACCCAGTGGTTCAGCTTTTGCTTCCAGCAGATCAGGCCCACTTGAGGACATAAGCAGAGAAAAGCCCTCCCACAGCATGGGAGAAAATGCCACACAAACATGTCAGTTTGTACAAAGTTATTTAAAAAAAAAAAATCCAAAAATCCTGTTGTCACTCGCTGACTTTGATAGTACAAAAAAAAAAGAAAAAATTTAAAGCATGCTATTGCATCCATCCCACCTTCACATTACAGAAACATTGCTAATCACATCCAGGTACATAACAGTGAATATACTCTTTTAAGCTATGTGTACTTAATAATGCTAATTGTATGATTCACTGTTCAGAAGGATTTGATGTTTTCTCACGGAAATTTCATCAACATTTCCAATGGATGTAGGCCCTGGATAACTGGGAAGTTGGACTTCTTCAGATAGAAATTTCCTCTTCTGACCAGTTCTCCGAAGGGAAAACAATTCTGACTTATGAAATACAATATTATTGCTTTTGTTGTCTGTGTGAATTAAAATATCAACTGACCTAGCAAATGGTTTACATCAAAACACCAGTAAGCTTGCAAATTCAATCATGACATTTACAGCAAGAGGCAAGGCGATGCAGTAGACTCATGTATGCCTCCTGTAACACACAAACATTGCTTCTGGCCTTTGGAGAGTTTCTTGTAATTATTCCCATGATTTTATCCTCCAAGACTGGACAGGAGCTTGCAAATGTGGCTATACTTTTTTCCTGGTGAGATACTGCCAGCTGAGTATTGCAGACTCTTCTTTTTACTAATCCTGCCTCCTGGAGGCACTCAGCAACTAATCTGGATTACCTATTTCTATCGTTCTATGGGGGGG